>NC_090440.1:869342654-869679321 GCF_031143425.1 Pleurodeles waltl | reverse complement strand
TCAAGGGAAAGGACTTCGTTCTCGTGTCCGCCGACACCGTGAGCGCCAGCAGCATCATCAAAATGAAGGAAGGTGCGTACCTCCCCAGACAAACATTCTAACACACTATCACGAGCTCAGCAGCTCCTCGATCAAAGGCTAGTGTACATAGAACCCATAACTTTCTATCAGAACCCGGATATGCTCACTGAGATGAAGCAGAATGCGAGTAGCAAAGAGAATGGACAGTTGCCGAGGTAAAGATATGGCCAGACTGGTGGCCCTCTTGCCTCTTCTAATTTGCAAAATCATTTTGTGGTACGAAACTTTAAGGTCAGGCTATTGAGCGGACGATTGATGTAGGTTGATGGGGTAGACCGACCCATGTGCTTTAGCGAATGGATAGCAGGTCTGTTTTTCACAGGTCATAATCTTCAGGCTTAAGTAACCCTGGGATTAAATAGAATTCACAGGTTCAGATCTCACAGGGAGCCAACCATACTGTAATAGCCCTTTTAGATGCAGAACTATATATCACATTTCCCAAACCCTACAACCTGATGCGTCCTACATCATAGTTATTCCGGAAGTGGTATAGAATGCTCGAACATTGTGTTCAGACAGGAGAGTTTTCTCACATTTTCAGGTACGTTTGTTTCAGAACCAAGACCTATCCCATAGATGATACCATAATTTTATGTGCTCTCAGTGAACAGCAGAGTCACGCTTCATGCTATTCAGATTTTACAACTGCAAGGCAGCCACCTCTTAAGTTGCAATGTGCAAGCTCTTGTCTTAGAAAGTAGAGCGAGCTCAGAGGCTCAGGTTTTGGATAGCAGAGCTGTCACTAAAGATATCCTTCTACTTGCTCTTAGCAAGTTTCTTTATCTATCTTATCCGCTATTCTTTTCGTTAGGTTGGTAGTCGAAGGTAGCTGTGTGCAGATTTTGAGGCTGAGGGAGCAATTGTTGCACCCTGAAACTGACATTGCAACTATTGGGCATAGTCTGAAACTAGTCGAGTGAAATCTGCCTTTCCCACGTTTCCAGCCTATGTCAGTGGTAACGACCATCACTCTTTTCATCGGGTTTAAAAGGCACTGTGCTACCAACAGTTGTGCTTCTGTTGATTTTTATCAAATTTAAGTCCACCTCTAAACAGCAAACTGCCATCCGTGGTGGCTATATACAAACACATTGAAAGCAGGTTGTAGCCACACCCACCATGTGAAGAAACAGAATACTGAAAATGGCA
Organism: Pleurodeles waltl; assembly: GCF_031143425.1. Lineage (NCBI taxonomy): Eukaryota > Metazoa > Chordata > Amphibia > Caudata > Salamandridae > Pleurodeles > Pleurodeles waltl. Next base: position 869,678,088 of record NC_090440.1, on the reverse strand, counting down.
TCTTGTCAACCAGGTGTTCTCCAGTAAATGTTCCACTGTTGGCAAAGAGAAGAGTGAAGTCACCAGGCAACTCAAATGTCACCTACTGTCAATCCGCATGTTGTAGTACTAAATTGTTCTGGTCCAGTGGTGTCGCTGAACTGCCCGTTTTAACCGCAGCAGGAAGTTATTTTAAATGTGTTATATGTGGGAAATCGTTGGCGTTACTCGAGCTTCATGTTTATCTTGACTGGGTTTTCACATTGGAGCAACCTCCAGTCTGGAGCTGCTCTCATATATTGAACTCTTTAAATATTAACATACATTTAAAATGGGTTTAGTTTTTTTCAGTTCCTCTACCCTTACATTTGTTCTATAGGGCTTTTTTTCTACGCAGAAGCCTTGGAAAATAGAATTTAATCTCTCCTCCTGTGTACTTTAAACCGTCGTCTACTTTCTGATCCTAATGTTTGGAAGCAGCACAGTGTTGATGGCTGACTTGTCGTTAGGATGCAGAACTGGCTACTAAAGGAAATCTGAACTCAGCAATAATGTCTGTTACTCTTCAGCTGACACCCCAGTTTGAAGCTTTACCACCATTATTTGATGACCCACATCAGGATAGAACAAGTCAACGATAGAATTATTTGATTTCAACAAATCTTAGTAGAATGGCATGGTATTCTCATATCCATCTTTCACCAAATTATATTGTTTGTGTTAGAGAGGCGCTTTGTGGCACCCTTTCAGACACAGCAATATATTGGACCCGGTAAGAGGAATGACTAGACTGTGTTACTGGAATGGCATTTATCATTTTCCACATGAGCCAATACCTGTGTAAAATCTTATGTGAAGTGTAGTTATAGTCTAGTTGTGGTAGCTTCACTGCTCGTTCACAACAATAACATTACATCACTATTCCGCAGTGGTGATCGTGCAGTGCCACTTGCTATAGCCAGCAGACCAGCTTCCAGAGGACTGCACCAGTTGCCACTTAAACAACAGTCGATTGGCTCCAAGCTTCCTTTCTTCTAGATCTATGTTCCCCGATAAAAAGTCAGTCCTTGGCCTACCAGCAAATATTTGCTGTACTATTTTTATTTGTTGTACTGCTGACGTTCCATAGGGAAGATATGGAATCTACCCCTGTTACTTCACATTTTAAACTAGTAAGCTAGCATCAACATGCTTAAAATATGTAATTGCATTAAATTAATGTCCGCATGCAGGTACACTTCTTGCAGTACAGATTCCACGTTTCTTCTAAATATCAGAACTTATAGTATCTTTCAACAGGAGAATCAAGAGACCAAGGTTTGAAAATGGGGTTGTAGTGCGGTGATGTGACATCATAGAGAATAAAAGATCACCTGTTGTATTTTAAAATGAATGGATATTGCAAGTCACAGATATTCCGTCTTGTTACTTAATATGATTACTGAACTCTTTGTTGAGTTGCAGTATGTGTAACATATGAGAGTTCTTTATCCCGTCTATTACTATAGTACAGGAACGTCTGCACCTGAGCCTGGAAACATTCACCATACAAGTCTGCTGTAGGAAATGCCCTGGATCAATTATCAGCTTTATCTGACTGAACATTTGTAGGGTGCCCGTACTGTATATTGCCTCAGTGTGCAAACAGCATAAGGACACAACCAGGTTGCCGAGTGTTTGGAAAACGTGTTCCAAAAGTTAAGTCTTAATTTTTTTATTTTTTTGGGAGGGTGAGAGCAAGGATTGGTGATCTCTATGGTTTGAAGCAAGTTGTTTGACTTAGTTATGCTTCTTACAGTGAACATGGAGGGGGCGAGACCGTGTAGGAGGATACCTGGATCACGTTTTTACAGGAGCAAAGATTCGTTTGATATGGTGTGAAGTCAGTGCTATCAGTAAGGTATTTAGGAGCAACTTTGAATAATGGGTTTACGACCTTGGATTGCCCTACCACACTAGGCCCGGGGAGGCCTAAAAGAGTCCAATGTGGCTGCAGTTTTGGATATTTCCAATTACTGAAGGTTTTGACATCTGAGAAAAAGGAAGATGAACTTTCAAGCAGGCGTCGCAGAGTACATCTATGACGGACACATTGGACTTTATGCCGGAGTAGTAGTGTTGCTTCAACTTTTCTGCTTTTAAAGAGGGGTACTCAGGAAGTTATTAACTATGCATAATGTTTATAGTTCTCACACTTGGCTCTCTTCCAGCAAGTATTGCTCAGCAGTTTTAGTTAAATAGAAAGTAAAAGTGTAAGTTGCTTGCGTAACTTGTCCTTTACCCAGTTTCCCTAAAACAGTTGTCTACTCTGAACCATCTTCTAAGAGTGTTTGGATATCCACTTTAAAATGTAATTGTATTTGATATTCAATGACCTGTTATTTTATTTGTTGAGCTACTACCTAGGTTTGTTCCACATGCGTGAAAATACTTATTAAATGTGTATATTTACAGTAGCTGAAAAAACATTATTGATTCCTCATGGGACAGGGTATTCCCTGCATGTTATACACTTGTGTTCCTCCTCCCTGGATGTGCTACTGCATGTTTTTGGAATCCTGGTTGCTGATTTTGACAGCCGCCTCACACTAATCTGGTGTGTGCACAGAGGTGTAGGCCTGTTCTTGACATGAGTGGTGACCATGAGGGGACACACTAGGCGTGCCCTAGTTCTGCTGACACTGGAATACTGTCCCCTTCAGGGTTGAGCACGTAGAGCAGTGGTGGCAGCTAGCAGTGTTTTTAAGAATCCGTAGTTGTGACGAGACCTTGTTATCTCTGTCACTGCTGTGAAGGGCTGCTGGCCCACTTGTGTAAAGTCCACTTCTATGCTAGTGCTAACATCCCAAGTATATGTTGTTTGTGTGCAGCTTCTGGGCTACACCCATAGTATGTCTAAGTGAACTAGAGTCATGAATGCCTGTGGGATTCATCTTGGATACCCCTGGTCTGGGTTCATGCGCAAGCTGGACTTGTGGTTGTTTTTCCAGACAGTGGAAGTGTATTGCTGACATTCTTGAAGGTGGAGGGAGGAAACCTAGACACCGAGGTGAGGATAGAACGGTCATTGCACCTCTAGAAATTTGATTAGCTTTTTGCTGAGCGAGAAGCTGCTGATCAGTGTTTCTTAAGCACAGACTTTTGATAGATGTGAGGGTGAAAACGATTTGCAGACTTTGTTGCACAAGCTGAAGTGGACCCCTTGGGTGAGGCCCAGCTTTCACTTTTTTTCCGAACACCAGTTTGGCTGATGACAGCCAGGTGCAGAAAGCTCACACCTCATTGTACCTCTGTTGTTGTCACTCCAGGCTAGAGACTACGCTGCTCTGAGGAAGTATCACTCTACACAAATCCTGGCCCTGGAGAGCAGCATGGAAAGGGCACTTGAACAGTGAACCATCTCAAATCATTACTGAAAGTGATACATATCTCCTGTTTGCTTTTACTGTATGAAAGTGGGACCCACTTGTTCTCTATGACCAAGGAAGGCAGTGCCCCGCAGAGTATTCAGAGGACTGCTGTGCAGCCATAGATGATGTTTACTTGACAGCTAGCGCCTCAGTGGTCAGGGGACTTCACCTTGGTCTGAAGCATCTGGAAGACAGCCTATTGAGAAAGGGAAGGAGTCTACCAGCTGTGTAGAAGGAGCAACTGACTTGGAGGAATGAGGTGCAGTGTGTCCTCGTTCTTCTAAAGATTGGTCTACAGAAGAGGAAGACTATGGATCTCTGATGTTGGCTGTCCCCAGACTCTTTGCAGCCAACTAGGTCGGAATCATAAAGCTGTGGTGTGATCTTGGCAGTTATGCCTGAATTGTGAACATGAGTCACTGCAAAACCCGAGACTACACTGTGACGTTAGCCATGGGATTGTGGCCAACCTGTGTGACCCACTAATTTGGACCATATCATTCCGATTGGGGCTGCACTTAGCTTTTGCTAGACTAGCTGTGGGAGTTCCTGCACTGCTGCATCTTCAGTTGCATAACTTCAGGGGAGGCCAAGTGAGGTACTGCCTTCTCATGCTCTGCCTGGACAAGGGCAGAGAAGGAGCAAGATGAGTGCTGACCTGTGACAGACTGATATATCTTTTGTATGAAAACTGTGTGCAGTATCAAGAGTATGGGTTAATCTGCACCTAAGCCCATCCATGCTAGATATTTATCAAAGAAGAGAACCACCTGAACTGTAAAGGCACGGAGGGGCAAGGGCAGCAGTGGGAAGAGGTGCAGACATACTCCATTGCCAGGACACAAAAATGCATCATGTACATTTTCATAAGAAATATTTAGTTCCGGTGTGCATTAAATTACTTTCTTCTTGAAAGTCAAGCCATGGCATGGACATTCACTTATATTTACGTGTGTGTGTTTCAAGCTCAAGCTACCCTGAAATTCTGTGAAGGCTCACCATTGCTACTACTGAGAGGGTTGTAGTAGGAAAATTGCAGGAATTTCTCAGGTCACCTTTTGTGTGTTTGATGTAATGCCTAACATGGTCAAGGGAATGGCCAGATGTGGGTCCTTTGCTCACTGTGCCACTGGAACCAAGCTGCACCCCACTGATGTGCCCCAGTCGGGGCATAAATGGTCTTGTGTTGCTTGTGTACTGGTTCATAGAGAACCTGGTTTGGCAGTTTGGGATGGGCTGTACCTGTTAGAGCAGGTGCAAGTCTGATGTGTGTATGGCTGGATCTAATCGGAGGTGGTGTGCAGGGCAAAATAATAATGGGTTAGAATGCTACCCAAAGCAGTTGCCAGAGGTTAGACAAATTGCAAGTGTTCCTCCCATCTCCCTTTGTGTGTTTGGGGTTGTACTAGTACCAGTTTGTAGAGCCATAGTTGGACAGACTCCAGGAAAAGAGAAGCAAAGATTCTGAACCCCATGCGTTTTGGCTTAGTAGCCCTTTCTTGCTCCATTACCGCAGTCTGACAGTCCGAGTTGCAAAAAATTGGGGTTTCTAACAGATAGTGGAAACCTGTTTTCATTTCAAAACTTTACAGGTGGCAAACAAAACTGTGATTTGTTGCTGTCCTGAAGCTTGGTGATTTGGTTGTGAAATAAACCTGCCAAAATATCTAAGGTTATTTCTTTATGAACATAGATCCTGTCTCTAGAATGGTTATCTTTATTTATTAATATAGCTTTATTTCTGTCAAAGACCTCTTCCCGGCTCTTGTTGAAAATAAATTATTTTGAAGGTTCATGGGTAAAAGCATTTAGTACAGTTTGAATGATTTTTCAAGTTACTTATATTAAAGGTTGCAATAGCTGGAAAAAGCAAACAAAAAATAACATTCAAAACCTTGGAAACTAGTAAGTGTGCTGAAGTATTTTTAACAATGCAGTTTTCCAGTTTCTGAAGTCTTCAAGTATTTAAGGTCAGAAGGTGGCATGATGCAGCCATATTCTCATGAATTCTGTTGTATATTTGTGTGCTTCACACTCAATTAGTTTGAGTCACATTTCTTAGTTATTAGAGAAGTGTTCAGCCTGGGTCTGATCTGAATTTCTAGATTCCGTCCCATACGTTTCTGCTTTGGGAGTATAAAGGGCGCTTTGTATCAGTATTGGTCTCCTGCACCATTAGAACACTTTATCTGTCTTGTGCCTCTAGGTCCAGAGTTGCATGTCTCAATTTTCTCCATTATCTGGTTTACTGTTGTCGGTGAGCCATCCAGTCAAAGTTACATCCCCAGTTTCCTGTTTGATCAGACAATGATATCTTGCACTGTAAAGTGTGTTTTTCCCCCTAACTATTCCATATTTTAAGAACGGGCAAACTGGGTTGCAGTTTTTATAGTCGTGCATGCGCTAACAAGACTCTATTGTGTACAATAAAGGGCTTGGAGCCCGCCTGTCACTTGCCATTTATTGGTTTGCATGGCGCTTTGCTTTACTGCCTCATAATTCGTCACTACAGGCCTGGCATCATTTCTGTTCCTCTTTGTGGAGCAGGGACCAAACACTGATTGATTCAGCTTAATCAGTGCCTGTCGCTGCTCCTGACATGATTGAGGTACTATTTTGTTCTTTTTAACTTCTAGTGCTGTGCAAACAGAAGACATTTGACTGTCAAAAACATGCCCAGCAGAACAAACAAAATTGCAAAGTTTTATTTTTTATAGCTAATTTTCTTTTGTTTTGCCAAGTCGTATTTTTTCACTTTGCACTCATGTTTTCTTTTCTTTTTGCTCGTGGGTGCAGTTCTCAAACGATTACGATTATCTTGTTCTGAATATTGCAAAGCAACATTGTTTCTTTATTATGTGTAATTTCTCAAACAAAGCTTTAACAAATAATTGTGCAATAAACCCCATTACAATCCACCCTTCTCCTCCCAACCTACCCCAGTTTAATCTGCCCCATTCCATCTCCCCTACTCCTATCCAACACTGTTTGCCCCACTCCAGTTCAAAACAATATGCCCACTCCCATCGACCCTGCCCCACTTAATCCAAAATAATATGCCCCACTCAAATCCACTCCACTCCTGTCTGTCCGACTCCAATCTAATCCACCTCACCCCAGTCCAATCAACTCCACTCTGTACCAGTTCAGCCCATTCCAGTCAACCCCACTGCCATCCCAACCCACCACAGTCCACCCTAATTCAAACTGCCCCACTCTAATCTGCCCCACTCCAATCCAAAACAATCGGTCCCACTCTAGTCTGTCCCACTCCAGTCTACCCCATTCCAAACCATTTGTCTGCCCCACTTTAATCCAAAATAATCTGCCCCAACCCGCTCCACTCCACCATGCATCAGTTCAATCCCAAACAACCCACTCCAATCCAAGACAGTCTGCCTCACTCCAGTTTGCCCTGCTACATCCAATCCACCCCACTCCAATCTACCCCACAACAGTCCAGTCCACCCTACACCAATCCACCAGACACCCCATCCCACCATACTCCAATCCAATCCATCCAGCGTACCACACTCAATCCAATCCACCCCACTCAATCCAATCCACCCCACTCAACCAAATCCACCCCATCCCATTTCAGTCCATCCACCCCACTTAACTCCATTCCATCTCAATGAAATCCACCCAATCCCACTACAATCCAGTCCATCCTACTGCAGCCCACCACACCCCAATCCTCCCTCTCTCACTCAATCCACCACACTCTTCTTCAATCCATTCCACCTGAATCCACCCCATCCTAATTTAGTCCACTCTAATCCACCTAGCCCAGTCCAGTCCACCCCACTCAACCCCACTCCAATCCACCCCACCCCAATCCTGTGAATCCACTCCACCCCACTCTAGTCCAACCTAATCCACCCCACTGCAGTCCAGTCACCCAACCCCCCCGGCCCAAACACTCCAATCCAAACCACCCATCCCACTCTAATCCACCCCAAAACATTTCTTCTGTTCCTGTAATAAATATGCTCCTTTCTCAGGGATACTTTTGTCTCTGATGTATAATAACAATTCAGAGATCTGTGTTGCACTCTAAAAGGAGCCATAACACATCTGTATGTATTGGCAAACCAGCCATTCGTCTGCAGCATTACCACCTGCATCTTGTCCACCTGAAATCACAATATCGTTGCTTCGCTTGATGGACAATTTGGAAACAAACACAGATGTATCATAAGACAACTGAAAAGAAGCATGAATTTGCTGTTCGAAAATATGTGTTTACCTGTCTGCATGCAGTTGGAAAATTTAGTTTGGTGTTGAAGTGAGATGCTTTTCATGGTCCCTACATTTGCAAAATAACCAAATTCTTGTTGTTTTTATTCACAGATCATGATAAAATGTTCAAGATGAGTGAGAAGATCTTGCTTCTTTGTGTCGGGGAAGCCGGCGACACTGTACAGTTTGCAGAGTACATTCAGAAAAATGTTCAGCTCTACAAGATGAGAAACGGTAAATTTATAAGGGTATGATGGCAGGCGAAAAGGTGCAGGAGGCTGGAAAATAGTTATTAATAGTTTCTGTGCATGTTTTTCTGACTGTTTCACTCAAACCAATCGTCCAAATGGTTGGTAGTGGGTTTTTTGTGATCCTGCTTAAGATGTGTTTTAGTCTTGTGTGTAACTGACCAGTGCAATGCTCTTATTTTGTCGTAGTGCACAGAGCCTAGTAGTGTGATGGAGGAGGAGGTGGTCTGGGAGATGGGCACAAATTATATTTGTAATTTGCGGGTGGTTATAATTTTCTCTGTAGGTCCTGTTTTAGGTTTTTATGGTTTCTGTTATACAATCAGTTTGTGTCTCAAACTGACCTCAGCTGTTGGGTCAACCACTCTGTAAGTGTTCTGAGTCTGGGAGGGAGGCAGTAAAATGAAATAGGCAGAGATCAATCTGGCATTACAGATGTAAGTAGGCCAACTTAAGGAGGGTAGTGGTAGAGGGACTAAAATGTACAGTCAGCTACATAACACCAATCTAGCCAAAGGGCCAATGGTGTGCTGTGCATGTAAATCCCCAAAACAGGGCAGTCCTAGAAGGCTCAATAATACATGTGGATACATGCGCAAGGCAGAGATGCTGTTAAATGAGTAAAATTATGACTAGTCAGTAGCAACCCTAGTGCCCAATTAGGGTGATCCCTTTAATGTCAATGAATATGAATCCATTAAACCTGGACAGTGTATATTTGCAAATTGTGTGACTCAATTGAATTTTCCGGAGGTATTTTGCTGGTTAAGGTGGTAAAATATGAAGAAAATGAATAACTGCCACAATTGAGGTCAAGTTTACGATTACTAAGTTCTCTATGTGGGTTCCTTCAGGTGCTTGAAGTTCTCAGTTCATGCTGAACAGTATAAACCAAGTGTGGGTGTAGGGCCATAGTTCTTATTTCTAACAGTACAGCCATGCAGTCAGTGTTTAGCAGCTAAGGACCACAACTAAGGCCATAGACCCCAAACTGCGGTGCAAGAAGTTAGCCAAGCATTCTTGCCTCTGTAGATACTGTTTTATGTCAATATTTTCTTTACTACACATGTATGGGCTTTTGATCTAGGGCTGTAAAGTGGACTTTTACACTTACCTCAGCATGTTGGTGTGGATAGGATTAACGTCTTGAGCATTACCTGCTCTAGTACGCATGTGTAGTGTGCACTGCTTACATTCACTAGGCTCCTGATCTTTCTGGGCCCATCTATTTCTTCCTGGTCATGGAGGATGTTTGTGATAGTAGAGCAATCCTGTGAGATCTTAATGATTAAGTATGGTAGGTGATGGAGGTAGTGCACTGTCAGGGGTCAAAATAAGATGGTGCTGTGGTTGTTGGGTTCTTGTGTGGTGCTGAAAGAATGATATTGCATGTGGGTGTCTGAGTTGTTGCTGGTATTGCAGTGGTGGGGGTGATACTGCAAAATCAGTAGTACAGTTCTGTAAGGTGATAGTACAATTTTACGAAATGGCAGTGTAGAATAGAGTGGGGGTGTAGAATAATATTGTGGTGCTAGAATGATAAACTTTGGTGACAATAGTGGGCCTACACTTCAGGTAATTACCCCTCACTTCAATGATAAAGTCTCCAAAGCAGCTCTAATCCTAAATCCCACTTCTGGTAATAACTGGGGTGGGAGTTAGATCCTCATTTTCCAATAAAATAGGTTAACTTTACCTTGCTTGCACCAATATGTATGCACTGTTTAGTTTTATGTTAGTGTAATGCATACTGTATATGTTGTCACTACAAATCTAATACTGATATAGTATTTGCTCTAAAAGTATGGTATTAAAAAAACAGTACCTCCCAACAACTCTGCATTTTGGCTTTTTTGAACTAGGAAACACTTCTTCTGCAAGGACCTTTTTGGTTAAAAAAACAAAAAAAACTGAGAATGCCAGCAAAATAGTCGACCTTCTGTGGCTTCTGCTGAGGTGCAAATTCTCTCTGCACAGTAAATCTTTTAGGATATGGCTTTCCCCACAGCTTACACATGTAGTTTTTTGCCAGACCAAGGGATTTCATCTTTGACCATGGCTTGTTTCTTTGTCATACTTTGCATACTTTGCAAAGGTTGTTAAAGGGCTCCTTTACTAAGTGACACAGAATAGAAGAAAAAGTGGTCAGAGTCTTTCAAAGATTTTCATGTGTGCTTTTTTTTCTTGGTAAACAAATCTGCCAAGAACAGGATTCTTTTGTTAAATAAAAGTGAAGACCATGCTTGCATAGCCTCTCATGTTCTACGCTCATCAGTGGCTTTAAACATTGTGCCTTTCCTGAATGCACTTTGGTACAGTATTCTCACCGGGTTACTGAATAACAATTTAGCAGTTTCTTTATATGGTCAAAGTGTTAAAACCAATTTATATTGATTCAATAGGAGCCTTCGGATGGCAAAACTGAGTTGCAAATTACCTAGAACATACCTTATTTCATGTAGTCGTCATCCAGCACAGAATATAAGAGATCACTTCAGAGGTCAGGGTATGCTTGTCAATAATTTACAGATGCCAGAATTAATAATTATAAAACGTCTTGGGGTGCACAATATGTAATTACAGGGTAGTAACAAAAAAGACAGTGATCATTACTTAAGCAAGTAGTGAGTAGTCACAGTTTCAACCAGTGATGAGTTAAAATGTTGATAGGATAAGTAGTTACTGCACCTCAGAAAAGTGGAGGTGAATGGAGAAAACTGTGGTAAGTTCTTTCATAAAGGTCACAAGAGAAGGGGATGATGTACATATCTTGATGAGAGTAAAATGCCTCTTTCTTTTCTACTTTTTCCATGCTCATTTACTGCCAACAAATGCCTGTGTCGGGTGCTGCCTTGGAAGATTGTTTTTTCTCTGGCTTTTTGTATAGTTTGTTGGTGTAGAGAGCAGTGTGTATATATAATAGTAAGCAAATTACGTTTGTTGCATCGTGGGAGAGAGAGCCAATAAAGTTGATAGACTGCATGGATGATGCAATCACGTGGTGCTGACTGTTGAGCAGGCAGAATGCTGTTGTGAAAGCTTCCTTGAGTAGGATGTGTGAGGAATCAAACATTTGCTAGCTTGTTCGACAATTTTCAATTTTATTAAGGACTCGGAGGCGCGGATTATGCTTTCTCTTCCTTTACTGACAACACACAGCAGCCAATAGGAAACAATAAAACAAAACTACATTTCCCAAAAGTCTCACAGCCTCGTAATGACCCCCAGTCAGGGCCAGCCATCCACTATATATAACACAGTCACTATAGTCCATCCTCTTTCTTTGCACATCTATGCCAAGGATAACTGAATAACGAACCAGTTGCCAAGGACACTGAAATCCAGAACCAAACCATGTCCTTTCGATTCAGGGAACTGAAAAATGCACAACTGGTGCATAAAGAATAGATTCTCCCTCCTCCATGTCCAAAGAAGACATCCTCTGTATGTCCTTCACATAGTTTTCTCATCTGCAAAAGATACTAAATTGGTGACATTTTAAACCAGTACATCATGTCTGAAAATAACGGGTGGGAGAACATACATTTCAATCATTTGATATTGACATAATATTATCATATATTACTCGTACCTAGGGTGGAATAATCCTCGCTTCCGTGTCCTTAATAGAATCGAAAATTCTTGTTGCACAAGCTAGAACATTTTTGATTCTATGTTAGGACCAGAGGCTTCGGATAATGCTAGTTTAAAGTTGAGCGATAAGTCCAGAAGCCGCACCTACAATTGGTTTGTGATAGAACAATTTAAAAGTAGAATCTGATGACTAATCTGCAGCTGTCATGATAGCTTCCAGTCTTGAGCCTGAATTAAATGCCCTGGAGGCCATAGCTCCTCGTACCGAATGAGCCCCAAAAATAGAAGTATCTATGCCTCCTTCTTGCAACAGCCATCTGACCCATCTCGCCAGATTTGCTGATAAAACAGGACCAAATGGCTATTGCAAGGAAATCAGTAATTGTCCAGCTTGATCTCTACACAGTTCTCAAGTAACATCTTCATATACCTTCAAGCAATTAACCACACAGAATTTAGAATTATCTCTAAAACCTGGATAACTAATAAATTTTGATTTTGATTTTGTACATTTAGAAATACGAAAAGAGTCTCCCGTAGGAGTGAAAACTCAACCTGCAGTGTCCAAGGCCTTGACGTAAGAGACTCTCCGGCATGATACCAGACAAAGTAACATGGTCAATTTTGCCAATAGTTGGTTCCTTGAAAGACCCTCATTGGCGGGCCAGGCCCCCAAAAATGTTAAAATTATATTGACATCCCAAAGAGATGAATACCTTGGTAGAGGAGGTCGAAGCATACGAACACTATGCAGTAATTTGCAAATTAACGGATGCTTTCCCACTGGCTTACCATCTATTTGAGAGTGTTTGTCTGAAATAGCCAATTTAAAGTTATTAACTGTTCTGGACTGTACAGAACAGTTAATAACTTTAGATTAGTGCTTTATTCTGATCCTCCAAGCCATGAGCGACAATTGCTCCTCCGAAATCAGCAGATGTGGACGCCCCATCGGGTCCAATAAGAGATCCTCTGGACGGAGGATTGGAATCAGGGTGGCACAGTATAGGGTCAACGCCACCAGAAACAATGACTGAGCTTTCCAGCACTGGGTCACCTGAACCAACTCTGTTCTCTGACGAAGTACCTGGGAGCGGACTCGATGAATTATGGAGAATGGGGAAAAGACATAATTCAGTTCTCCCATACAGGTTTGGAGAAAGGCATGAGCTGAGAGCGCTCTGATCCGGTCTCCAACTGTAGAAGCATGGAAGTCGTGCATTCAGGCGGGACGCAAAGAGGTCTACCGTGCATGGGCCCCAAAGATGATTCAGGAACCGAAATGCTCTTGGGTGAAGACGCCAATTGCTGGCATCCCTGAGATATCTTGAATTCCTATCTGCCACTACATTCACCTTGCCCGGAATATATTCCGCTGTCATTGAAATCTGGTGTTCTAGTCAGAAATGCCAAAAATCTTTTGCAATTTCTGCCATCATCTGAGACTGTGACACCCCCCCCCAACTTGTTGATGTGCCTTACTGCTGATATGTTGCCCATTTTCAAAATGATACAACATTTTGATTTGAATGGGGACAAAGTCTTTACTGCAAAGAAGCCCACCAGAAGCTCCAAGCAATTGATGTGTAGTTGAAGTTCGTCCGGGTACCACCGTGCCCCCGTTTCCATCTGTCTGCATCTGGCTCCCCAGCCCCATCTGCTGGCATTTGACTCTATGATCACCTCCCGAGGCGAAAATCGCCTTGCCATTCCAAGTATCCATGTGAGTGAGCCACCATTGAAGCTCTGTTCGAGTCTCCCTTGATAAAAGAATCAATTCGGAATAAGTCCGACCTCTGCGAAGGTGAAGACATTTCAACCTCTGTAGAGCTCCATAGTGCAACAGACCTGGGAAAATGGCCTGATTAGATGATGCTAGAAGGCCTACCAGTCGGGCAAGTACCCTCAAGGAAATCGAAGGAACAGACAAAGCTCTCTTCAATTCCTCCTTGATAGTCAGTCTCTTGGTTAAAGGGGACTTTCATTGAGTCAATAAGGAACCTGTTTTGAAAGCCAGGAAGTCTATATTCTGAACCGGGTCTAACTGGGATTTTTCCGTGTTGATAATGAACCCCAGATCCTGGAGGAGTTGAATTGTACAGGAAAGATGGAGGCGAGCCAGACGCTTCTCCTGCGGCATGATGAGGATGTCGTCGAGATAAATTATGAGACGTACACCCTTTTCTCTGAGCCATTGCATCACAGGGCGTATGACCTTGGGGAAGCACCAAGGGGAGGAGGAAAGACCGAATGGAAGGGCTGAAAACTCGTTTTTCCCAAAGAACTGAAGGCATCTGTGATGGGGGGGGCAAAAATAGGAATGGTCAGATATGCTTCTTTGAGGTCTAAGTGGACCATCCAGTCCCCTTCTAACAAGAGATCCCTGAGAAGATGAATGCCTTCTATTTTGAAATGTTGGTAAACAATCCACGTGTTGAGTTGTCGCAGATTGAGTGCCAAGTGGGTATCCCCTCCCTTCTGAACTAGAAAGATCATACTGATAAACCCTCTGGGGTGGAGATGAGAAAGGACAATTGCTCCTTTTTGAAGAAGGGCCTCTATTTCGTGATCTTTGAAAACTCTCTCTTGATGGGGAAAAACTGAGAGGAGGGGGAATCTCTATCTGATGGGCAGTCAAATAAAATTCTAGCCGATAACCTGCTATCGTGTCCAGTACCCAAGCATCCTGTGTAATCAGTGACCAGTTTTGAGCAAAGAGACTTACTCCCCCTCCCTCCCCCAGAATAACTTCCCCGGAAGGAATAATTGTTACCTGTCTGAGAGGAACTTCGGTTGTATTATCCCACCTTTGTGGGGTCCTCTAGGATTGCGTCTTCTATAGCCGTGGCCTCTGGCTGAGTAGAACTTGGTGCCGGTTTGATAACTTGAGTCTCCTCTGCCCCTCTGGCATGAACGAGATGCTTGGGATGCAAAACAGCCAGATGCTTGACCCCTGAAGCAAACAGCCCGGTGGAAAAGGCCACTGTTAAATACTTTCTTAATTGTGGTCTGGGCTCTATCCAAAGCCGAAAAAGTGCGACATATTTAGCAAGATCTTTGATGAACTTGTCGTCAAACAAAAGGCCCTTTGCAGCTGGGCCAGCATCAGATGGAGATAATTCTGCTAATTTCAGATAAATACGGAACAGAAGTGATTTTCCTCACTCTGTGGAGATAGAACAATTAGCGTTCCCTAAAAGAAAAATGGCCCCTTGGGCCTATTCCAACCAATTGTCCGGATCAATAGGCTCCTGTGTTTCTTTGGCCTGAACCGCCAAATCAAGAATTTTAGTAAGGGGGCCTGAAATGTCCAATAGTTTGTCCTGGCATCCACGCCAGGCTCTGTCAATGCCTTTTTCGGGTCCTTTGCGTATTTTGTAAGGATGTGCGGGTCGAATTCTGGGATCTCCGCTACTTTTCCTGCGAGCGCAGGGTGTGGGCATTCAGATCGTAACGTACTACGACTATCCTTTTAAAAACTCTTTCTGAGTCATGATTGCACATATGTTGCCACCTCTTGACAAGGAGTCCACTCGGAGGACCTGGGGTGCACAATATTGTCCGGATCAAACAAAAGGTTCTAGTTGGAGGGGGAAAAGAGGCTGATTTCTCTGTGTGATGCGTTTTGCATTTACACTTGCGTTTTTGCTTTTCTGAAGCTGAATTCTCCTCAGATTCCAAAACCGAGGACTCATCGGTTGTATTATGAGTTGATGGCAAAAAAGGATCAGAGCTCGGACTCTGAAAGGCACCATGCTCGTGATCGTTAAGCACCGAACTAATGGCCTGCCTAAAGGGGTCAAAATTTGACCGGCCAGGCTCATATATATTGACCTCAACTGGGGTGGGGTTCCCTGCGCCAAAGCGCCTGATCCTAAAATTAAATATAGGCTGCACAAAAGGACGTAAGGCCTTCACTAAAGCCTTATTTACTGAGTCCTGCATGTGAAAGTCAAGAGCTTCCTCAAGGCGCTCCTCCATGTGCTGGTCAAAATGTCCAGCATATTCCCCAAAATGCTCATCTTAATTATATTGGGCCATATTTGCAGTGTAAACCGTTAAATAAGCAGAGGTCCCAGTAATGCACTGCACTGATTGATGGGGGGGAGATGGGGGACGGGGGGGGAGAAACCCAGGTGCCAACAAGGCCCAACAGACCCTTACCGGTATACTGGAAGGTTGTGATAATGCAGAGGAGCCCAGCACAACTTCCCCTAGAGCAAAGCTCTTCAAGGCTTCTCGGGGGTAGGACGTCGGGAGCTGCAGGTTTGTTTTCTCTCTGCCTGTGAAACTTGTGCGCTCACAGAAAAACGAGTTGTGCGTGATCACCGCTGCAGAGAGAGAGGACTGCTCCTTGATAGTAGCGCACCTCCCCTGACACTCCTCACCGGCATTTTCCAAACGGGGCCAAAATAAGGCCAGTTAACAAGGAAATGAGATCACTCAAGCAACCGGAAGCATAAACAAAGGCGCCTGAAGGCAAAAGGTTGGGCCGTAAGGATCACATAAAGCAATAAATCAATAATCAGTAATAGTATTTGTCTCTGCATGAAGCAGCAAAGAAAGAGGACAGACTATAGTGACTGAGTTATATATAGTGGATGGCTGGGCCTGATTGGAGGTCATAACGAGGTGAGGCTTTTGGGAAATGTAGTTTTGTTTTACTGTTTCCTATTGGCTGCTGTGTGTTGTGAGTAAAGGGAGAGAAAGCAGAATCCGAAGCTTCCGGTCCTGACATAGAATCTTTAAAGTACATTCTGAACGCATTGCACCTATTGATGTGGGCGATGAGACGTGTATGATCTTTGAGGATGTTGGGGTTTGGAATTAGGGTTCATTCTTCTTAAGCGGTTAATCTGTGGTCAAACTGTTGGAATTTCTTTTTTACATGCCCTTTAAAGGAGAGCCTATGTTTGAAATAAAAATAACTAAGGGTAGAAACTGTCAAACTGCAATTCAACCATTCTGTGTTCTAGGAATGAAGCTTGCATCAATTGATGAGTGACGCTTGTTTGTAGCTTGGTCCTTAAGCAGAGTCTTCAATGCAGGATGGCAGCTGCAAATCGCACATATGAGCAGACACACAGCTCGTGTACTTTAGGAGCATGTGCCTGAAATAATGCCTCCTATATTGCAAGCACTTTTGACATCTGAATTATTTTAGCTTTGTATACTTCATTGTGACAATGTTAAAAGAAAAAATATCACCAATATGAACTGTGAATTGGAAGGTAGCCTCACATGCAGTTTTACAAGGAGTTGTACACCTTAGAAAGTTGGTTCTAATAACAGACATTTTCAGAATGGCACAGTGGAAACATTTGTTGGAAATATACAAAACAAAACACTGTTTTTAATTCTTATGACCTTGTGTTCTAATTTTTTCTTATTCGTTTGTAGGTCTTACATCTTTAGTACCATTGGAACATACATTTGTTGTCCAATGTTTTTGTTACCTCCAAATTTGGTACCATTGCAACTTGTGCCCACCAGTCGTGTATTTTCCTTGTACATGTTCTTTCTCCTTTCGTTGCCACACACTTGATGTTAGCATTGTTTTAAATTTTTTTTTTTAGCAACCATAAAACTTAAACATGCCAACACACATCTGTAATTTCTCCTGCAAAGGTGTCCATGTAAAAGGTAAATCTGCCAATTATTGTACTTCAAGACAAGCCTTCAAAAGCTGCTTTGTAGTGACCTTTAGGAGTACAAGTGATGCATTTTTTAGGATTAACTTTGCTTCTTCATTTTAATACATATATACCTGCCTACATCCCAAGGCTGACAGAGACAACTGGAAGCAAGGATTATGAGAAGCGTATTACACAGAACGTATTGGTCACAGTCACCAGTCTTTGAAAAATGATTTTACGTAAAACTAAATGTCACAGACCCATGAAAGAAATACCTATCACCACTCCCTCACATCCCTACCCCATTGCCCTAGATGACCCTTTCTACTAAACTGAGTCCGCAGTTTTAGTTATCAGCCACCAGAGCTCCCTCCGTTTCTATGTTGTGGGTGTAGTCAACTTGTATCTTTTAGGGTTTTTGCGCATGACCGGGACATTGTTCAGGATTCATAGGTATGTGGGATAAGTTATCTTGTGGCATTCAGTCAGTAGCTTGGAGAGAGACCTTCCAAAGGGAGCCAACGCTAGTACTTTTATCTGTCAAGCCTTAGATGATCTTTTTCATCCACACCATGCCTTACACCTGGTACAGCCAGGATCCATATGTGGGTGTATCTTCTTTGCCCCATAAACTCAAGGTAGCCTGTTTAGCTGTTGCCCTCAAGAGTGTGATTTGGCAGCATCTGTATGATTTCAATGTGTATGAGACTTGATCTGTTGCTCCCAGAATTGAATATGCTCGCAACCGCAATATTTGGATCCCATACATATGAACAATCTTGTTTAAAACCTTGTCCAAGTATTTCTGAAGTTTGGGTCAAAGCCAGAGTAAGTGCAATAGCATCCCGGTGTTGCTGCAATTCCTCCAGCAGAGATAATTTTTTCAAGGTAATGGGGGGGGAGGGATAGAGGGCAGTTAGGAACCCTGCTATGATGTCCAAATCCATGCTCAGCAGGGTCTCTGTCTCGGAATTAATTAAGGCTACTAGCTCCTGTTGGATCTTAGCCTCCAGCTTGGCAACCAAGAGCTTCCCAGCCTTATTTTGTCTGCTATAGTATCTTTGTTTCACCCTCAGTAGCTAGTGTTCTGCCCTTTCTGAGTCCAGTAGCTTTAACTGCGTACGCAGCTTCCCCAGCTGCCATAGACGTCTCCTTGCACCTGTTTGTGTACTGCTTCTAAATCCCTGGCCCTATCCTCCAGTTTGGCCCACTTTTCTCGTCTCTATTGAGCTGGACAGCTAAGGTGACCCCAAATGTAAGCGGTCAGAGCGTCCCACAAGGTGTGGAGCAACAACTCCCCTGTGTAGTCGTTGGGTCCTCATTTTTGTGTTTGACATTGGAGTCACAACATAGTAGGCTGCCCCCTCATTCACCATCTACCCGAGTCCTCTGGGGTTGCAGAGCCTCAGGCAAATAGATGTGGGAACATGATCAGAGAGGGACCTAGTCCAAATTGATGCCTCCACCACCTGCTCTGCTATTCTCTGGGATCCCAGCAAGTAATCTACCCTGCCATATGTATGATGAACTGCTGAAATGCACATATAGGCCCTCATTCTGACCTTGGCGGGCGGCGGAGGCCGCCCGCCAAAGTCCCGCCGTCAGGTTACCGTTCCGCGGTCGAAAGACCGCGGCGGTAATTCTGACTTTCCCGCTGGGCTGGCGGGCGGTCTCGTTCAGACCGCCAGCCAGCCCAGCGGGAAAGACGCTTCCACGATGAAGCCGGCTCGGAATCGAGCCGGCGGAGTGGAAGCTGTGCGACGGGTGCAGTTGCACCCGTCGCGTATTTCACTGTCTGCGCAGCAGACAGTGAAATACATGTAGGGGCCCTCTTACGGGGGCCCCTGCAATGCCCATGCCAGTGGCATGGGCACTGCAGGGGCCCCCAGGGGCCCCGCGACCCCCCCTACCGCCATCCGGATCTCGGCGGTCCGACCGCCGGGATCTGGATGGCGGTAGGGGGGGTCAGAATCCCCGCGGCGGTGCAGCAAGCTGCGCCGCCGCGGAGGATTCAATGGGGCCGCGGTACACTGGCGGGACCCCGCCAGTGGTGCCGGTCCGACCGCGGCTTTACCGCCGCGGTCGGAATCCCCATTGAAGCACCGCCGGCTTGTCGGCGGTGCTCCCGCGGTCCTCCGCCCTGGCGGTCAAAGACCGCCAGGGTCAGAATGAGGGCCATAATCCTTTGTGGTTGGGTGTTCTTCCCTCCAGATATCCTGGAGACCCAGACCCACCAGCCATGCCTTAGTGTCCCTAGTTAATTCCCCAGAGTGGCATGTTCAAAGTGAGGATCTGTCAACTGCCTTGTCCATGACTGTTAAAATCTCTCCAATAATAGGTTCACAGTCAGGTGTTTGCAGCATTGTTCAGTTTGTGATTTTGAGAAAGTGTTCCTGTTTGTCAATAAGGGTGTACAAAGAGGCTATGGTGAAGGGGGCATGTCCTACTTGCAACATGAGTTGTAGCACCCTCCCATTTATATCAAATATGTTTTTTTC
Organism: Pleurodeles waltl; assembly: GCF_031143425.1. NCBI lineage: Eukaryota > Metazoa > Chordata > Amphibia > Caudata > Salamandridae > Pleurodeles > Pleurodeles waltl. The sequence continues at coordinate 869,658,481 of NC_090440.1, read as the reverse complement.
AGCTGTTCCACGAACAAGCCCAAGAGGACAGCCACTCCTCCCCACTCCACCCCCTTCCCTTTCTTATTCCGATGCAAGATGAAATATTGACATTGGAACCACCTGGAGTGAAGTCTCTGCCAGTCACACTGCAATAGGTATGTTTCCTAAAGTAGACAGATGCGGGCTCCCGAATCCCTCAGGAGAGACAGGACAGCCTGCCTTTTCACAAAGGTATTAAGGCCCCTCACATCGAGACACAAGATCTTGAGTTTAAGCATCATGGGGGCCCTTGTCTGGGGTTTAATTCTTATTGGGATGATGTGTACCAGCTGCTGGAGTGTGTGTTGGTTTCAGGGCCACCCTCCTGGATAGAAGATACATCTGTGGAATTCTATCAGTAGAAGCATATTTCTGCGGGTCTCCAAGAGCACAGACCCCTTACATCTACATAGAGCCAACACACCATGTAGAACAACATTCCTCCGCTGTAGGAAGTGGGGCTCAGGTGAGCCAGAATTTTTCCTTAAAGGATGATCATTCTCTCCTTCATCCAAAAGAGGTGTCCCCCCCCTCTCTGCCCAGCCCTGCAAATGACTAGCACTGCCCATAGGCCCTGAGGTGTGGTGAAACCCAAGTCCCTGTTCTTGATCATGGGACAGCACAAGCTGTCAATTAGGTTTCATGGTTGTGAGTCGGGGATCGTGACCCTCACAGTGATAAGACTGTATTCCTTTCAGTGGAGGTGGCCTCCCTGGACTTTTTGATTCCAGTGTGTTTCTCTTGCACTGTGTGCCATCTGGGTTGGTACTCCAGCTCTTTGTCTTCTTGGGGTGAGTTGGGGCGGGGGTAGGATTGCACGATGTGCATAAAGAACTTTTGAATGTAGCATTCAGTATTGTCAACCCCAATTCAGATGTTTTGGTAGATGGACCAATTCTCTATGACTTCAAGGTGGCTTTATAATTTGATGTTTCGGTTGAGCAGCGCAAGTAATTGTTGGCCCATAGCTCCCAATTCAGTTTCCTTTGTGTCTCAGGTTTGTTCCCAGGATACTACTAGACAAAGGGCAGTAACATTTTCTTTGTCACGTAGCTCTTGGGAGATGTTGCGAAGATGGGCAATATATTCTCTGATGCTCCTATGGAGGTCTTTGATAAAGGATCTGGTAATGGGGGCTTCTACTCTCCCTTGATCTTCATTGCTGACATAGCTCAAAATACTGAATAATAGCCCCGGTAGGTGTTTCGCACAGCGAGTGTGGATGAGGTACTAACTGCACGCTCAACAGGTCACAGTCAGTGCTGCGTGTGGGCATGCGCCACAGCCGTGGCCTAGAAGGGGGAGGACACTGCTCACCTGTGCTAGCCACCATTGATGATTTAGGCCCTCAACTACAGCCCTTCTCTCCCTCAGCTGCGCAAGCTGTCTACTCCAGTCTCTGACGTTGTCAGGCTCATCAAGTGGGGGAGTCTGGGCTCACTGTCCTGCCCCTGGTTTGTTTATTGGAAGTCTGTGCCCTTTGATTGGCTCCCTCAGTAATATTTGTGTGGGTATGCGGTGCTATGTGATGGAGATGTCCCAGGATGGGGCTGTCAGTCCTCAACCCTGTGCCCAGCATACCCCTTGCACAGTCCTGCATGTTTTTGGTGCTACCCCGGCCTCTGGGGAGCCTCCGATACTCCCTGCAACCTGTTGGATTACTTCCTCAGCTGTGGCCACCTCGCGGGAGCCCTCACGCTCCTGTATCATTGGGTGTCCTCGAGGACCCCGGCATTGATCTCCTTCCTGGCTCTGATGGGCTGCCATCCATGTAAGGTACAAGCTACGGCACCCTTGTGTGACACTGCAGTTTCTGGGTTGACCGTAGCCACTGTTGGTTATAACTGGGGGGAGGTAGGGCGGGGTGCGGGGAGCAGGAGCACCTGCCTGAGCAATCTGCGGTGCACAAAGACCTAAAGCAGCATTGGCCGTTGACCACCATTACTGGCCCCTGGGGGACCAAAGTGCGGGCCCAGGGGAGACTGTTGATGGGGATGGAGGGACCACCTCGGGACAAAAGAGGCTGCCAGGTCCCCAGAGACAGTAGGAAACCCCTCCGGCTGCAACACAGACATCACTGCCAAGGAGGAGGGGCAGTCCCACTCGTGATTTCCCCAGAGGTACCAGAGGGTGTGATGACATCAAAATGAAAGCTGGTGTGACAAAACTGAGTCAGTGAACTTGGTTGGACTTTGAGCCTACCCTAACCTCCATTCCCACAGAGTTAAAATGAAGGACAAATGTTATGATTGCACTTTTGATCAATATTGTTTGGACGGCCAGGTGTTGCTGGGCACGGGAGTTGGCACACGTGTTCTATTTCTGTTCTTTGATTTATAGTGTAGAGGGGGGTGAATGCGAGGGAGAGTGAGGCAGGGTATGGAGATGGGTGGGAGGGGACCGGGGATGCGACAAAGCACCCCCTATGACACCCTCGCTACACACGTTTAAAAGTATGACATGGAATATTAGAGGGATGGGGGTGGTGGCCAAGCTCCACAAAATCTACATGTACCTTAAGAGTTGAAGGATTCATGTTGCCATGTTACAAGAAACACACCTCACTAGAGTAGAGGCAGACGACTACAGCACCTTTTGGCGGGTTGCAGGTCCGTGCCACCACATACTCTGCATTTGCACGGGGACATTAATTTGAATGGGGAGGTGCCCCATTTAAGGCCACACAGGTCAAAATAGACAGAGGGTAGGTATGTCCTGGTTGAGGGTCATCTGTGAGTCAGGCAGGTTGTACTGGGGGGTTTACGCACTGAACCAGGACCGCACCACTTTCCCAAGCTCCCTGTTGACACAGTTAAGCCACTTGGCAGAGGAAGCCCTGTTTCTTGGTAGAGACTTCAGTTTTGTACTAGACACCACGTTGGATCGTTAGTTGGGCTTTGGTGCGTGCGTGGGTGGGTGGGGGGAGCAATTGCTGTCTAGGAAATAAAAACTGCCATGAAGAACATGGCTGCAGGCACGCCTCTGGGGGCCGGACATGCTCCCCCTAGATTTTGTGTGACATTCGTGGGGCTGCTGGCTCTAAGACTGGAAGCCTTGTACAAGGAGGCACTAGCGTTGGAGAGACTACCAGAATTGACCAGGGGTGCCCTAATTGTGCCGTTACCCAAAACCAGCACCCGGAAGCCGGGGCATCAGATTTAAGACCCCTCTCCATGCTTAATACTGACTTCAAAGTCTTGAGCAAGGCTCTTTCCTTCCGGCTGCGGCCATACATGCCAGAACTGATACATGCCGGTCAGAATGAGGTGTGTGGGGCCCGCAGACGTCCCATAGCAGACCTGTGGTCAGAGATGGTGAATGAATGGGAGCTCCCCTCAGACACTGAGACTGAAGGATCTCAAGAGGAAGACTGGAACAGACCTGGACTTGACTGACTGAGAGATTCACATTACTGGCGGGACATAGTGGTATGGGATGACTGGCACAAAGCTGATGGAACTGGGGATGCAGGAAGTAGTTCCCCTAACCAGCAGTGAGTCGGAGATCACTGGATATGGAGGGGTTGGGTGGGCCCAGAGGCCCCCCACCCCTCTTCCTCAATCCCCCCCCACCACCCTCGTGTCAGTGGGATGGCCCTATTGCATCCCACCCATCACAGAATAGGCCTCTATCTCCCCCGAGATGACGTTAGAGGGTTATAGTTTTGATTGTCGTACTCTTACGAGGCACTTCAGCCAATTAAAAAATTACATCCACACGGAGGGGGATAGGCAACCCACCAGTGGTACTGAATACTGGGGGTGGGGAGGGAGCATCCTGGCCTAGGTATAGGAATGGGTGGTATGAGATATGCCAGGCACACTCCGCACATACTCTGGTCACTTAGGATCAACGGGTGGACCCAGAGGGCACCCATTCAGGCTGTAATACACACTTATGGGCCTGGGGTACGGTGGGAGAACAGTTGCAGCGCAACTCAAAGGAAGGGTCTGAAACCACCAATGGAGTGCATTGTAGAATGATGCTTGTTGCGAATACATGCCAAATGCCAATAAAAATAAGTTATAAAATAAAAAGTTAATTTGAGGAATAAGCAAACTGCCCTGAGAAAAATTGAAAACCAGTGTTAACATTATTTACCCAAGCTCGATTGCTTTTACATTTAATATAAGTACCATTGTAAAAATCGAGATTTGACTCCCAATTTATTAACTTTAGGAACTCATTGTTAAGGACCTTGGCATGTGTGTAGGAGTCTTAACTGTGCTTAATGCAGGGGGTGGTGAGATGGGGGAAAATCAATGCCTGGCTACCACAGGCAGTGCTGGGTCTTCAACCTGCTTAGTTAGTGATAACCCCTTGTGCAATAAATGGCTAACTGAGTAATGTTTGTGTGCTTTGAGTACTTAACAGTAAAACAAAGAGATATTCCTTCCTCATGGATTTTTTTTGTTTCAGTAGGCATATGTGGCAACAGACAGTTCAACTTTCTCTTTGTGTCGGTGTCTTAATTTGAAACATGAGGAATTAGGTTGTATTGACACCTACTATTTCAATACATGTGAACCACTATTGTATTATATTTTGTGTACTGTAATGTATTCAGCAGCCTGATTTTAACGCATTGTTTGTTCTTTGTTACCAGGGTATGAGCTTTCTCCTTCTGCAGCAGCCAATTTTACACGCAGGAACCTGGCAGATTACCTTAGGAGTCGGGTGAGTACTTCTAAAACAAGCATTTGCAATACAGTGGGCTCAAGTTAGAGCTATTAGTGTTGTAAATTCCTAACTGGACTTTTCTTGCCACATAAATTGAAAATGAAAAGTAAAACAGTTGACATAAGTGAGCCAATTCAAAGCGCCATGGCCGCCATGAGCACGAAGGAGAGACACAAAAGGAAAAAGAATTTTGCTCACAGTCATACGTATCAATAATTGTGCAATTATCCATGTAACAGGGACAGTCTGCAAGGCAGTAACAAATCCGCCCCAAGGAGGCACAAACGTAAAGCATTGGATAAAGGATTTTTGAAAGGCAAGCCCACAAATGAGTGAAAGTGACAGGCGTGAAGTGGGCATGGTTGAAAGCTCACAATACCTTCAACAGGTCAAAGCGCTTGCGCGCTCAACCTAAAAAAGGAAATATTTAGCCTCAGGCTTATTTTTTTAATAATGTGTTCATACCCCATTTTGGATCTCCCTCCATACCAGCGCTGTAGTATCTACTTGTAGTAAAACTCTTCCAACTTCTTAGCAGGAACATTTTGTTGAAGTCAGTCGTTCTCATTTGTCTTGAGAATGTGTGATATGTGAAGTAATGAAGTATTCATGGAGTTCGAGTGAGTTAATGACTGGATTTTCCGTATCCCTGAAGCCCCTTCTCTCTTTCCCACATCGCAGTTACAAGCTGCCCCATATCTTGTGTGAGCAGAACAACCCATCTTTTACAATATTTAAATGATTTGTTGGAGAGTATTATCCTGTCTTGAAGAAAGCTAGGTAGGCACCAAATATGGGGAAATATCCTGGTGATGTGATCTACCCACTTGTGGCCAGTGGTAATGAAAATAAAAATGTTGCTTAGCCCCTTTTTGGCATGGGTTGGGTTGGTTTGCCAATGCTGTTATTTGACTTAGTTCATTCTAAATATTATCTGGTTAGGGATTGCCTGTAGGTGGTTAAAAGTAGAAAATAGGCATGTGATGATGTAAAAAAAAAAAACAAGCCGCTAGAAAATGTGGATTTCCCGTTTCCCATTTAAACGCCAAACATTAAGAAACTCGCAGACCGTTATCTGTGTTTTGACAAATGTTTACATGAATAGAATACATAACTCTGTGAACAATTAATAGAAGAGGTTTATATTTGGCAGGCTGATGTAACTTTTTTTTATTGCACCATTTTTCCTAATTTGACTTCTGTATCTGTTAATTGAGAATTCTGCTTTCTTGTCAATTTAATCACTTAAATGGCGATGGAGGCTTTCTTAGTCGAGCACTCGCTCAGGGTTACAGATCAACATGCTCCCTCTTTGGGTGTTAGAATGGACTATCTGCTCAACATATCACTGTCTCGTTCCTGGGTAGTACAGCAATTTCTGTGGGTGAAAGATTTCACAGTTCCTGTCTTTAAGTAGAACAATTTGTACTGGTTACAGATTTTGGTTTCCCAGTTATTGGATAGTCCAGGGATCGCTACTGGGTAACGTTCTCACTCTTATGTTGGTGGAATTTTTTTTCAGCAAGTCATTTTGCTGTCCCAGTGACCAGCTAGTCATATGATCTCCATGGGTTGCAGATTTAACAGCCCAGACTTTGGGAAGAACACCAACCTCTATGGGTTACAAATGTTGCTAGTCTTATCTCTGTCCTTGGGTAGTATATAGATCTCTAGGAGTTACTGGGTGAAAGACTCACACTTGATGAAATGATTTTTCAACTGCAGACTTTGTTGTCCCATATCTAGAGTACTACAGTGATATTTACATGTTACATAATTCTCTGTTCTGACCTTGGATGATACAGCAATCTCTATGGATCATTCATGATGAGTGAATAATCACACTTTGGTTTATCTAATATTTTTCTTCTACAGAGCTTGCTGCCCTGATGCTTAGGTAGTGCTTCAATCTCTATTGGCAGCTGATTCTGCTGTCTGAAATCTTGTGTGTTTCAGCAATCCAGATTTATTACAGATTCCAGTGTCTGTCCTTGAGTTATACATTGATATCTATGGGTGACCAATTTCACTGTCCCAATCTTGAGTAGTACAGCAGTATTTATGGGTACAGATTTTACTGGCCCAGTCTGTTTGTATTGCCTCAATCAGTTGCAGATTTAACTTCTGCATCTTTTGGTAGGATAGTAATCGCTGTAAGAATCGCAGTGATTTTAGGGGCTTAAATTATATGCTCCTACTTTTTGTTTAGTTGAGTAGGATCTCTTTGTGTCATAAATTGTTCTCAATATCTACTTGGTTTTGGCAGCAGCCTCCAGATCATACTGTCAGATTCTAATGTATTTTTGCTCTTACCACATAAAAATGCTCCTTATTGCCTTTTATGGTGTGAGTGTGGTACTTTTAGATTTTCCAGACTGAACAAAGTTCAGAAAAATGTCCCTACTTGCTTGTGCGTGTATCGCTCCTTCAGCACTTGAGCACGGTACTGGGCATGCAGCTTCAACACATGTTTGACTGCTTTTTAGGCCCCAAGCCACGTCTGTCACCCTGAGCCTGAACGACACATCCTGAGTTGTCCTTCGTTAACCTTCAAAGGATTTCTACACCATATGGCAAATGAGATACCCTGCCAGTGGGAAAGTGAGCCTGAAGTCCAAACACTTGACTCACATCAAATCCAGTGTCAAAATGTTTTATTTTTTTTATTTTTTTTATTTGTGGGTTGAAATTGTGATGGTAACCTTTAAGCACGCACTCAGACTGAAGCATGTGCAGGAGTTTGGGTCCCCTCTCTTACTACCTTCTATTTACCAAGTACCTTTAGAAGTGTCATACTTTTATGTATTTGAATGCATTGTTGTGTAAAGTGGGCCTTCACAAGTCTTTGTGGCAGAGTTGGGGTGTTTCAGAACCTGGAGGGGAGGGACTTGGTACTCCTTTCCCTACCTAGTCTTTCTTCCTAAGCCCATAGAGCTTTTTAACCAGCACCAGGCATAGGGATTTCCTCCACCTTCTGCTCCCCATTAGACTAATCCACAATGTGGAAAGTTAAGAGACCCAGGCCCCTAATTTTGATGCTCCTTATTTTTCTGTACCCTCTGAGGTGCTAAAAGGCCGATTACTTCGCTGATTTATAACAGGTGCCCTGCAACCTCTTTTGTAGCTCGTCAGAGGACTGACTGCTAGGAATTAGGCTGAAGTCCAATTCAGAACAGTTGTTGTGTGCGGCAAACATGAACGATGAGGTCAGATGCTAAAGAAAGCTGGGTTGCAGAGTTTTAACATAGGCATCATGATTGTCTTTGGATTGTTCTTCAGGTGTGATGCCACATGCCCCTTACTCCAGTTCGAATAACTGCTGGAGTTAATTTATGTGCTCTGTCCTGTATACTTTTCCTGACACTGTCATATTAATAACATAAAACCACCCATCTCACTGCATGTGCCCTTCTGTATTAACATTTCAGGGAAGATTTGATCCCAGGCTTTCCTCTCGTTGTTTGTAGCTGGGCTTTGGGGATTAACAGCCTTCTTTACTATCATCAGGCTTTTGACGAGCGCAGCCAAAGCTTAAATGAGGCAAAAAGAAACTAATTAAAGGGAGATTGGAAAGGAGAATAGAGCTCCAGGTGGGAGCTTTTGGAAATATTTTCATGCTATTGTTTCACTTTTCTAACGGAGTCCTTCACGTGGCTAATACAATGCTGCTTTCGTGTCTCTGCATGCTCTATACCATATAACTTTTTGGCCACCTGCTCCCAGGTCTGTTGTTGGACCGAACAGTGGAACTTCAGACTGTTACACAGATGAAACTGATACTTTTTATGTGGTCTTTTTATGTGGCCTTTATAAAGGTTGTTCAGATCTTTAGACTGAGTTGATGCATGGCACCTATCCACGTACTGCAAGTGTTAGTGCTTGTTTGGCAGGCTGGCAACGTTCAACTCGACAAACCATTTTCCCCAATGGCTGGCTGGGGTGGGTTGATGTTATTCATGAACTAAGTGTTGATGGTTGGGGAAGAGCTGTAGTCCTTTTTGTTTTCGTTTTTTTTCTGGCTATAATCATACGATTTCTGGCATTGAAAGAACTGTCACGTGGTTTTGAGACATACTGCAGCTTTCAGATGTGTGATGCTGACCATGTTGTTTGTTTGCTGCTGTAGCAGGCGCTCTGCTTGGAGACTGTGAGAAGGCAGTGTATTTGTTGGCACACTGTTTCTGTTCCAAGAAGCACATAGTCTGTTGGAGTGAAACCAAGTGTGGCTTGTCTTGGTATGTATTGTTTGGAGCTATGCTACCAAGATGACTAGGTGGGTTCTGCACCTGCCAAATTTGCCTGTATCGTTGGAGGTCACAAGCTAGTATTGTGTGAACATATATAGTTTTGGGAGTCGATTTAGGTTTCGTTTTTTTTCTTGCTTTTTTTTTGGGTGGCTCTTCCTCCTCTTCACTCTCCTTTGCTTCTTCTGATTTGTCCCCTTTCTCCCTACTAGACTCATCATGAAAGGTTTGCTTTGTAGCTCGTCTTCAAGATTCATCGCAGCTTCGGTCCTTTTTACTACCAATGGAAGCTGGTGCATTATTAGCAGACTCTGGTAGGGACTTTTCAGAAGGCCTAAACTCTAGTAAGAAGTTTAGAATTTTCCTTTACTAGACCATGAGCCAGGACCCTAAATTTAGGCCATAGGTACCACTGAGGGAGGGGAGGGATGGGGTCTAACATGCTTTTTTGCAAAGTATGGATGCATAAAGATGGAAAATATGTGAAAGTAAGTCATCACTCTTTGCCTTTTGTCTGATAATATTCGATTAGCAACCGTAGCCGAAAAAAGTAATGGTTTTCATATTTTTTATAAATTGTATACAAATTCATTTTAATATGTGGAAAAATACATTCATTCCATCAGATGGGTTAAGTTCAATATAATTTAAAAGTAATTATGATTAATAACTGTAATAAGTCCTTAAAATAACAATAAAACTTAATTGTATTCCTCATCTATTGAAATAGATTATATGCATAATTTTCACTGTTTCAACTAATAGTTGTCACATCTTACATAGGCAATGTATGTCATAAGTGAACATAAACAATTTTATCATTTACATTTCTCATCATCTTCTTCTGAATAGGTGTCATCATCTCTGCACCTGTTTGATTTTCACAGGCGGAAGGTCTGCACATCAGTGCACTTGAGGCCATTTAGACAGCAGACACATGTTGGCAGTTTGCAGTTCCTAGCTAGTAGATCTAACACAGCCTGAGGTCCTGGCTGCCTCTCTATCCAGTCCACTACCAGTTGATCTGCTCCCTTGTGTTTTTCCAACTTACACCCTCTCCCAGTTGGACTAGATGTCTGTGGATCATTCAGAAGACATCTCTTGCTTATAGTGGCTTGATAATTTGCCCATTTGGCATGCTTCTTCAGATAGTCTCTGCAATGTGGAAGTTGATGACTGTCTTTCTCACCCTCCTTTGTGCAGAATAGGTTATATCTAGTCATTCATGTGATGAACAGAATATTTTGGTGCATACAGCAAGCAGGAGACTTGTTCCAGTTTGTCCATTAGTTCTTCAGAGAGATCCCATTCATCTCCGAGCTGCGAAAATGTTCTCTGTGTATGTCTGTTGGTTCCTTTTCCCGCAAATGTGCTTACTGTGTCACTTTGAAAACTTATGGAGATCTATCATAGCTCAACAAACATTTTCACCAAGAGTTGAAGCTATTTTCCTAATGTCAAAGACCCACATGCTTATTATAGTACCACATTTCAGAAACAATTTAGCCACGATTCTGTCATGGTATCCCAAACACATAATAAACACATAGGCCCTCATTCTGACCTTGGCGGGCGGCGGAGGCCGCCCGCCAAAGTCCCGCCGTCAGGTTACCGTTCCGCGGTGGAAAGACCGCGGCGGTAATTCTGACTTTCCCGCTGGGCTGGCGGGCGGTCTCCTTCAGACCGCCAGCCAGCCCAGCGGGAAAGAGGCTTCCACGATGAAGCCGGCTCGGAATCGAGCCGGCGGAGTGGAAGCTGTGCGACGGGTGCAGTTGCACCCGTCGCGTATTTCACTGTCTGCGCAGCGGACAGTGAAATACATTTAGGGGCCCTCTTACGGGGGCCCCTGCAATGCCCATGCCAGTGGCATGGGCACTGCAGGGGCCCCCAGGGGCCCCGCGACCCCCCCTACCGCCATCCGGATCTCGGCGGTCCGACCGCCGGGATCTGGATGGCGGTAGGGGGGGTCAGAATCCCCGCGGCGGTGCAGCAAGCTGCGCCGCCGCGGAGGATTCAATGGGGCCGCGGTACACTGGCGGGACCCCGCCAGTGGTGCCGGTCCGACCGCAGCTTTACCGCCGCGGTCGGAATCCCCATTGAAGCACCGCCGGCTTGTCGGCGGTGCTCCCGCGGTCCTCCGCCCTGGCGGTCAAAGACCGCCAGGGTCAGAATGAGGGCCATAGTCATCTGAGCTTATCAATACTGCCTCATAACACTCATTAGCAGCGTGTGCAGCATGCAGCATCAAATGACCATCTGCTTCTTCGTGTGTACTGTTGAGATCGGGTACTTGGTGGCTCCCTTCAGATGTGATTTTGTAGCATTTATCTTCACAGTTTGTGAACAGTGTTTTATTCTCAAGTTTTACAAAATACTCTGGTTTCCTTAATTTGTCAACAAGAAATGCGATGAGTGTAGTCTTATCCTTAACGTTTCTTAGGAATTTCTTCCACTGTCTGACAATATGGGAAGGTGCAATACTCTGTAACTGGTGCCCGAGTTCTTCCCCTCTGACTGTACTTTCACTGTTCTTAATAGTTGTCTCATTGTACGTATCAAACACATCAATTGTTTGACTCCTATTTCCTTCCTGCAAATCCATGGATAAAACAGACACAGCCACCAGTTTGATTCCTCTTCTTTTGCTCTCTGAACAAGGACCATACCATCAGTTAGCGTGACTGAATTTCCAGGTATTTCCTCAACAGGGATAACATTTTTCTGCAAGTATGTTGCTAAAACAGCTTAGTTTGACTTTCGAAACGGAGCTTCTGGAGTTGCTAAAGCCCATGGTAAAGGTCCTAATGTATGAGAGAGTACATCCGCCATTTAAAGGTTCTGATTCTGTGCTGTCACAATAATTTAACCAAATAGTGCTTTGCCCGCTTTCATGATGATTGTCCTGCTATTGCTGTTCACTGCCTTCTTCTTGGGCATGTTAGTGAAGGTTTTTAGTTTGTTCATTTTCATTGGGTCATGAAACTTTCTAATAGATGGTTTATTCTCAAGTCGCTCAAGTTTGGATAGCACTGTTCACCTATTTCATGCATCTTCATTATGTCGTATAATATGTCTTGAGGTGCCTTTTTTGCCATATAGAAACAAATGAGATTATGTGGCCCCAACAAATGGGTTTATCCAGCTTTGAACCAGACTACCAGCTCTCATAACAGTATCTTAGTCTTTTTCAATGTGTGACTTGTGTAAGTCTGCCTGAGTAAGATCTGATCTGTTGTTACAAATCATTTCGTTCATCTGACCCAAAAAGGCACTTCTGTGTTCAGCCGTCATATCATATCTTTTCACAGCACTCGCCAAGAGGTTGAACCTTGTCGTGCCACCCAGAGTCTTTGTTGACTGTTACTTCTATTGCTTGATCGACCGGAATTAATCGAAGTGGATTAACATCTGACAGTTGTAATTTTTAACTATTACCTGCTTCCCAGGACAACGTATTATCCTTTAATGAAGATCTGGATGCATTAAAAAAAATCTTTTATGATTAACATTAGATTCTTGCCATTAGAGCTGCTATCAAGGATATTTGAACACTCCTTTGTCACTTGCCTTGATGAGTAGGTTTATATGCCATCACTTCCTCCTGGTGTTTTGCATTGGTTGGATGGACTTCAACTCGTATTACTTTCAGCTTTGTCGAAAATATATATATATATGTATATGTTCGATGGCATGTGTACCTGCAGATACACATGATATGCATAGCTCCTCCGGCATCTAGTGTTGGGCTTGGAGTGTTACAAGTTGTTTTTCTTCGAAGAAGTCTTTTCGGAATCACAGGATCGAGTGACTCCTCCTCTTGGTTACAGTGCGCATGGGCATCGACTCCATTGTTAGATTGTTTTCTTTCCGCTGTCTGGTTCGGACGTGTTTCCTCTCACTCCGAGATTTCAAATAGGAAAACCTTTGAAAACCTATTCAATTGTCTGTATCGTTTTGATCGCATTTCCATCTAGCATTGAACCCGTAGTACCGTCGGAATCTAAGTTTCGCCCTTTAGGGTGCGTGCACCCGACTCTGGCCTACCGCGTGGAAGCCTGATGGATCGGACTCCATTTCGATTCTGCCCTTGGTGCCACACGAAGTACCCATATACAGACCAACATCTGGTTTGTAATTTGTGCCTTTCTCCTGACCATCGCGAAGAAGATTGCGAAGCCTGTCGATCGTTTCGATCTAAGAAGACTTTAAGAGATCGTAGAGCCCGAAGATTGGAAATGGCATTGAAAAGCACAAAACATCTCGACGTCACGGAAGAAGAGCAGGTGCAGACAGCAGTCTCCGTTCGAGATACTGATTGCGAGCAGGAATCCGAAGAAGATAGACCCATCACGGCTGGCGGGCATGTGAGTATGTCTGCCCCTACTCCCATGCATAAAAAACTGCAGAAGGCCTTGGGTATACCACTGCCGGAAGGCCATGGGTCGGCCCAAAAAAGACTGTAGGCGACCGACCCTCGGGATCGGCACTGAAAAAGGCCACTCCTCCGTCTACTTCGGAGTCGAGCAAGTCAGTCAGAAGTTCCACCTCGGACTCCAGTAAGCATCCTCACTCCTCGGAGTTGAAGATTTTACGCCCTGTTTCAGAGCCGAAACAGCCGACTTCATTTTCAGGACCAAAAAAAGCCTCATACACAGAGGAACAAGGACTTTCGAGTAAACTTAAACAAATCTCGAAGCCGAAGCAAGAATCTTACAATCCTTATCATGAGGACACTGAGATTCAGCCAATATTGGACAATATGGAGGAAAGACAATCTAGAATCCATATACGTAGAGAGACTGGCAGAATTTTGACTGCACCTCCTTTAAAGACTAAAAGATAGCTGGCCTTTCAAGAGAAATTAGACTCTGCTCAACCACCAGCAAAGGTTCAAAAACAAAAGGAGACGATAGCACCTCTTCCTACTTCTCCTCCTCACTCTCCAAAGCTTTCTTTTTCTCCTCCTCACAATAGTCCACCACCATTGCCTTCTCCAACACTCGCTATACTCGCATGGAGATACAGTGGATCCTTGGGATCTGTATGACCCTGATCCCATTCCAGACAATGATCTTGATCGTCACCCCTCCAAGCCTTCTCCACCAGAGGATACTACTGCCTACACTCATGTGGTGCTTATGCACACTGAACCCCTAGAAGAAGATTTTTTATTCAACACTGTCTTCCACTCACTCTAGATACCAGTGTCTCCCAATGTTGCCTGGTATGGTCAAACATGTTGCCCATATTTTGAGTGAGCCCGTCAAAGCTAGAGTAATTGCTCCTAGAATTGACACAAAATATAAACCTGCTCCTTCAGACCCAGACTACATCAAACATCAAGTTCCTCCAGACTCAGTAGTGGTGAGTGCGGCTAGGAAAAGAGCTAACAGCCAATCATCAGGATATGCTCCTCCACCTGATAAGGAGCGTAGGAAATTTGATGCTGCTGGCAAGAGAGTAGCCACCCAGGTGGCTAATCAATGGCGAATTGCAAATTCGCAAGCACTTCTTGCCAGATACGATAGAGCCCACTGGGATGAGATGCAGGAATTCATACAGCACCTCCCAAAAGAGCATCAAAAGAGAGCTCAACAGGTTGTAGAGGAAGGACAGGCTATATGTAATAATCAGACAAGGTCTGCCCTCGATGCTGCAAAGAGTGTAGATACTTCCATTACAATACGAAGGCATGCATGGTTACGCTCTTCTGGTTTTAAACCAGAAATCCAACAGGCAGTACTTAACATGCCTTTCGCTAAAAATAAAATTGGGCCTGAGGTGGATACCACCATAGAGAAACTGAGAAGGACTCCGATACTGCAAAGGCAATGGGAGATTTATATACCACACCACATAGAGGCTCCTTTCGCAGGCCCCAATTCAGAGGAGGATTTAAGCCACAATCCTCTGAACTTTCTACCTCCTAGCCAAAGCAGGGACAACAGACATAATATCAAAGAGGGGGCTTTAGAGGGTCCTATAGAGGACAATATTTCAGAAACCGAGGCAAATTCCATTCCTCAAAGCAAGCCACTACACCATCCAAACAGTGACTTCTTTCCCACCCCTCCACCACACACACTCCCTGTGGGAGGAAGACTACAACAATTCCACTCTCTTTGGCAAAATATCACTACAGACAATTGGGTGTTATCAATTATCCGCAATGGCTATTGCCCAGAATTAATCTCCACCCCTCCAAACATTCCACCACGTTACCACAAATTGTCTCCAGAACACAACGTTCGGTTACAACAGGAGGTACAATCCCTACTACTGAAACAAGCAATAGAATTGGTCCCACATTCTCAACAAGGAACAGGAGTATACTCACTATACTTCCTCAGTCCCCCAAAAGATGGCACTCTAAGGCCTATCCTAGGCCTAAGGCCTCTCAATGTTTACATCCTGTCAGAACATTTTCACATGGTAACTCTGCAGGATGTCATTCCACTACTACAAAAACAAGATTGCATGACTGCTTTAGACCTCAAAGATGCGTATTTCCATATACCCATCCATGCAGCTCACAGAAAATACCTCGGGTTCGTCATAGCAGGAAAACATTACCAGTTCAAAGTTGTGCCATTTGCCATAACAAAAGCTCCAAGAGTGTTCACAAAATGTCTAGCAGTAGTAGCAGCCTACTTAAGAAGACAACACATTCACGTCTTTCCATATCTAGACGATTGGCTAATAAAATCATGCAATTTTACACAATGCCAAAAACACACTCAGTATGTAATAGAAACCCTACATACACTAGGGTTCACTCTAAATTATCAGAAATCACACTTTCAACCAGCACAGGTACAATCTTAACTAGATGCTATTCTAAATACTCAAAAAGCCCTAGCATATCCAAATACACAAAGGATACAGGCTTTCCAGAATCTCATCCCATATACAACCAAATCAACAATACACTGTAAGATGTATCATGAAAATTCTAGGGATGATGGCATCTTGCATAGCCATAGTTCCACGTGCAAGACTAAATATAAGGTCTTTACATCAATGCCTCTCACAACAGTGGTCTCAGGCACACGGTCAACTTCAAGATCTAGTGTTGATGGACCGCCAAACGCACACGCCCCTTCAGTGGTGGAATCTCAGCAATCTAATGAAGGGGCAGTCATTTCAAGACCCTGTGCCTCAGGCCATAATAACAACAGATGCATCAATGATAGGTTGGGGAGCTCATCTCAACAATCCTACCATTCAAGGGGAATGGGATCCCAAACAGAAACTATTTCACATAAACCACCTAGAATTATTGGCTGTGTTTCTTGCCCTAAAAGCGTTTCAACCCATTCTCAAACAGAAGACTGTTCTGATAAAAACAGACAACATGACCACCATGTATTACCTTAAAAAACAGGGCGGGACACATTCATCTTAACTATCTCTGCTAGCCCAGAAAATATGGAAATGGGCAATTCACAATCACATTCATCTATTAGCAGAATACATTCCAGGAATAGACAATCAGTTAGCAGATCTCCTAAGCAGGAATCACCAACAAACTCATAAATGGGAGATTCACATCCAAGTACTTTCAAAAGTGGAGAACACCAGAAATAGATCTATTCGCAGCAAGCGAAAATGCAAAATGCCAAACCTTTGCATCCAGACACCCACATCCCTATCCAAGGGCAATGCTCTATGGATCAATTGGTCAGGGATATTTGCTTACGCTTTCCCCCCTCTCCCACTCTTTCCCTTTCTGGTCAGCAAACTACGTCTGACATCTCTGACCATGATACTCGTAGCCCAAGCATGGGCACGTCAACATTGGTATACAACACTCCTAGACCTGTCTGTAGTACCTCATTCCAAACTCCCAAACAGACAAGATTTGTTAACACAAAACAAAGGTCAAATCAGGCACCCAAACCCCAATGCTCTCAATTTAGCAATTTGGCACCTGAAGTCATAGAACTTGGTTACCTAAAACTTCCATCAGAATGTATGGAAGTGATTAAGCAGGCACGTAAACCTACTACTAGACAGTGTTATGCCAACAAATGGAAATTATTTGTCTACTACTGCCAATCCAAAAACACTGATCCACTTACAGCATCTATACAAGATATTGTATGCTACTTATTTAATTTGCAAAAATCAAATTTAGCTTTCTCATCTATCAAAATCCATCTTACTGCAATATCTGCGAATTTACAAAATATTCAACACACTTCTCTATTCAGAGTTCCTGTGATTAAAGCTTTCATGAAAGGATTAAATCGTATTATTCCACCTAGAACACCACCTGTTACTTCCTGGAATTTAAATATTGTACTTACCGGACTACTGGGCCCACCTTTTGAACCCATGCATTCTTGTCAAATTCAATTTTTAACATGGAAAGTTGCCTTCCTTGTAGCTATTACTTCTTTACGAAGAGTTAGTGAAATACAGGCGTTTACTCTTGAAGAACCTTTCTTCCAAGTACACAAACATAAAGTTGTACTTAGGACAAATTCAAAATTTCTACCAAAAGTAGTATCTCTTTTTCACATCAACCAAACAGTGGAATTGCCAGTCTTCTTTCCACAGCCAGACTCTGTGGCAGAAAGAGCTCTTCCTACTCTAGATCTCAAAAGCTCTTATGCATTACATTGACAGAACTAAAGATTTTAGGAAAACAAAACAACTTTTTGTTGTCTTTCAACAACCACATAAAGGTAATCCTATATCTAAACCAGGCTTAGCAAGATGGATTGTTAGATGCATACAAACATGCTACATCAAAGCAAAGAGACAACTTTTAATCACTCCTAGAGCACATTCTACAAGAAAGAAAGGTGCATCAATGTCATTTTTAGGAAACATACCAATGGCTGATATATGTAAAGTGGTCACATGGTCAACTCCTCATACATTTACAAAACACTATTGTGTTGATGTTTTCTCACATCAACAGGCTACTGTACGCCAAGCTGTCTTAAGAACACTATTTCAAACAACTTCAACTCCTACAGGCTAGCCACCACTATTTTTTTGGGAGGGCAAACTGCTTGTAGTCTATGCATAGCATGTGTATCTGCAGATACACATGTCATCGAACGGAAAATTTCACTTATCCAGTGTACATCTGCTCGTGGCATATAGTGCTGCAGATTCACATGCACCCTCCCTCCTCCCCGGAAGCCTGTAGTCGTTCAAGTTTTAACATTTGTACATATGTATATACATTTACATTTGCATGGACATCTCTTTATATTCTTATACTCTTGCGCCTTCCTTCACCTTTTTCGGGAAAATAATCTAACAATGGAGTCGATGCCCATGCGCACTGTAACCGAGAGGAGGAGTCACTCGATCCCGTGACTCGGAAAACACTTCTTCGAAGAAAAACAACTTGTAGTACTCCGAGCCCAACACTAGATATCGGAAGAGCTATGCATAGCATGTGAATCTGCAGCACTACATGCCATGAACAGTTGTACACTGGGTATGTGACATTTTCTATATATATCACCATTGTCCAACATGGTGAGCGTAAGTAGACCTTTAACAAATGTTGCTTCAGGGACAGTACGGAAATGGTACTGCTGTTTGTGAGGGGAAGAGCCAGAATTAACTGGCTGCATATTGAGATTCATGGACTGTGCTGTTGAAAACGTAATTTTAAATGGTTGAAATGTTGCTTTTTATGGCTGTGTGACTAATCATGCTATATTTTTTTGTCTGTCTGGGCAGCAGCATAATTTTTGTCAATTCATCTCTTTTACATTTGTATTTCTTTTGCTGAAACAGTTTTAATTAACAGCGCAGTAACCATTTTGTTTTTTGTGTGGGTATGTGTATATATACATGTGTACTTTTTTACACCCCACCCCAATTGTACATAATGTATGGCTACAGACTTCAATAGAGGTGATAGCATTTTTAGAGCCAAAATCTGCATGCTGGGGTCTCTGTGAGAACTGTGACTTCCCTCTGAGTTCATAGACTTACATCATGTACCTTAAAAGTGCAGTCAACAGTTCGTATATAAAACCTCACAAATAGTTTTCTTTTCCATTTTCACATTCTTACACTGTGTATGATGGAGGATGGTAAAATACCATTTGGTGAAGAACATAGCGTGTTCAAGGTGGTTGAGTGTTAGATAAATGTTATTATTGTGGTGTGCTTTAGATTTGGTGTGATTTTTTTTTTTGGTGACATTAGTTATTGGGAGTTTTATTTTGTGTTCTTTATTGGCATGTGTTCTTTTGTGATTTGTTGAAGTGCTATTTTTGTGGTGTGATATTTTGTTGTGCTGCTGAGTTGTTTGGTGTTTTCATACAATATTGTCAGTTATAGTGTGTTATTTCAGCTGTTTCGTTTTTTTTATATTGTGGTAATGTTAATCTATGTTCTGTTGGTGTTCTCTTGTATGTCGTGCTATCGAGGACTTATGTTGAATTAATGCTTATTGTGTGATTGGTTTGAGCTGTTGGATGTGCTGTGTTGTACCATGGTTATGCCAGTTGAGTGGATATTTGGATTTAATATCATTACACACCTATACAAAAAACAGTGTCTATATTAAAAGAGATATATGGCCCTGTGTAGACTATTTATGCCGCACTTTAGTAATAGATTGAAAGCACAACACAAGTAAAATCCCACACCAATTTAGAAAAATTTAATAAATGATTTAAAACAAAAATTTCAAAAGTCCAATCAGTAGAACCAGATGTGTACAGTTTTAAAGATTTAGGTGAAAATACTGCTTAAAGCACAAAGTGACTTCTGTGGTTATCTGGTCGTGCCGGAGCAGGACAAAGTCACATGTTCAGGAAGACCACCATGGAGCGCGGGCCGCATACAAGGGGCCAAGGTAGGTCTGCTGAACAAAGTACTTTAAATCCTGACAATAGATCGTTGCAACATCCGACATCGAGGATGCATTGCACAGCAGTGTTCCTGAAGAGCTGCGGGCGGCAGTGCGATGTCCTGCGTTAGAGATCCGTTGTGCCACAGCAGTTCCGATGTAGCACTTGGTGGGGCTTGTGATGCGAGGTAGTTGTTGAGGAGGCTCTTAACGAAGGCTTGCAAAGTCCTGCATAGGGGTGCATTGTGCAGTAGTGGTTCTGATGTGGAGCTACGAGGAGATGCGCTGTGCTGCATTGGTTATTGCCAAGAGACGACAGCGGAGCTGGCAGAGCACCTTCAGGCACACTTCTAAGGATCTAGGGCTGCAGTTGCACCACTTGGTGGGCAAGACTCGTAGTACGCAGAGGCCAGGTGCTGGATTCAAGATTGTTGGAGCATTTTCTGACCATGAGGCTCTGATCAGGGGGCCAGCCAACTGGCACTTGGACTAACTCTGGTGATTCTGGGTTCAAGATGCAGGTCCAATCTTTCTCACTCGGGCAGCAGAGTAGCAGTCCCCTGCGGAGCAGCAGAGTAGTCCTGTGTCTTCTAAAGGTCCGGAGGTGTACTGAGGAGTTAGGCCTGAGGGTCTAATATTTATACTTAGTGCCAGCTTTATAGGAGAAGGTTCTGGAGGTTTCCACCCTAGAGGTGTTTGGAATTTTTTGCCACCCTGTTTTGGCCAAGCATGTCTGGGGGCAGAAAAGACTAGTGTCAAACCCTTTTTGAGTTTGATCATGCAGAGACTTTGTGATGTGCAAGTGAGCTAGGTGACAGCTCCTCCCACCATCAAGTCAGAAATGACCTATGCTGCCAACACCTACACCTATTCCCCATTGTTTCACTGTCTGGGAGCAGTACCCAAAGACCAACCAGCTGCTACACCTAGTCATGTAACCCAGGATAAAGGCTGCAGGCACCAAATGGATGAGACAAAAAATGCCAACTTTTTAAAAGCAGCATTTTCAGAACAGTGATTTAAAATCCAACTTTACCTTCTAAGAGGGTTTTAAATTACAATTCTTTTGACACCAATCTCAAGATTTCTACCGGCTCTCAATTGAAAGCTATCATGTGTTAAATGTAATAAGGTAAGCAAATGTTATCCTATGGGAGAGGCAGGTTTTGTAGTATTGAAAAATGAATTTTTGAGTGTTTCACTGCTGGGACATGTAAAAGTTAAAAGTACATGCCTAACTTTTCTAATGTATTGCACCCTGTCATGTGGGCTATTTAGGACCTACCCTAGGGTGACTTGTATGTATTAAAAAGAAAGGTTTAGGCCTGGCAAAAGGTTTATTTTGCCAGATCAGAATGAAAAATGTCAGTTTAAACTGCACACAAAGGCTGCAATGGTAGGCCGCAAACGTGTTTAGGGGGCTACTTGAGTGGGTGGCACAAGAAGTGATGGGGGTTCACTAATAGCATTCAATTTCCTAGCCCTAGGTACTTGTAGTACCACTTTACTAGGGACTTATATGCAAATAAATGAATGTGCCAATTCAGTGTAAGCCAATGTTACTATGTTTTAGGGAGTAAGGATGTGCACTTTAGCCCTGGTTAGAAGTGGTAAAGTGCACAGGGCTCTATGACCAACAAGATCAGCAAAATTGGAGGAGTAAGGCAAAAGGTTTGGGAGAAGACCACCTTAAGGCTGACAAGTCTAACATTGATCCACATATATTTTCCTTGTTCATAATTATATCAATGAGTGCCCTTGGGCTGCTTAATAATAACTTTTATTCAAGTGCTAATAGCCGTTAAATTTGTGGTGGCACTATACTTAGTCAGTATTTTATACTAACTTCAGTATATCTGAAGTGCTAATTGAACTCTTGGAGTAGGGAACGTTGTGGTAAGATGGATATCAGTTGGATCATGTTTGGAGAGGGGGAGTTTCTACTGTAGTGGATGGGGGTGCAGTGTGGGTGATGAGCAGATTTTTATTCGGGAATTATGAAGTGCTCCTTGAAACGTTACATCTTCAGTAGGGAGGTGCTAAACCTGATATGTGGTGGTGGTTGTTGCCTACTCTAGACATGTGGTTAGAAAAGACCTCCTTCTGTGTTACTTATTGATTGATTTTTATTATTTTACATTTAATGGCTTCTGGTGCAGCCGTGGCCTGGCCTCTTGCATTGAGCTGGTCTGAGCTGATGTTCAGTTTTAATACCATTTAGGAAGCCGCACTAATCAGCTTTGCTTTATAGGTAATTTCTATTTAATTGAACAAGTATTCCGAGCATTTCGAACTGTATTATGTACATGTGTTCTTTACTTGGAGCCAGTCTTCTGTTGGTGTGTGTGACCTGTTTGGCAGAATGTTGAGAGCTAATGCATGAGATGGTAGTTATGAAATGTATTACATGTGTAATGTATTTGGCCTAGCTGGAGCCAAAGGGTCTTGCTTTTGTGACCTAGTGGCTTTACCAGTGTTGTGCAGCACAGGAAAAATAGTGTATGTACGCGTATAAGTATATGTACATATACAACATGACTCTGTGGTGGCAGTGGGTGAAGTGTGCTCAAGCAACTTTTTTTTTTTTAACTGGTCCAAGGGGGCACATGTGACCCCCCCCCCCCCCCCCCCCCCCCCCCCAAAAAAAAAAAACCCTCAAAAATTACCGTCTGGGACACAGTGGAGGTTGGGTGAGGAGGGAACACCAGAGAGCGCACAGGGTGAGATACATGTTGAGGGTAGCAGCACACAGAGCAAGAAAAATGTGCAGTCTCATGGAAGCTAAAAGAAAAATAGTAGTTCCCTCATATGAGCAGTGGAAAGATACCAGTAAGCCAACCAAAAGGTGTTAAAGAGGCTGTGCCTCAGAGGAGTGACAAAAACAAGAAGCAAGCAAATGAGTGAAAGTAAAGCCAACCAAATGTAAGCAGTGTGTGAACTTGATTTTGATATGGTCCACAATAAGCTTTCACCCACAGGTAGCTAAAAGCTGTTGTGCAGACAAGAATTAGCAAGCATTGGCTAAGCCAACACATCTTGTCTATGCGGCAATCCGAGAGCTATTGGCATTGTCAATTGTAATTTATTTTAGCCATGTGTCATGGATCTATGTTGTTCTCTCTCTATCAGTGACTGCCTTCGATTGGGCAGTGGCCAGACAATGAATTTCACATGATGGCGGAGGCCCGATTTACAAGCCTGATCATGTGCCGTCTTTGGCCTGGTGGCGGCACCATTTAGGCAGCAGCCTATCATACCTGGACAGGTTGGCACACCCTAAGGCCCAGGGTTACTATAGTATAGGGATAATTCTTTTTGGGGCGCAAGGCAGCTTAAGTTATAATGTCAATCAGCTGATGAGCACAAGTGGTTATAGCACTGAAAGTTGACACTATCACAGTGCCAAAAGTCTACCACATAGTGCTGAACCCCCTTTAAGTTATGCAAGTTAGATTTATTCTACACACAACAAACTCCCCTGGTCTCTGCTCAAGGGACATGTTAACTAGTCATTCAACATAGTCTGATGTTCCTATGGACGAAATTCTGGCACCTAATGAAATAAGCAGTTGGTTGACTAAATGCACCTCTAAGTACTGGTAGTGCACAGAATATGTGTTCACTGGGAGGCAGCTGTAGATGACACCAACAAATTCAGCATACCTAAACAAATTGAAAAGAACATTTAAAATGCACCATTGTTGCACTCAAGATCATACTAAACTCTGCACATGCAAGGCCCTCTCCTACTCAAAACACCAATCTGGATCACTTTGCCGATCTTGCAGCCCTTTGCCTTCAGTCTAGCATTACGGATTGAGTAACTGTGGAAGATGTTGGGAATGGGAAGTGGAAGGGCTGAGGGCGCTGTGGTAAGGGTACCACAGGTCTCCATGTCACTAAAAAGCTTTGCTCCAGCTATTGGTGGCCTTTTCTTTTACAAATCATCGTTTTCAGGATAGAGCAACTGAAGTGGACTAGGACTACAGTTCCCAGAATGCTTTAAGTTGCTAATGAAAATCCAGCATCGAGGAGAGAAAGAGTACTGACCTGAAGTCTTGTGCTACAGTTTTGCTAAAAAGAGGAGAAAACAGCAATGGGGGGGGCAGGATTCGAAGGACATGGGCTAAAAAAAAGGGTTCTTAGCTTAGAAGGGAAGCTTGAGCGAAAACACAGCAAATGAAGGCAGGAACAATGGAAGAAAGTTGCGTGTAAAGTGTAGAATGTGAGGTTCCGCAGAAGAGATGCACTGAACAGTTTACAAACTTCAGAGAGTGGAGAGTTTTAACCTGGACAGAAGTAAATGAGGGTGCGGAGTGGGAGGAGGGGGCTGGAGAAGAAGAGGGCTTGGGGGCTCCCTCACCCCGTTGGGCTGCTGGAATGTGTGTGTGTCCTGCCCTGCCCATGGCTCCGAGCACCACCAGACCCATCATTATTTAGATAATAAATAAAAGCAGATGCAATGGATGGGGGTGCAGGTTTCGAAAACGAGAAAGATCAGAGGAAAGGGAGAGAAAGACGTTAAGTGAATCATGAGAGAAAGAGTGACTGGAATTCATGGAAGGGGAAAAATAGGGGCATGGGAGAGAATGATGAAGGAGGGCCTAAGGAATGGGGGAGAAAACTGGACACTGAAGTGAGAGGAGGGGAGAAGAGCAGGTCAAAATATATGCAAGAGATGGGGAAAGATCAGGATAAGTGGGAGGGGAGGAGAAGTAGGATGAGATTGGGACATACAGGCAAGGGGGGTAAAAAGAGCAGGCGTGAGGAGATTGGGGAGACTGGTGAGATTGAAAGAGAGAAATATGAGAAATGGGGTGTAAGAAAAGGAAACCGAGAGAGAGAGATAAAGAGACTGACTAAAGGGGATAAATTAAGGGGGAACAAATAAGAGTCACTGTGGTGTTTCCATGTGTGTCTGTGTGTGCGCCTAGAGAGAGATGGTAAAAGGGTCACTTGGGAGCATCAAGCTAGGGCAAGACTATAATATTTAGCCATGTAGTGGGAATGGGTGGTTGCAGAGAGAGGGAGAGTCTGCACTTGGGGGTAGGAGTAGAGACAGACTGTGCACTGTAAATCACCCATAACACAGAACTGGAGTGGCAGGATTACTGCTTCTCCCTCTGATCTGAAAACCTCATCCCATACCTGCAGCAACCACCAGTGTTGTGCTCTCACAGGTGCCATGGGAGCAAGCTCCACCCAGGCTCTGTCACTAACTTACGCACATATCTCCTCCTAATGAAAGTAACGTATAATTACATCATTTCTTATTAGCAGATGTGGAGTCTGACTATTGCTTAGATACAAGATAGGTGATCACAGATTGTCTGTTGTGTGTTGAACCCTGAACAAGGAGCTGGGACAACAGAATGCAAGGAGGGTTTCTGAGCGTGTGCTCTTCCTGGGTGCCGTGGACAAGCTGCTCCTTGCTCGCTTTGGTAAAATGTGGCGACGAGCAGATGTTAATTCCATCAGTGAATTGTAATTTTTCACATTAATATGACTCAGTTAGAAAACACTGCCTACACAAAACAAGTGCATTTTCTTTGTGTGTGTGCGAATGAGAAATATGCGGAAGTGCTATTTTTATGCTACAATTTTTGTAAATAAAAATGGATCGGCATAAACTACATGAAAACAAGCCACAACACTTTTGAAATGTCATTTGTTTTTACTAACTTACGCACACATCTGCTGCTTGTGAAAGTAAGTGTATAGTTACATCCTTTCTTATTAGCAAATACAGAGTCTGGCTGTTGCTGAAATATAAGATAGGAGACACCAGATCGTCGTCTTTGCGTTGAGCCTGAACAGAGCTGGGACAACAGAACGTAGGGAGGGTTTATGAGTGCGTGCTCCTCTGGACGCGTGTACGTGCAGCTCCTCACTTGCTTTTGTAAAATGTGGCGATAAGCAAATGTTAATTACATCAGTGAGATGTGATTCCCACATTAAAATGACTCTGTTCGAAAACATGAAAAAGAGCATGCCTAAGAGGGCTGGTAGGATGCCCTGCCCAGGATTAGAAAACCTCTGAAAAATGAAACCTGACACCCGGGGTGCATGGCAGAAAAGGGAAAAAAGGAATCCCCCAAACGAAGAGATAAACAAGCAAAGCAGAAGGATACAGTATTGGCCTGTGTGCCATGGGAGGAAACAAAAGGCAAAAAGGAGGAACAGAGAGGAAGGATTGACCATTGGCAAGCAAGGATTTTTAAAGGACACCGACATAGACCAGTGAAAACCAATGGGCAGGCTTGAAGCACACAAAGTATATAAACCAGCTTGCTCAGCAACCGTGCAAGCGCTTTTTAGGCTCGACCTGAAAAGCAAGCAAATTGTTAAACTTGTTTTTTGTTTTTTATTGTAAGAGAACAAGTTCTGATGACTCAAGTGGTTGCAGTTCAGTTGATGGAAAGATAAAGAAAAATGTGCACATCAGCAGCATGGAGGTGTGTCGAAAAAGGAAGTGATGACGCCAAGAAATGTAGCTTGGATTGTGAAAAGTGTGAGTCTGATAAGGGTGAGTGGAGTAGCATGTTTTTGCTGGGGCCGCCAGTGTAGACTCATCAGGTCCTTGCACGTGTGTCCTAGAAAAAGCTATAGAATAGGAACCGTCAGTTACTATGCTATTCTCACAGATATGACTTCCTTAAGAGGCTAGGCTTGGAAGTAATGCAGGAAATATTTCAGTATGGATAGATGATCCTGTGCGTACGTTGACCAGCTGCCTTTCATAGGTGCTGATTAAAAGCAGTGTTTTTTTTCAGGAAGACATTTTAGAGATGAGGGGCCCTCTCTCTTAAAAGTGGGTGATTGGCTGGGTGCTCATATGTGTCCTCACGTGTCCTGTTTGTACCATTACCTTTTGTGGCTCTGAGCTTTCGCAGATGATAAAATGCTACATCCTCAGATATCCTGGTGTGTGATATGGCACAGCCGTTGATGAATATCGCACAGGTGAGGCAACATATCTTTTAGTCTCCCCATCTTTTGTACAGTTTTAACTAGCAGATTCAGGACCCATGTAATGATATTCTGGTGGGTGTTCTAATAAGACCATTAACACAACTGGAAGGAATGAGGGAGGGGGCAAAAAGGGTGCCAAAGGGCCAGCCTGAGAGGTTCCATAGAGGGTGAATGCGACCACATACTTTTCGCATGAGCCAATTGGGGCCTGCGCCTTGGTCGGTTAAGAGGATCCTTTCCATTTGAAGGACTTTACAGAAAGCCACACCAATAGGGAAACAACCAAGTTGCAGTACAATAAAGTTAGAACCTGGTATCAAACTCCACAGTGTAATGACAGCCAGAGAAAGGAGTTTGGCAAACCAGAGTATTTGGATCACAAACGGCAGAGCCTACTGCACAAACAGTTATAAGGCCTTAACCACCTCCCACATTGTAGTAGATACTGCACTCGGGCCCAAAGCTCAGCGGGAGTCCGAATAACATGATCAAACAACATGGCAGCCAATTAAGTCCAGAATCTGTAAAGGCTGGGTGGAATAAGCAAACCTCAAGAAGGGATAAAGGGACTATTTTAAACATCTGATCGCTTGCTTTTCACATTGATTGAAACTGTATATATGGATGAATATTGTTGTTCGCCTGCATGCGGATCTTAAAAGATGTGTGCAAAGAAACAGCACCTCAGAGCAATGATTTGAGTCGGAAGAGGCCGTTGTGGGATTAGTGCATTGAAACCTTGTGTCTCAAGTGCTTGAGTTACGATAAAAGTATTTCATAATGGTTACTGTGGACAGTCTTGTTTACTAGTGTCTAATACTTAAGTATGTTATGAACTGGTACCCGTTTTTAGGTCGAAGTCTACCAGACAGCACAGCTGTCTGGTTTGCTAACATTTTGGGGAAATTCAGAAATCTTCCCCAGGAATTAATTCCGCCCATTGCTTACCATTGGCTTTGTGGTTTGTAACTCACAATTGCTTGCTTTCTATTTGCTGGCTTTATTTGTTTTAGGTTGTCCACTTGAGTTAGTCTCTTCCCTTGCCCACACCTTATTTACTGTATTCTTACCCCAGCAATGGATTTCTGTAAACAGGCCTTTAAATCTTCTGCTTACCTTGTCACATTTGCTCTGTAGTCAGAAACGGGTCAGATGTCAGGTCCTGTCTTCTAGGGAGCTTGGTATTTACTTTTCTTACTCTGACTTCAGAGTGAGAGGATTTATGCGACAGTCATGCTGGCTACTGGGGGTGTGCTGGACGGAAGGCTGCAGACATTGTTTTTTCTAGCACACAACACAAGCACATTTTTGGTAATTCTGAAATGTGGTTGAAACAAACATTTTAATACCATCAAAGCAAATCAGTCAATACTCTAGGTGATAACGTAACCACACGTTAATCGTTTGTGCACCATATACTTTCATCAGTAAAACTGTATGTCTCCGCAAATGTAATGGTAATTTCTGTTGAAGATGTGTTGTCTGTAATGGCAGTACGCTACCACACCATGCATACTCCACTTTACCCTAGCCCACTCTACTCTGCACCACTCTACACTACACCACACCACTCTGCTTCACTGCACTCTACTCTGCGTCACTCCACTCTACTCTGTGCCAGTGCACTCTACGCCAATGCACTCTACCCCTACTACTCTACTATGCACCACTGCACTGTTTGGCACTTTGCCACTTTACTCCAGCCCATTGTACTCTACACTCTGCTCTGAAACAATCTAGTCTACGCCAAAGCACTCAGTGCCACAGTACTCTGCTCTGCGCCACTCTACTCTACTCTAGTGCACTCTACACCACTTTGCTCAAAACCAATGCACCTTATGCCAATCTACTCTGCACCACTGCACTCTATACTCTGCGGCATTCTATGCCACTGCAATCTAAGCCATCTGCTCTCTACACAGTTGTACTCTACGCCACTGCTCTCAGTGCCACTCTACTCTGCACGACTCGTCACTGCACTCCATTCCACTCTACTATACACCACTGCACTCTACGACTGTCTTCTCTGAAACACTATACTATGCACCTCTGCAACACCGCACTCCACGCTACTCTGCACAACTACAAAACCAATGCACTCTACGCCATTCTACTCTGCACCATTGTATTTTACGCAACTCTACGACACTACACTCTGACGCTCTACACCATTAAACTCCACTCCACAACACTACTCCATGCCAGTCAACAACACTTCTCCAACTCTCTCTGTGCCAATTCATGCCACTTTAATCCACTCTATTCTGCGACACGCTACTCCGCAGGCACCCCTCCACTACTCCACGTCACTATGTTCGACCCTACAACACTCTGCTCCACTCTGCCATCACTACTCCACTCTACGACACTCTAATCAACAATCTCTACACTACTCCACTCTTTTACACCACTCCACATCACTCTATGCAACTCCACTCTGTGACACACCACTTTGTGCCACTGCTCTCCATTCCACTCTGCTCCACCTCAGTCTACTACACCACTTTACTCTGCACTACTCTACTCGCCCACAGCACTCTACGCCAGTGCACTCTACACCACTGCACTAAAAAATAATGCACTCTAAGCCATTGCACTCTAAGCCAACTACTCTGCACCAAAGCACTTTACTTCACTATACTCCACTCTGCAACAATATGCGACACTGCACTCTGACACTGTACTCTGCAAGACTGCACTCTCTGCCATCTTATCGCTACTCTATACCACTGCACTCTATACCAATATACTCTACGCCACTACACACTACATCACTCCACTCTGTTGTGCACCACTGCACTCCACTCCGCTGCTGTCTACACCCCTCTACTCTACTGCACTCTACGCTACTCTACACCTGCACTTTACCCTACACTTCTGCATTCTACACTGCACCACTCCACGGCACTTCACCCTACTCTGAAATAATCTGTTCTATGCCACTGCACTCTACCTCACTGTGCTTTACACCACTGCAATTTACTCTTTGCCACTGCAGTCTACTCTATGCCACTTTACTCAAAACCAGTGCACTCTACGTCACTTCACTTTGTGCCAATCTACTCTGCACCACTATATTTTATGCCACTCTACAACACTCCACTCTGACACTCTACTCCAATCAACTTTACTCCACTGTCACTCCACTCTACAACACTACTCCATTTCACTCAGACACTACTCCAACTCCCTCTGTGCCAATTCATGCCACTTTAATTCACTCTGTTCCCCTCCACTAATCCACTCTATGCCACTATGCTCAACCCTACAACACTCTGCTCCACTCTGCCATCCCACTCTCCAACACTACTCCACGACACTCTACTCAACACCCTCTACGCTACTCCACTCTTTTACACCACTCCACGACACTCTATGCGACTCCACTCTGTGACCTGCAATTCCACTCTATGCCACTGCACTCTATTCCAACCTGCACCACTCTACTCTGCCACTGCATTCTACGCCAGTACTCTACACTACATTGCTCAAAAACAATGCAGTCTAAGCCAACTACTCTGCACCAAAGCATTCTACTCCACTATACTCTACTTTGCAACAATCTGCAACACTGCACTGTACTCTGCAAGACTGCACTCTCCACCATCGTAAGTCCACTCTACGCCACTACACACCACTCCACTCTATGCCACTGCAATCGACCCTGTCACTGCAATCTACTCTATGCCACTGCAATCTAGTCTACGCCACTGCAGCCTACACCACTTTACTCAAAACCAATGCACTCTACGTCACTTAACGCCAGTGTACTCTGCACCACTGTATTTTACACCACTCTACAACACTACATTCTGACACTCTCCTCCATTAAACTCTACTCCACTCTACAACACTACTCCATGCCACTCAACAATGCTACACCAACTCCCTCTGTGCCAGTTCATGCCACTTTAATTCACTCTATTCTGCGACACACTACTCCACTATGCTCCCCTCCACTACTCCACTCTATGCCACTACGCTCGACCCTACAACACTGCTCCACTCTGCCATCCCACTCTCCAACACTACTGCACTCTACTTCGCTCCACACCACTCAACTACACTCTATTCCACTCAACACCCTATACACCACTCCACTCTTTTACACCACTCCACAACACTATGCGACTCCAGTCTGTAACACTCAACTCTACTTTGCGCCACTCAACTCTACACCCTTCCAGTCTTCCATTCTGTTCCCTCCACGACTCTCCACAACATTCTACACAACTCCATGACACTCCACTCCTCACTACTCTACATCACTCCACAACTCTGTGTGCCACTCCACTCTACAATACTCTACTACACTCTTACACTCTACTCCACTTTACGTCGCTAACTTCTAGCAATGCTCAATACCAGCCAGTTCGGTGTACAATATGGCTAAAACATATTGGCAAAGCCAGTAGCTCTTGCATAGGCAAGGTCCAATGGCTTTGCCAATGCTTGTTTACTATAGGTAGGTCTGCAGTCTGCAAGTAATGTTCAGCCAAATACCTTGAAAGCTGCTCTTCTGCATTTTGGCTCCTAGCGAGTACTTCTGGGCCCTGGCACGAGTGCCAGTCTTATTGTCTTTCCCCAAATGCAAAGCTGTGAGGCAGTTACTGCCAAACTTGGTAGTGGCGCTGAGCAGAGCTTCCAGTTGCCAAATGTTGTACCTTTTTAGGACCAGAATTGCTAAGACGTGTTGGGGAAAGGCAAGTGTACTTCTTTCAGCTCTGAAATGACAGTAAGTAAATGGGTTTTTTATGTGCCGGCAAGCCACAGTATTCTAATTACTTAGTTAAAATAATGGCAGTGCCCAGACCAGATTTTCCTTATAACCCAGTGGTTTTCAAACTTTTTAATGCTATCCCCAGTGGAGAGAAAAAAATCATCGGGACCCCCCCCCTCAGACTTTTTCATAATCATTCTATTAAGTTGGCAATGCTTAAATATGTCTAGACTTATTTAAACATTGCAGTTAAGTTCTTTTACCTTTTTTTAAAATGCAATAAATGTTTTTTTTTGCTTAAAACAAAGCACTGTTATCTGCATAATGCTTATTTTGGCCAGAGACTGGTGCGCCCATCCCCCTGGGATGACTTGAAGCTCTTCTAGGGGGGCTGCCCCCCCCCCCCCCAGTGTGAAGACCCCTGGTATAACCACTAGCTATGTAAATGTTTTTTATTTAGATTTATTTTACGTAAGTATCATATACAAACATGCTGAAATTCGGACATGGATCTGCTACTCCTGGCCTTGTGTTGCTCATATTCCTTGCAATGAAAATTGTTTCCGAGTTGAAAATAAGATAGTTTTTTTTCCAGTTTTATTTCCCTGTACTCCTTATCCGCTCTGCACCTTCAGTATTATTTCTAGCTTACTCTAATGTTGCAAGAGAAATAAAGAAGTTCCAGACAACGTGTGCAGCACTCTGACTCAGCTGGAGTGAATGTAAGCTATTGTTTGGAAATTTACCAGCCCCTGTGGATTGACTTTATCCGAGACGAATCATTACGTTTAAAAAATTATGTAATCAATTGAAAAGTGAAACGTGTGTGTACAATTCTTTCCTTTTATTAATTTAGCTTAATCTCTCCTTGAATGCATTTCATCCCAAATTGAGCGTGCAGATAATTGTAAAGAAAGTATTTTTTCTTTTTTCATGCACTATATTTTCACGCTCCACTTTTTTTTTTTTATTATTTTTTTTTACACTGTTGGATATTTTTTTGGACTGCTTATTTTAAGGCAAGTAGCAACTGTTGCACCATATATATCTGAACCCAGATGCAGAAATGTACATTGACTCGTACCACAAGGTGCTGCTGCAGCTGCGCTTTAAAAAAAGAAAGAAAAAAAAAAAAAAAAGCTTGCTGCATCACTTTACCCTCCCAAATGACTAACGAATGTAAAAACAAATAGAAGATTGATTTTGCTACCTGTGTTAAGGTTATGCACTTAGGACCTGATTACTCCATCACAAATGGAACTCATTGTATCTTATGGAACTTGTTATACGGCGTACGGTATATCCGTACCGTTTGTAGCGGAGTAATCCTCTCTGCCAAGGTCGTAATCAGACCCTTAGACTTGTTACAACGGCAGCACATTTTAATCATCGACTTAGATCAGTGGTTCTCAACTTGTGGTCCGAGGACCCATGGGAGTCTGTAACACCAACTCCAGGGGTCCGCGACTGTTTAAAAAACTAAATAGTATTAACAGATTAATAAAGTGTATATAAATAAAGAAGCAAAGTGTAAAACTGAAAAGCACGCTTTCATTTTTATTGTAAAACAGTTTTGCAGTTAAATTAGATCGTTCTCGTTTAACTGCAAAACCGAGTTTTATTAGTAAAAAATGAAAGTGTGAAGCAACCCTGGAGTGCGGTTGATTTCCTTAGAAAGTCGAGGAAAAACAGTCATATATCCCAGTGGCGGTCCCCACTAGGTAGTTAGGACCTAGTTTTTATAGAAAAAACGAATTTATTTTTGCTGATAACTTTGGGGCCGTTTGATCATCTTCACGAAATTTTCCAAGCTGTTGGGAAAATGATGGGGTGATCTGTCAAAAGGGGCCGAGTAAAGGGGTGGGGGGGTAATTATTTTTTTCCTATTCATTTACCATTTGGATTTTGAACCATGATGGCAACCAAACTACTGGATGGAATTACACCAAACTTGGCAAAAAAGGTAGCTCTTGGGTCAGAAAGTGCTCTTCTGTTATTTATTGTAAATCCGTTCAGTATTTTTTGGGACATTAAAGAAAATCCAAATTTGTATACATAGGGACACGAAGAATTTGTGACCCCTTCTGATCTCGTGTTGAGATCTGATTGGCTGACAACACTTCAACAGGGATGTGTTGGGAGCCATCTTGGGACTTTGCTTCAGCGGAGTCCCCCCCCCCCCCCCCAAAAAAAGAGGGATGTTGGGGAATAAAGGAAAGGGATGATTTAGAGTTACGCTGGCCCCTTAGCTCTGATGCTGGGGTCCCAGAGGGGAGAAAACACACACACACACACCTACACACACACACACACACCTACACACACACACACACACCCACACACACACACACACACCTACACACACACACACCTACACCCCCCCCCCCCCCCCCTCCTATGGGCGTTGCGGCAGTTCCACCGAAAATTAAAATAAAAAAAAACAAGCACGGGCTCCCGTGCTTGCTTTAACTGCAGACCCCGGGTGGAACAGGTCCAAGGGGCATTTATATTTTTAATGCACTGACTAAACTACATCCCTGCTTGGAAGACACTGCCCAGGAGATGCATCACAGGTTGCCAGTATGCAAAACTGTTTTTGGCCCATTAATAAAGACCAGTCAGTCGTATTAGCATAAGGTAATCAATTTCGTGGCTCATTTGCTGCCCTGCTGGCCAAACATATAAAGTTCAAGACACGCTCAGACCTCCGAGATGGGTGGTCTGCTCCCCACCCCATTTTACTGATTTGGTAGCTATTGCGTCTGATTCGTTTGGGACCGCCAGGGGGCATAGCCGCTAGCCCTGTACGTTTGTAGTAACCACGTGGGTACCTTGCTTGTTAGCGGGCCATGCCCTGGCGTGAGCAGATGGCAGAGGTGAGGGTGAGACTGCAAGTGTCCTGGCTACTTAGGCATCGACAGCCATTAAAAATACGGTCGCTAACGAGGGTAATTTAATCTGCTTCTCGGCACACAACGCCACCAGGATGTGACATTGTGCCGCGTCGCCGGCTTTCCCGACGTGCCATCTCCCCCTGGGCCCCGCTTTGCCCTGCGTCCCGCCCCTAGCTCACCTGCTCCAGATGGGCGGCACAGTGGGGGACGCACTGGCATAGGCAGATGTGTTTGTTTGCCGGAGACAATGTTGTGCGGCTGCAGATGGCACTGCCTGGCAGCGGGCTCTGCTCTCTGACACCCCTGTCACGCTCAGAGTAGCGCTGGCAGGGAGGGGCACCTCCCCATCCTCTTTAGACATGCCGCTCTTCTTGTCTTTTCTTTTTTTTAATCTTTTGTTTTTTAAAGTGCAAAGAAAACTAGAATTTTGGCTAATCTGCACATGGCTCATGTAGTCTGCCTACTCGGAGCTTAGTGGCCGGGATGGTTTCCAGCTGCAGGGCACATTGTGCCGTGTTTTGGCATTTTGTGTTTAACTGTTTTCAATTACAGCGGGACCCTCGGAGCACTATGTGTCCCGCTATCCACAGTTACAGGTTGGGTGCCGCAAACTCCTTCCAAGTTCTTCAACATGGGAATAAAACGTTTAGAATCGTCACGGCCTTCAGTTATCTGTCTACTGCAGGAGAGGTTAACTGCCAGTTATTTCTATATCGCCTATTAATAAAGTTTAACCTCTTTCTAAGCTTTTCGGTAGATCAGAAACCGAGGCACAGGGAGATTACTTACTAGCACACAGAGCTTTAGGTGGGATGAAAAAACGGGGGGGGTGTTGGTTCTCTCAAAGGGGCAGAGCTTAAAACACGTAAATTGGAAATCTGTTTAGCATAGTGTGCTACT
Source organism: Pleurodeles waltl (assembly GCF_031143425.1). NCBI lineage: Eukaryota > Metazoa > Chordata > Amphibia > Caudata > Salamandridae > Pleurodeles > Pleurodeles waltl. Next base: position 869,623,219 of record NC_090440.1, on the reverse strand, counting down.
CGACTGTTTTTTGCTGCTGCTTTCTGTCGTTGCATGAATATACATAACACAACAAGTAACATTACACCTATTGCAAGCCAGGAATATTGGCTTTGTCAGTGGTTGTTAGTTAGGGTGACCACCTGGCATTCAGGCAAATTCTGGGCAGGACTGTAAAAAATTCAGGACAAGGGTCAAATTTCAGGACAAAAATTCAGGACAAAAGGTAAAAATTCAGGACAAAAACTCAAGAATAAATGTCAGTTCTACAGACTCACGCAAGAGAGGCCATGCCTCACTATGTTGTCAGTGCATTTATTTACTCTTGTTTAACATAGCAAAATTTAATCATTATGGTCTTTTTGTGATGGCCTCCTGGTATGCTACATTCAGGTATCACATTATGTCCTTGTTCAGTTGTAAATTAATGTCCTTCAGTACTGCAACAAGGCAAACATTTTGATTATGTTTCTGAACATTTTAAAACCCCTGGCAAATAGTTTGGGAAACCTTAAGGTAATTAACCTTTTGCTAGTTTAAACCAATTGAACAAAAACATCTGGCTTACCCCAATCGCCCATGGACTTGCACCCTACAAAAAAATTAAAGAGGTAGGACGGATGGTGTGTGCGACAGTCTCACACCTAATGTCAGGATGTGAGGTACCCACAGCTTGTCTGTAGTCTCACAGCACTATAGTGTATGTCTGGGACTCTACATTTATCTCAGAAATGGGAGCCCAGACTACCAATCAAAGATAATAAAAGAGGAGGATGAAATCGAGATAAAATGGGAGATCCACGGCAAGTAATTCAAAGGGTTGTTGCTAAGAACTGGATAGATAAGGAGGAGAACAAGGTGGGACAATTCCTAAAATCAGACAAGATGGGTCCACCAAGACTAACGGAAGGTATTGGGTGCCTGGGGAGTTGTCTCTGCATACAGGAGAGAAACAGAAGACGCACTGTCAAGTGGTTGAACAAGCAACACACATCCACTTTGGCAAACTCTTCTGGTGCAATGGTCCGCTGTTCGTGCTTGTGAAGGGTGAGCAGGGGCCAGACCCCTTGCAAGGTTGCGCAAGGCAGTTGCCCGCTCTGTCCATGTCTTTAAATGGTTTTGAAATTGAGCAAAAGCCAAACTAGTGATCTAGGTTATCCCTAGTGTCAAGTACACAAACTCTTCAAAATATTTGGGATGTAAATTGCACGTACAAAATGTAGGAATTTTAAAATGTAATAAGTGTTTCTTTAACATATGGCACTGTTTTCCCCTTTATATACAATTCGATCTCAGATTGAACTGGGAACCAGTTACCTTTTGATACCTAGTGATTAATATCTACCATTCTCCCACTGATTTGCAGGATGAAAATCTCGGCAGAGCGTCACTGTCCCTCCAAACCCAGTTTGTGTTTTTGGTCTTTTCATCTGCTTTCTGTAGTGGGCCACATGGCACTAGTGAAGATGGCGTGCTACCCCAATGATAGTATTATTTTGCAAACCATCCCCTGCTCATCCTTCATTCCTTCTTCAGACATGTCACACATCTGATTTGGTTGCTGCGGCACCATCGTGTAGCTCTTTCCACTCTAAAACTATCCGTGACTGCGGGTGGATTAGGTCTTCTGGACTTAGAATGCTATTATTCAGCTGCACAGGTCTAATGGGTGGCTTGCCGGCTTTCTGCCCACCTCCCTGCATGAGATGGGGTTTACTAGTAAAGACTTTTAAGAAAGGCTTAATTCACTGCTCATTGTTTTCTGCTGACCATTCTACGGATCACCATCCAGGGTTATCATGCACAGCTTTCTCTTGCTTTGCTATAACCTGTAAACTCACTGACATGAAGAAACTCTATGCTCCTGCACTACCTTTGCTAAGCCTTCCCACTCGCACACGACGGCTGTGCTCTGAGCAACTCCATCAGTGGTATCTTAAAATTGGGGGATTTGTTTCTGGATGGCGAGCTACTAAATTTCCAAACCCCTTTGGCAGACTACCATCTTCACCCCCGTCAACTCCTTATTTACAACCACCTCAAATAATCATTAAATGCCCTATTTCATGACTGCCACCTATCACTAACCCTACATGAGGAGTGCCAGAAGCTCTACACCATAGGAACTGGTGGCAAACTGATAGAATGGGTGTACAGACCTTTCTTGCAACATGGAAACCACTCAAGGTCTTCTCGTCATACTACCTGGGTGATTGATGAGGCCAAACCTCTGCAAGATATGGACTGGACTAAAATAATGGACTTTCCCCACAAAGTATCCCATGGCTATCACTTTAAGTACATTCATAGTGCTTCCTTGTGAATGCATTCCACCCGTTGCTTGTCATTGGCCTTGTGGTTTGTAACTCACATTTTGTTGCTTTCAATTTGCTGGCTTTATTTGTTTTAGGCTACGCAGCTTGAGTTCATCCCTTCCCTTGCTAAAACCTTATTTACAGTAGCCTTCCGATTGCTCCCTTTCTGTAAACAGGCCTGTAAATCTTGTTCTTATCTCATCACATTTGCTGTGCATTAAAAGAACAAAGTCAAATCTCAGGCTTTGTCTTCAGCGGGAACTTTTCTTTCTCTGACCTCAAAGTGAGAGGATTTATGGGACAATCTTGCTGGATACTGGGGTTAGGAAAGAGTTTTTTCTATCACATGACCACATTTAAATAAACTTCAGAATATATCAGAATTAGGAGTACAAATAAAGCACATTTTGCTAATTCTGATCTGTGCAGGAAACAAATACCTTTATATGATATAAACAAATCATTGCATTAGGTGATGCACTTTCCACACATCATCGTCTGTGCACAGTATAGTTTGATTTGGAAAACTGTATATCTGTGCAAATCTAATGGCCATTTCAATAAAAAATGTGCGGTCTGTAATGGCAGTGTGTTACCACACCATGCATACTCCACTCCACTCTGTTCTGCACCACTCCACACCACTGCATCCTACATCCCACTCCACTCCATTTTATGCCACTGCACTGCACTCTTCTCCATTCTGAACTACTCCACATTATGCCAATGCACTCTATGATACTTCACGCTATGCCTCTCTACTGTACTCTGTACCACTCTACTCTATGCTAATGCACTTTACACCTCTCTACACCTCTGCGCTCTGCTCCTCTGCTCGCTATACCACTCCAGTCTAGGCAACACCAATCTAGTCTGCACAAGTCCACTCTATGCCACTCGGCAACACTGCACTGTACGCTACTGCACTGTAATCTAATACACTCTGCTAGTGAATTTTACTCTCTAACACTCAACTCTATGCCCCTGGAGACTACATCAATACACTGTACGTCACTCTAATCTACTATGCACCTCTGCACTATATGCCACGGCACTCTACACCACTTTACTCTATGCCATCACACTCTATGCCGCTCTATGCAACTCCACTCTACCCTGCACCTCTCTACTCTAAGCCACTTCACTCTACTGTGAAACAATCTACTTTATGCCACTGCACTCTGTGCCACTGCATTATATGCCACTGCACTCTACCCTGCACATCTCCCCTCTATTCAACTGCACTATACTCTGCACTGCACCACTCTACACTACACCAATGAACTTTCTGCCACGCGATTCTGCTCTGCACTCTGCCACTGCACCACTCTACACTACTGCACTCTCTTCCACTCTATTGTATGCCACTCTACTCCACTGCACTCGATTCCACTCTACTCTGCCCCACGCCACTCCATGCCACAGCACTCTAAACCACTGCACTCTATGCCAATGCACACTAAACAACTGCACTATACCCCACTGCACTATACTTTGCACCACTGGGCTCTACGCCACTGCTCCTATGTCACTCTACTCCACACCACTATGCCACTAACTTTTAGCCATGCTGAACAGCAGCCACTCTGGTGTATAACATGGCTTAAACACATTGGCAAAGCCAATAACTCTTGCGTAGACAAGACCTATTGGCTTTGCCAATGTTTGTTAGTACTATGAGGTACTGAGGTCCCTGAAAGAACTGTGAATATGTAAGTCCTTATTTTAAACTTGCATTCAATGCCTTGTCAGGGGTAGTAAGTGCTATATAATTACAATTTCATCATAATATAGGCTGCTACAAAATGCGCAAATACATTTTGGTTAAATAAAAAAAATGTGCTTCTCAAATACAGATTTGAATAGTATACAGTTTATACCTAGTACTAACACTTTTTATAACACTCCATTAAAACCACACACTCCACACCTCACCTTGGAACACCATTACAGTACCTCTCTAAAAGAAAATATCTTTGCCATCAGAAAGTTTCAAGTGACCTTTGGTTAAAGTCAATGCAGGTTTTCAAGCCCCTTTGCATTTGCAGATTTACTAGTTGCCCATATTTGCATTTCTTTAGGGAAGGAGACACCCTGGCAAGATGGTCTGTTTCTTATCTGTCTGCCCCTCCCTCCCTCAGAGCACAGGAGCCTTTGAATCCAGCTGGGGAAACTAATCTGCCCTTATTTCGCCTTGCCCTCCGTTGTCCTTTTGGTGAAAGGCTAAAATTACGGACAAATGCCGTCCGTTAAGCCTTTCATCAGGGACAACGGACAGCAGGGCGAAATTACGGGCAGTCCATGAAATTTACGGACGGGTGGTAACCCTATTATTAGTTGCATAAAATAAATAAGCAACGCAATGGCATCTTTGTATAGAATAACTAAAATGCTTCAGTTCTGAAATTAGTCTGTGAAATAAGTGTAACAAATCCTGTTGAAGCTACATCGAAGGCAGTGAAGGGTGGTACTGCTGCCCCTTTAAGATTTTTTTTCCACTCTGAGAGGGAGGGCAATAATACACAGCCAGATAAGGACTCGTCTCAGCATTTGCTTTTTAGAACTAGCGGTGCTGAGCACCGGCAGGACCCGTCCCTCTTAAAACCCTGCTTGCACAGGATCTCACACTTTTAGTTAAGTCTAAAACTTTTAAAATTTCAGGTGATTGGAGGAAAAATGAATATTATATATGTATGTATTTGAACCTAGCCAAAAGTTAGCAGAGCATTGCACATGGACAAAGGCAAACTTAAAATTGACCAGTAATAGAAGAGGAAGCTGAGTTGTGGGCGGTTAAAGCATTGTGATTTAGTGGTCTTTAGAGGCGAGTCTTCAACTCTTTCCTAAATTAGAGTAGTGTTGGGGTAGTCCTGATGGATACAGCGATGTTCTATATCTTGGATGCATAGATAGAAAAGGCCTGCTGCCTTATTTATTTTTCACTTTTTTCTTTTTTACAGTCCTTGGTCTGTAGTCTAATGGTGTTGTGGGTGTGCTGAGAACACCAGAGATTGTGAGGGGCAGTAGGTGTGGCAGTTCTGTAAACGATGTGCTCGTTTTAAGATGGTGTGGTCTTTCAGGGGGAGCCAATGAATGTTCATCAGGGTAGGGATGATGTGATCATATTTCTTCAGGTCGTGGTTGAGACATGCTGCAGTGTGTAGGATGCTCCTAAGGGTTGTTAGTGTGGAGTCTGGGAGTCAAAGGAGTAGGGCATTACTGCTATTCAGATGCAAGAGTACAAGGACTTGAACATAGTTATGAAGTTGATCTGGAAGAAACGGTTTGACTTTCTTTAGGAGAGAGAGAGCGAGAATTTCTGGAGGAAACTCTTTAAAAAAAAAAAAAAAAAAAAAAAAAACCTGTGGTTGCTAACTTTCCCAGAATGCCTGCTTTGCATACTTTATATAGAGCATTTGTGTAGCATTCAACTGATGTTAGTGTGATAAAGTAGTGCTCAACTGTCTGGAGTGGTTACAGGCACTCAGGTATGTTTGGATCTAGTGTCCTACTTGGGACTAACTTGGTGGTGTGTGTGTGTGAGGTCCTCAATGGTCTGGTTGTGTTGTGACCATCTGAATTTTACTGTTATTCATGCAAATATTTATAGAGGTGTGTGAAAAATGGAGAATACTTCAACTGTTATTATTAATACGGTAGGTGTGCAATCGGCTCATTTGTAGGCCTTGCTTGAGACAGCGCATGCATTGTCACTTGCGACATCTTTGGTTACATAAAACATGCGTCTGTTTTACTTCTTCTTGTGTTTGTCCCGTTGATGGAGCATGGACCAAGTACTGATAAATTGCTTTATTAGTGTCCTCTTACTGGCATTGCTTGTCCCACCTCACCTCACCTCATTTTTGCTTGCCCCCCACCATGCCAGAAAGACAGCACTATCACTTGGTTAGTGCTGTCCGCATTACCTAGCTTTTTTATCCCTAAGCATTTTTCTGAGCAACCAGTCATGTGACTCCATCTCCATTCAGATGGTGAAGCGTGCCTTGTAGGAAAGAAAAGCCTTCAGTGAAGGGCACTGTCTAAAATGAGCTGCTGGTCCATTAAATGGCTTCTATATCAAGGTCCCTGTTAGACATGGGGTTTCTGGTTGGGTAGTGTATGCACCTAAGCCAGGCAGAACCTCCCACTCTAGTCAGGGCAAGTAAGTTGTACACTAAAGATAACCTGTGCTCACCCCCTGGTAGCTTGGCACAGAGCAGTCAGGCTTACCCTCAGGGGTAATGTGTAAAGTGTTTGTGCAACACACTCACACCAGTGACACAATAAATACACCACAAAAGAGACTCCACACAGTTATCTAAAAATGTATAAAATATATTGTACATAACGGAAAACCAAAATGACATGAACCAATTATTACTTGGCCAACTAGGCAACAGTCAACCATCACAATGAGTGCAATACGAGAAAGCCTTATATGTTGCACACATCATAAAAACATAATTACTGTGCATACTATGCAGTCTCATTATATAGTACTTGTTATCCTGAACAATGCAAGGTATAAAACAACTTTCAATAACATTTAGGGCATGTAATGAATAAACACAGAAATCACCAAATATTGTCATAAGCACGTAGGGTGCAGGGCACCTGCACTTCTACTTATGGTTATAGGGTAATTTAGGCACCAACCATAAGGCATAGCAGCACCTGCATGCCTAGTACCTTGAATATAGTAATTTCTGCAAGTGTGAGCAGTTTCCTAGGGCAAACCGTAGAGTAGGGGAGCTCCGTCAAGGTTTCACCCTACAATGCAATCACACGCTCAAGTGCACCCAAAGTCCTTTCCTCAAGGTAAAAAAAGGGTAGAAGATACGAACTGCAGAGTTCATGCGGGGAGGCCTTGCTCGGACCTCCCTGCTGTCAGGGTCCAAAAGGAATGCGGCCGCTCTACCCTGAAACTAATGATAAAGAGCGGCAGGGGATTCAAGGTGGGCCCCAATCGGCACATGTGCGGCCAATCGCCATTATTTTTCCCGGGGCCACCCTGGCCTTTTTGGAAAATGTAGAGCCGGCTGCGAAAGCGCAGAGGACGGCTGAAGAACTTCCCTGGAGCCTGACTCATTGCTGTACTCCTGGTGAGGACAGCTTCCTCAGGGAAAGGTGGTTCACTGACCCCTGGCACCTAATGTCAACAGAGGCCCCCGCTCACACCACTCATCAGATCCTGCAGCGACAGGAGAGATTCTCCCTTGACATCCAGGCTACGAGCCCTGCTCTCCGCGTCCACTTGGCAGAGGCGGCAGTGCCAGGGGGACTTCGACAGCTGGTGGCAAGGGAGACAAGGTTACGTTGGTGTAGCAGGAAAAGTGTGCCTCAGGACAGCACTGTTCCTCAGCAGGTTGTCCGTAGCAGTCTCCTCGGTGGGGGCGGGGTTGACTGTACTGCAGACAACAAAGGTGTTGCTGCTCCACACATGCTGGAGAAGTGAAACATAATGCGCTCACCACGCGCTGGGATTTTGAAGATGAGGCGCTGACTAAAAAGAGGAACACTTCCCACATGCTAGACTTGTAGAACCCAGGAGCAGGAAACAGCGCTCTGGGGAAACCTTTTGATATCCCTGAAATTCACTAATCAACAGGTGGGGCACACCAACAAGCCCTCTGAGAACACTGGGCACAGAGCAAGGAGCAGCAGACAGGCAGGCCAGCACATGAGAGCAACTGATGCAAATGGTGGTCCTTTCTAATAACTCAGCAGTCCACTGGCAATTATGGAACCTGGGGAGTCTGGTTAGACCAGAGTCAGGGAGCAGCTGGCAGCAGGACAACAAGCAGAAAAAAGATCCAGTGCATCCTTTAGGCCACCCAGCAAGTACCGGGCAGCAGAGCAACAATAGAAGAGCAGTCCATATGAGTCCTTTGTGCAGTGCACCAATCCTTCTGACAGAGGTTTAGCCCCAGTTCCAAAAGTGCTCTTAAAATATGGGGTCAGAGCCCCTGTACTTGTATTAAAAAATGTATTTGTTCAAGGGGTCTCTTCAAAAGAAACCTTAGAAGTGCAACACAAACCCATGTCAACCCAGCCCTGACTCAGACATAAGTAGGGGGTAAATCACCCCTTTGTGTAAGGGCAGGACACAACCCATTGACATGTAAGGTGTGAACAACCTCTCCCAGCCCAGGAAGACTATCAGTAGATTCCTCTCCTGTCACACCCAGGTCCTCCTGTGTTGTGGCTGTCTGGAAAATATGCACACTGCCCTAGACATGGAGTGGAGGCAGGCTGCAAAACACCAGAGTTCTAAGCACAGAGAAATGCCTACTTTCTAAAAGTGCAGTTTCTAAAATAGTAATGTGAAGTCCAACTACACCAGTAAGCAGGATTTCTCACTACCATACCAAACATGCCCATGCTACTCTTCTCAGATCAGAAATTACCATATAAATCTACTAAGGGATTTCCAAATGCTAACTTATGAGAGGATAAGCCCTCACAGTAGTGAAAAACGAAATAGGCTGGTTGTCACTACTAGAACAAGTAAAATATAAACATGCATGTCCTACCTCTTACCTACGCAGCACGCTGCCATATGGCTAACTAGGGCCTACCTTAGGTGTGACTTGGGTGTAGTAAAAGGGGAGTTTATTCCTTGGCAAGTAGCTTGAAATGCCAAGTCAATGTAGCAGTAAACTGTGCACGCAGGCCAGACAGTGACAGGCCTGAGACTAGTTTGAAAGACTACTTCTGTGGGTGGCGCAATCAGGACTGCAGGCCCTCTGAGAGCAATTAATTTACAGGCCCTGAGGTATATGATATACCACTTTACAAGGGACTTACAGGTACATTAAATATACCAAATAGGTGTAAGCCAGTCATACAAGTTTTAGGGGAGAGAGCACATGCACCTAAGCACTAATTAGCAGTGGTAAAGTGCTCAGTCATTTGGCACTGATATTATCCCCATTTAACAACCAAGTGTGGAATTTCTGTCTGAATACTAGTTAACTGATCAGTATGGGGAGGTATGAGCTAGTTGAAAGCATAGAGATTTATGGAGGTGTTTATCCTATCAGTACAGGAAGATTTGAGGTGAAAGAAATATGGAGACTAATAAAGCTGTCGCAGCCCAGTACCACGACGAAATATAAAGAACAGATTCATACAATATGACAATTGTTTTCTAAAGTAGGAGATGGTGGTGAGGAAGGGCTTTCTGCGGTAAATGCCATGGAAAATATAACGTGAAATAAAGACCCTTCAAACCATTAACTTCTGGGTCTCCCCACTAGCCCCCCCCCCCCCTGTGCTGACCCCCCATATTTTGTTATTTGGTAGTGTTTTCACTCAGGGCTCCATAACGTTTTTTACACACAAGGTATCCATACCAATTTTTCATCCTTTTTTTCCCAATATCCTTGGGATTCTAAAGGTACCACAGGTTTGTGGATTCCCCTGGAGGGGACAAAGAAAATACCCAGAATATAGAACATTTTTTTTTTTTTTTTAAAGACAAATGGAAAAAAGGAGCGTCTGATATACATCTGTTTATGTTCCTAAAAATGGGATCAACAAGCAGTTTGCTGTGCTAAAGTTACCAACTTCCCAGCAGAGCTGAATCGAAAAACCTGATTTTGTACCACAGTTTTGGCATTAAAAAAAAAAAAAGGCATCCCATTTTTCCTATGCTCTGTGCTCTCAAACTGCTTCCAGTTTGTGTTGGAAACCAGTGTGAAACCCACAGTGATTCAGAAAAGCTATAGATTTCTGAAAAGTAGACAAAAGTTCAAATTTAGCAGGGGGGAATATGTGCAGATCCCTCAAGGGTTTCCCAAGGAAAACAACTGTTGAAAAAAAGAAAAATTGAAAATGAGCAGGGAAAAAACAAACATTTGTTACAACATTTTCATCTGTTACTTTTTGTTATGATGGACAATTTACAAATGTAATCTACCATTACGTCCACTAGACCTTTCTGGTTGCGTGTATATACAGTTTGTGGGTTCTCCAAGAATCCAATGTACCCAGAGCCAAAAAATGAGCTGCACCATACATTGTTTTTTCCTTGAGTACCAAGTATAGATCAATGCATATGGTGAAATATGTAGAGTGAAAAATGGGTATCAAGGAAACCTGTGTATTTCTGGAATGGGCTCAAAATATGGAGTTTAGAAGGTATGGTTATTTCTAGGTATCTGACTCCACACTAGCGTATGATTTGGAGGGCATTTTTCAAGATGCCTTCTTTCTTTTATACATTGACTTACAATTTAAAGCCAAAAAGCAGCAAAATTCCAATTAGTAATAATAAATATTCTGCTATTCTATGCTCCCACAATTCTTACCATAAAAATGGTACCTTACTTGTGTGTTGCAGGCCTAGTGCATGCAACAGGAAATGGGTCAAAACACACCATGGGGGTATTACACGTTACCACTAAAAAGTAACCCTTTTTTCGAATATGGGTAGTTTTAGATTTTGGGCCCCTGTTCAGCTGGCACCTAGGGAAAGCTAGCAAACCTGTGCATTTTTGAAAACTAGACACCTATGGGTATCCAGGGTGTGGTGTCTTGTGTGGCTCTCACCAGGTTTTTCTTTTTACCCAGAATCTCTTGCAAAATTAAAACTTTGATTTAAAAAGCATGGTTTCCTCGCATATCTGTGGTGGAAAATTCTGGCATTTGCAGGGAGCCACAAACTTTCTTCTAGCCAGCATTCCCTCCAAGTCTCCCAGTAAAAATGGTCCCTAGTTTGTGTGGGTAGACATAGTGCCTGCGACACAAAACGGGCCAAAACACAAGGATGCTGTGTTTTAGTCTGCACAAGTGGGGTAATGCAGAGTGGTAGGAATGTTGTGGGTTCATGCTGATTCCGGAAGATTCCGTCACAAAAATGGAAGTAAAATGTGTGAATTCAGGCAGAGTTTGAGATTTGGAGATCATTGTGGGTGAGAAAACCCTGTGGGTTCTACGCAAGGCACTCCTTTCTGGATTCTCCTGGTTGTCTAGTTTTAAGAAATGTTGTAGTTTGTAAGTTTGTCTGGGTGGTGCTACTGCAGGGCCCCAAATACAGCACCTACCCAAATTGCTTATCTCTCAGTATAGCGATTTAGGGCCTTTTGTGTCATTGTCACTTGGCCCAAACACACAAGTGGAGTACACAAGTTCATGTTGTGCATTGTCATGCCACCGCATCGTGTTGGTGGCGTGACACAATCCAAAGACATGCTTTTCCAAAGTAATCCATGTACTTCTATTGGACCGTCTAAGGAACTGAGAGGCCAAATTTGTATTGTCGGCTTTGTCTAGGAGAACTCATGTAGGTGTGACCCCTTTCTCCCCACAGCACAAAGGTGTGGTTCTTCTGAATTATTTTTTATCCCACCAAAACTATCCGACTAATGGAGTGGCCTGAAATACATTATAGACTCTGACTTGAAGTATTCTTGCACATATTGCCTACAGGATGCCTTATTGAAGGTCCCAAGATTCTAATGTTTCTAGGAAACTTTTATTCAGATTACTTTTGTCGTGATGAGACCTGAAGACTAATTACAGGTTGAATCGTCAACATCCCCTCCCTAAGTTGCTTTCAAAACGTGTTATGGTTCACCAGGAGATACCATATATAACCAGACAGGATCTCTGCTTATGTTTGTTTGATATAAAGCCACATACAACCTTGGAATCTGTTTGCTGTCTTATTCTGTGTTGTTGTATCTATATTAGTTCCCTGCCCAAACACTGCATAGAGATTTGGGACTTTATTAACACCTTCAATCCTGACCTAGTATTTATCATGGAAACCTGGACACATTCTACCCGAGATCGCCATTGCAATACATATACCTGCTCCCCAGAAAGTAGCCCTTCAACAGCAAAATGTGAAACTCTAGCATTCCACCTGTCCTACAAAACTTGAACTTTGCTCAGAGGTGTGCAGTCCTATACAGGCCCCTTGGCTAAATCTCCCAGTTGGCCTCTAATCTTATCACATGGCTTCCCAAATTAGTCTAAAACATGAGTAATTCCTGCTGATAGGCAACTTCAGTCTTCACTTTGACAATATGGAGGATACTGTCTGCAAAAGGCTAGAAAGTGAAATGTCAATCCTTAACCTAAAACAGTGGGTCTCAACCGACTTATGTGGCATGCCTCGTGCTAGATTTGGTCTTTTCAAACAGAAAATACCACAATCCATGACATACTCCCACAAATGTGGTCTGATTACTTTCTAATCAAGTTCTCTCTTACTTTTCCTTCAACCAGGAAGTTACCCACCCCCATCCAGAAAAGACTCTGGAGTAAAATAGACGTTGCTTCCCTCTCTAACCATTTCACTCTACCAAAATTTGGTACAGACTTGTCTCTAGTGGATTTCTTGGCCAATTTTAATTTGCCCATTATCAACTCTCTGGATAAGTGCACCCTGTGGAAACCCATCCAGACAATTACCATCAGAAAATTGGTACTCTGCAGAGCTAATGCAGATTGCTAGAGCAAACATGGAGAAATTCCAAGCTCTAACAGGGCCAAAGGGCATACAAACTCTAATTGAAAAGATATCATGGTGCTTTCAAAAAGGCAAAAAAAGACTACTTCATCGAAGATAAGAAGAAACCAGTGTTCCTCAAAAGAACTTTTTAAAATAGTAAAAGAATTCTTACACAACCAGCCTATCACAAGCCATCAACCCATCTGCCAGCCATTGTGAACTTCTTCACGGACAAAATAGATAAAATGTATTCTATTTCTGAATTTCAGCCATCTTTAGATGAGGTTTCCTGGGAGGAGCTAGGCCCACACAATAAAGCAAGCGCACACTTACGCAACTTTGTGAGTCCTTCAGTGACCAGCCAGAGCAAATGATGCTAGAGGTGAGCTCCGGCTTCCCATATGATTCTTGTCCACACTTCATTTTCTCTTGGCTGGACCACTTACTCAGTCCTTACCTAACACATCTTTAATCTCTCCTTATCTAATGCAGACTATCCTGAGATCTGGAAACAAACCCTGATATTCCCTTTGGATTAGAAAACCGGGATAGACATATCCGCCTCAGCCAACTACCGACCTACCTCCCTGCTCCCCTACATGGCTAAGGTCCTGGAAAAATTAGGTAATAGTCAACTAATTTCTACTCTGGAGAATAATAACCTACTGGATGTATCACAAATCGGCACCGGAGCTAAGAATAGTACTGAATCCCCCCTCCTTGCTGTCTTGGACAACATCAGATTAGAGGTAGATCAGGGCAAGGCTGTGGTCCTGATTCTACTTGATCTCTCCGTGGCAATTGACACCGCCTCTCATAGCCTTCCGATAAAGACACTCCACGAGACGGGGCTACACTCAAAAGCCCTAGAATGGCTCAAGTCCTTCCTAAGCAAAAGAACCCAGTTTGTTATGCTAAATACCTTTAAATCACCCCCATGTATCTAAGCGAGGTGTCCCTCAGGGCTCTTCATTGAGCCTGACACTTTTTAACATTTATGTCTCCTCATTGGCACACATTGTCAGAAACTGGGGTTTTGAGATTTGCTCCTATGCTCACAACACCCAGCTAGTTATTTCCATTGATGAGAAGCATCATGAGACCTAGGACAAGCCTTATTAACTGGCTATCTAAGGTAGCGAATTGGATGACCGATCACTGCTTATAGTTAAATGCCGATAAAACTGAGACCTTACTCTTTGGCAGTGCCTACCAGGTTTGGGACTCCTCCTGGTAGCCACCTTCACTGGGCTCAGCCCCGGAGTCCAAGAAAGTGGCTAAAACCCTTGGCATCCTAATCAGTGACTCTCTCTCAGTGCAAGAGCAGGTCAACACCACGTGGCAAGTGCTTTGGAATACTCAAGCTCCTACAGAAGCTATTTTGATGGATTCCCATTGCCTGGAGCAGAACTGTGGTTCGAGCTCTAATTACGAATCGATTGGACTATGGAAATGCCCTCTAAGAGCACGGAAGACCACCTATTCACCAGACTTCAGGTGATACAAATTGTGGCTGCTAAACTCATCTGTAATAAAGATAGGTTTAGCTCAGCTTAGGCATGCCTTAAACATGTACACTGGGTCCCAATGTGCAAAAGAGCCAAATTCAAACTTTTGAGCCACATACATAAAGCACTTTGGAGTGTAGAATTGCAAGTCCATCTTTGTAAAGTAGAATTTTACAAACCTTCACGAAACTTCAGATCTGCTAACCTGGCATCAGCCAAACCTATCAAAAAAGGCAGAATGGGTGGCTGCTCTTTTACCCACTTGACAGCTGTCCATTTAATTTCCTGCCCTTGGACCTGCACCTCACTTCCTACCATGTCCGGTTCAGAAAAAGCCTAAAATCCTGGCTCTTCACAGGTTAAGTCCAGTGCACCAGCTCGTGGGGAAAGCTGCAGTCAGCACTGTGCTATCCCTTTGGGGATGAGTTTCTTGCTCTACGAATTCCGTAAATAAATTATTTCTCTGTCTGAATACTGTGTTGTCTGCACTAATTTTGATACACACTAAAATGTATAGTGTCCTGATTCTAAAAATGTGAAAATCATTATGAGGGTTGTCCTTGTGTTGTGTATGCAAGTTCCCTAAAAAGCATTTCAAATCTAGTCAAGACTACATTTTTGCCACTGAGTACTCCGTGACGGCATGGCTTATGTTCCGTCTACCATCATGTGCAGTGTGAGGACTATAATGCACTTGTCAAACAGCAAACTGAACATCTACCACGTTCTGACAGCTGATACGTGTTGAGCGGGCCATTAGCAAGTCCATGATTTCCTCAATTAGAGGAACAAAAATTCTGCAGCTGCTTGCCTAATGAAGTAGTGGCCCATGGAAGGTAGGTATCCATGCACAGCCAATGAAAGGTTTACCTTATGGCAACTCCACCTCAGCCAATTTCCCCAATACTTTTCTTTTGTATGGTACAACAAAAAGTTAGTAGGAAAACAAGGGGCTGGCTGAGATGGGCACTGGGGACAGTAAATGTCACTCTTCTGCCTCTTTCCTTGCTCAGTGTATACTCTACATCGACTACATAGTTGAGTTTTTTTTTAAATAAAATTATTTTATTCTTTTTTTTAGAAATTTATCATAACAATAAACAGAACAAATAAAGCAAACAATAGTTAGCATTGACAACCCTTATCACAAAATATAAGAAGGATCCGCTTCACAATCCCAAAAGCCCAAAATGTTCCCTCCAGATGCCCCATATTTTTTATGGGCATCCACCCGCCGCATACACTGGTTTCTCCATTTTTGAACATCAATCCATGGCATTCTGCCATGTGTGTAGGTCCAGAGCGGTCTTTGATGTCCTGTTCTGGGCAATCTCATGTTTCTCCAGCAGGGTCCCAAACCAACCAAGTATCTCTCAGATCTCTTGCCCCCAGCTCTTCCATCAAGGCCAGAACCACAATCTGAGGGGAACAATCAATCAGCGTCCCCAACACAGCTGATAAGCCCCCCAGAGTTGGGACCAAAATCGTTGTATGACAGGACACAACCAGATCATATGGTAAAAATCAGCTGTGGTAGCATCACAGCGATGACACGCAGGCGGTGGACGTTTACTGGCACTCCACAGCTGTTCCAGTGTCAAATGGGTCATATGAAGAACATTAGTTTGAATCAGACGAAGTCGGAAGGAGATGGCCGGTTCCTGAGGCGCCATAAAAGCTTCCCTCCATTCCCTATCTTCCAGGGCCCCTGACCAAGCCTCCCAATGAGTATGGGGAGGCAGAAGTAAATGTGGGGAGTTAATAACTAGGAACTGATAAATCTGAGAGATCCCCTTGAGGCCCCAAGGGTGACTTAAGGACCTTCCGCTCCATAGGGGGACCACTCCCAAATTGAGTTGCTGATAAGGCATGACAGATTTGCAAACAATTGAAAATCTACGTATGATGTGAGTGAAAGTGGGCCTGCAGTTTGGAGAAGGGAAGCATAACAGAGCCATACCATATATCTCCAACCTGGGAGATGCCAATAAGGTCCCGTCTTCTAAACCCCTCAAGGCCCGTCACATGACAGAGAAAAGTTCTCCTCCAAAGAGGAGTCTTTAGTGTGATCTCCTCCCCCCTCCCTTAGCTTCCCCCACCCAGTCCACCTCGTAGCCTCCCGCCAGATCCTAAAAACCATCCTGTGATATCAGGTAAAGCAAAGGGAATTAGGGACCCATATAAACAGTTGGCAATAGTCTTCTAGGACATAATAGAAAGTTATGTGCGATACGCCAGGCCCTTACCTTCCCCCATTCCCCCCTCCCAAACATTTGGATCCAGTTATTCAGGACCACCTGATGTGAGGCCCAGTGGAAAAGCTGCAGATCGGCTACAGTCAAAATCCCCAACCCCCACCCACCCCACCCCATCAAAGGAGGATTGGACACAATTACGGAAGGCTATGCGTTGAACCAAGTGATTCCACAAAAAGGGACGTGTAAGAGCCTGGACTGAGCAAAACCACGCCGATGGAATACTGTGGGAGAAAGTTCTACAGAGTGTACAAGAACCGGGGTAAGACCATCATTTTTAAGAGCAATTCTGCTGAAGAGGTTTAAAGGTAGGGATGCCTAACATTCAAGATCTTCTCTCTTACGTGCCACCAAAGGTGTAATATTCAGTCACCACATCAGCATTGTTGAGTAGTCTTAGCTGTTTAAGGAATGCAATCAGCAAAGTGTTGATCCTTCAGCCTTGCCCTGTCCTCCAGAGCATATGGAGTGGAGACTGATGCTTCTGTAGCACAGAGCAACTGAAAGTCAAGGAAAGACATGAGTCTTCCTGTGGTGGTCTGACGATAAACAACATACACATTGACTGTTGCTATCTGGATCGGGGGGTAAACTAAGTGTAAATTTTACAACTCTCATTCTATGGCTGAAGAATCTGGCCGTTCTTATCCATTCCGCCCACGTATTAGTTATTATTCTATGGCTGAAGAACCTGGCTGTTAATATCCATTCCACCAGTGTATTTGTTTTAATCAAGTATATAGGTGGGCTTGTGAACTACGACCATCTGACCCCAAATTGTGATAGGGGCAGTGCTCTCATTGTGAACTGTAATGAGCACATACACATAATGCTTATCTGAGAACTTGACTGCAAGCAGTTTGTTGGAACGCAATGCAACACAGTGCTCTGGGATTTTTGGAGATTCTTACAAACAAGCTCCTGCGGGAATCCTTTGTGGCGACAACGAACTGTACTGCATGCAACGGTGCCAGCTTTGTGTTCTCACTGAACGCGCTACTCCCAGATATAAATTGATCGCATAAAGGTTATTAGCTTTGTGAAGGAGTGGCTGGACAATCTCCCATACAATCTTTTCTGTGACTCCTAGCGTAGGAGGGCAACCTACAGGGTTTAGAAGTGGAGTCCTTCTTTGTATACCTTCTCAAACTGTACACACAGCTAGTAGAGCTCTCCTACCTCAGGTACAATTTGCTTGCAATGTACTGCCTGAACAACAGCTGCCCTTTGTACAGGATCAGTGACTCCTCGATGACTATATTCTTTCCAGGAGTATAAATCTCTACAAACCTGGCAGATAAACGCTGCATGACTCGCCGAATTTTGAACAACCTGTCAATGTCTGGACAGTTCCGGGGCAGTGCAGCAAAACTGTCATCAAAAATGCCCTATACACTGCAATAGTAAACAACAATCTCTGCTCATGTACGGTGCGAAGACGTGGGGTACTCAAACTGTGCAAGTAGACCAGTAGGACTGCAAGCTTGGTTTGTGCACTTAACCCCATTTTGAGTATAAAGCCCACAAATATCTTCAACTTCTTAAGTGAAGAGGAAGTCCACTGATGTGCTGTAGAATGAGGCCCCTGAGTGCCTCCATGCTCCCCCAGGAATGGTTTGGCGTGCAAATTTGTTTTCTGCACAATTTTCTCAAGGAAGTCAATATCCTAAAAGAAATGGACATATTCAGTTGGCAAAAATTGGCTGAATCGACTTTACATCCAGAATTTGTGGCTGAACTAAATTGGGGGACTGCCAAGAGAACATTTAGTCTGTGCTTGCCACTGCACGTGCTCTCTAACCTGCCACGATTGCCCCGCTGGACAGACTGTGCTTGCGAAAGGACGGCACAACTGCCATCGTCATGTCCCTCAGTCAACGTAAGAGGGAGTCGATGGATAGAACTCCAATGATTGAAAAAACACTTCAGATTCTGCTCTATTTTCCTCTCCCTCAATGTTGTCTCAGTGTCTGTCTCTTCTCTGATCCTGTTTCAGAGTTGTCCTCCATAACCTGAGTTATGGCCCTGGCAGCAGTCATCCCCTGAGACACCATCTAAATGTACTCGTTAAAACTGTCCTAAAACACTGTTGTACATAGAAAGCAGAAGTATTGTTTTAAATCAGTCGGTGGGTGTGAGATTTGTGCAACAGTAAATAAGGACAAAGTTACTTATCTGTTTTCTTGAATCTGCAGGTCCTCCAAAGACACTAAACAAAAGACAAAAAAATACAGTATTACTTCACCTTGCCACATACCCAAATACCACAGCACATTTTTGTTGTGGCTTATGCAAAACTTTATTGAAGGTGGAGCGGCTTGGCCTGTGCCAGTGTGAAACTAATATCCTAAAGCCATATGTTTGTACTCAAGCAAACATTCACGTAACAGCCCCTGCAACTTTATGCGCATGCATGCTCTTTGCGAAAACACAGTGCTGTCGCCACGGTCACTCGATTTAAGCAGTGGGAAAGCACACAATTTTGAGACAGCTTTGACTACATTACGTGGCAAGAAAAGGCAAGTTATGCAGTATAGGCAACACTTTTTTTTTTATAGTACTAATTCATTATTTTGTGATTTCAAAACATAATACTGCCTAGGGAAAGATTTCACCTCACTTTATTACCAATATAAACCAAATAAAGAAATAACCATCTCAAAGATGACCCGTCAACTTTGTCCAGTGCTTTCCGCTGCATAGCAATACATTGTGCCACGTGTGTAGTGTGGTTATACATATATTTTCTCATTGTGGAGGTGCAATCACCCCACCAGTGGAAAACGCACATTAAAAGAAAGGGGGTCCAAAAAGGATCAACCCATGCCTTCAGGGCTTATCCCCCCCTTCAATCCCCCCCCCAAAGATAACTCTTTTAATATATGTTTTGCAAAAATTTGTTTTCTCGAGGGAGGGGGTGCACAGTTGGCCGTCCAGGGAAAACACATTTCCAAATAAAATGTGGGTCCAACAGTGGATCAGCCCAAATGCTAGGCATGTGCTGATGTCGCAGGCGGGAGAGGGGCTGACGCGGAAGCGTTTCTGCGTCTCCCATGTCCTTTTAAAAAAAAAAAAAAGGGGGATGGGTGAGGAATCTTCTGGTGCAAGCACTCGAAGTCCCTTTCCAGCCCTCCTCAGTTTCTGCCAATTGCTGACAGTCACACTCGGGAGGGAGTGTGGGTGTCGGCGTGCTTACTAGACCTTCGCCGCAGTGTATCGAAGTGTTGCTGAATATTGAGCCTGCATTGTATATTGCTGCCACAAAGAAATAAACAGCAACCCAGGCACGGCATGTTGCACTGCACTACACATCCATAAGAAACTGCAGTTCATGCATTTCATGCGTTATATTGGTAAAACGAAGTAAAAAAAATATACCGAAATACTGCAAATGTAAGAAGCGTGGTGGATATTCACTTAAAATAATGCAACTTAGATACTTTGTGTAAGGATAGGCTTTTCTTCAGTTTCATTAATTAAGAACGTTTCTCTTATCTTGTCAACATTTTATCCTTGAATCAAGCAACAGGTCTTATCAGAATGAATTCAAATTGACCCCATAGTTAATTATAGGCATATCCTTTTGCAGTTATGCCGGTTTTCATTACACTTCTTAGTAGTGCAGTGTTCAGTTATACAATGTAGCATTCCATCAATAGTCTCACAGTGTCTGTAAGTGGTCTGACAGGTGTAAAGTCCACATTAATGTTATTCATACAGGCATTCCAGATGTGGTTTAGGACGGCTGGGTCCCATTTCAAATTAGAAACTTTTATTAACAACGTGCATGGCATCTGTCATCTCCCAGAGCAGCATCACCAGTGGTCAACCATGCACTCTGCATTGCTTCAGAAGGCATGTCATTGGATATTGAATAATACACCCGATAGCCAGTAGCTTAACGTTGAGACAGAAATGCTCCTCTAGGTTGATCGATGTGAATGAGGAAGTCTCAAACTAATGGCCGAAGGGGGCAGACCCAAACAAGCTAATGACTGACACTGGCTGACCCAAAGCCCAATTTGTATACTGAAAACAGTTGTTCCGCAACTGTTTACGATATCAAACCGGAACTAAAAAGGCATGCAGCAGCAAAAACAAATGTAGACAATGGCAGAACAATCCTTGCTTACTTTTAAACAAATAGAAATAAAGGTAAGCCGTAACACACGGCGCTGCTAACGTGCCATCAGGAATTGCTTGTCCGGATTATTAGAACAGCCACTTTAAATAATTCTGATTTCGGTACGTCTGACGGTCTTGTCGAGGAACGCCCCCATACCTGATGCCTCATCGCAAGAAATTGTCAAAGTACATTTCAAATGGGTCGTTGTGCGTTTTTCCCATTAAACAAGTTTGAAACATTAAGAATGCAACGAGATGAACAGTACAAATGGCTTTTAAAAAAAAATGTTGATAGAGTTCAGTAGATGACAAGTGATCAGCAAGGCTGAACAAGAAAGCAGGTCCGTATGTGCCAAATGTACCAGTTGCCAAAGTACTGGGTATAGCAACTATACTGAAGCACCAATTAAGAGGGTGGGGTAAACTGGAGGAATGCTAGACAAGCAGAGCTATGTATGGGCTGTGGCCCTAGGGCCCTGCATTACTCTGGCAGCCTTCGCATTGGTCCCACACTAGTTGCTCCAACAAAGACAGCTGCTGTCGCCTCATGTGTGGCGCCGAGTCAGTATGGCGCTGGCCCGCTGTAGCCCGCTCAACTGCCAGGAGCAACACTCCAAAAAAAAAAAACAGGGTATCGTTCCTCAGAGCTCCCCGACCGACTAAAGAAGGCGGAATAGCAGGTGGAGACAGGCAGGCGGGCGAGCAAGTGGTGTAGAAGGGGGTCAGTCAAGATTTCAGTGACCCTTCAGCACACTCCTCAGAGCCCAAAGTTCGGCGAAGAACCCTCGCAGCTTTTCCTCACAAACGCTACCGCAGCTTCTCACTGCTGCGCCACACCGAAGCGGCGTCACATAACCAGGTGTTCCAGAGATGAGATTCCAAACAGTCTGCTGAAACTAACTGTACACCTCATTTAAATGCCCAGCAGTCTACGTTGATTTAAGAGTAGTAATATTGGGATAGTAGCTGCTGCTGAATGCTTCCATCATCATCCTCCTCTGATTACTAATATTGGGGTATCAAGAGCACGAGTTCTAGTGGAAGTGTTGGGAGCTAACAAATGTAGCAATGAATTGTATGCCTATCACTGCAACAGTGACTGTGTTCAGTTCTCCCAGAACATTAAAGTAAATGGGGTTACGTCTTGTAAAAATAACTTTTGATTGGTATTTATTTAAACGCCGCCCAGGTTATCTTGAAGAGTTGGGGAATGTGTGACATATCTAAAAAGTTTTATGCCTGGGGCCATAGGTGTACATCTGGCTGAAAATGCAAACCACACAATCATGTTTTGTGGAGTCAGTGTTTATCCTACTACAGATTTAGCGTATTGCCTTGTAGTATGTATTCCCCAGTACCGACCATAGTCTTGCATTCTTCAGCAGCAGAAACTGTGCCTGGCCAGAAGATGTGAGCTCAACTCACAAGTTTCCAAAAGGTGGCAAGTGCAGACTTTGGGTTGCACCTACTAGAGACTACTCCATTCATAGGGAGAAGAGCTTGTACAGTATGGTATTTACCCTTAAACACCTTAAAATTGTGGTTATGGGAGGGAGAGCTTGTCTATTGTGTTTGCATCCCTGATTCCTCTGAGATGGGTACGTCCCCTTTTGCCTTTAGGTGGAGACCTTTCCTGTGTCCTTTTAAACTAGACCTAATTAAAGAATGTAGTTTGCTTGATTATTTTATCTACATAGTGTTTAAAAGATGAAACTCTCCGGAGTGAAACTTTTCCAAGTTGTAAAGGAAAATGTTCTTGCCACAGAAAGATTTTTGTCCAGTTCTGGAGACCTGCACTGCATTGTGTTCAAGTCTATTGACCAGATCTGAGGTACGGTGTCCCGGTCTGTGGGCCACATGTGAGGTATGGTGCCCAGATCTCTAGATCACCCGTAGAGTATTAGAGTATATTTGCAAAGCCTGGAGGCAAGATCTGGAGTATGATTTGCACGTCTGCAGGCTAGACATGCAGTATACAAAGCCCAGAACTAGAGGCCTCACCTGCACTGTGATATCTAAGTTGGGTAACCACATCTTTTGAGTGACGACCGCTTTTGGCCACATCTACAATATAGTGCCCAGTTGTGAAGGTCACACAGTATATAGTGCCTGAATGTGAAGGTCACACTTTCTGAGGTGGAAGTGCACTAAATGAATGTCAGGAGACTTTTTGGTCCTGTAGTATAAACCGTAAATACATTTCTCAGTTCTGGAAGGTACACATGGCTTATGGTGTCCAGTTCTAGAAGCCTGATCTTCTAATAGTTAACTGTCAGTCAGACGAGTAACCAACTAGTGCCTATTTTTTTTCTTTGTAGACAACAATTATCTGTAGGGGTTACGTCATTGAAACAGTGTGATTTGAACATTTCCATGGCCAGGTTTCATAGAAGTTTACAGGGCAGCTCCTGTTATTTGTCCTAGTTTAGGCCTTAAGTCATTTACAAGAAGGCTGAAGGGTCTAAATAGGTACACAAAAGGTAAAGTAAGAAAGGCATTTTGTGGGGGTGAGCGCTCCTAAAAATAGATTTTTTGTTCGATTGAGGCAGCGGCTCAGGTGTGCTTTAAAATAAACCGTTTTTTAAGAAAAGGTGACCAAAGGCAAAGACCAGCTGTCCAGGAGAAGCAGATGAAACAAAATAAGTAGAGAACTAATACTGACAAAAGACAACTATTAGCAAGTTTAGAAAATGTAATATTGTATTAATTCTGTGTGGATGTACATGGTAAAATAATTTTGGACAGCCCTTCTGTTCCATAAAGTCTTCTCCCTCACTCCCTGGTCAGTGGGTCCTCACTTGAACTGGCTACTGATGGCGTGCGTGGCTGACACCAAGGTAAGCTTCAGGGGTTGATGCAGTATGGCGGACTCCTTCAGAGTGCCCCAAAGCCAGTAACTTGTTCTTTCTCCATGCATCTTCGCGCCAGGCCTGGAGTATTGGAAGGTCTGAAAGTGAATGGTGCACAGATCGCCGGTTCGCATACTTTCCCTGTCCCCCTCACCCTCCCTGTGGCATAGTGCCATTTTCCCCTCCGTAGTGCTGATACAGTTACGAGTCTTGCAGGTGTAAGCCCCCGCTCTACAGGGTCTCCTACGTGAGACCTCGCTGCTTTCTCACTCCCGCTGAGCTAGTATGTGTAATTCCTGCTGTGAGCCGAGCGCTTGGCGGCTGAGCCCTGCTTTGCATCAGGATAGCGGTTTAGCAGTAACAACATCAATCTTTGCATCTCGTCTTCGAACTCAACCATCGAGAACAACATTTCACTCATGTTAAAACGAAGATGTGCATTATTTCCAGGCAATTATCTTGGAAAATCATAAAGGTTGGAAAAATCCCAAATATGTAAGTTTTCTTCTCTTCGGTATTGCAACGATGCACCTGGACCTGGTATGAAAATTGTGGTACTTCTAGAGAGCGTCTCGTTTCCATTATTTTCCATGTGGAGCAGACATTCTAGATTATTTTTCTATGTCGGATTTGCAATAGGGATAGATTTAGGGTATGCCATATGTACATATATATTTTCAACAAAATATCATTTTCTTTTGATGTTCTATTTTCCCATGCTCTTTCCAGGAAAATGTTGATGCGGCTATTCGACAACTTACAATGGTTGACATGGAAGTGTTTTATTATTTTTCCTAGCAAAACAAAAAATACCAGTTTTCTCTCAGGCAGGCTCTTTCAAAATGTCCGTGTTTAAGTGTTTTATAGCATGCCAGCATACTATATTGCAGCTAGCTGCCTTGGTTACTTTTTGAGAAACTGTAGACCTACATTAATAATGAGGAATTCAGAAAAGCTCTCGAAAAAGGGGGGCGAGGAAATTATTGAGGCAAAGGTGGGTATCACTGTGTGGCACTCTTATGCATTCCATACCAAACAATGGCAAAAATGACCAAGTGTCACTAACTTCCAGTTCCAACTGTGCTCTGGCTGTCATACCCTTTGAGAGCCATACATTTTTCCAAAGTAAGTTGCTTCGCTTCTTGTCACTGTCTAAATTTGCTGCGTTTTCACCTTTTTAATTGTTTCTAGTTTATTAAACTTTAAATAAAAACGTTCACAAAAAAACGGCAAAGCTACATGGAAAAGTCTGACATTATGCTTGACAAAAAGCCAGATTGGTCAATTGTAGCGTGGAATAACCATGTCAGTTGTAACAGCTATGACTGTTGAAGACAGACACCTCTTATTGCATATCTATATCTAGTGTTAGTTCTTGTTATGTCCTGTGCCCAGGAGGGTTGTGGGGCATGGTTCTTTGTTGCCATTAGGCATTCATCCATAAGGTGGCCTGCGTAGGCCTTTTCCTTATAGATGGTTAAACATTGTTTTACTTAGTTTAGAAAGAAACCACCCACACATACCAACTGTCTTGGGCCATGTAGCTAAGGAACGTTTCAATTGCATGTGACTCCGGCTAATTCTGCAGCTGGATAGCTAAATTATTCCATGCCTTACAGAGACCTGTTAGAATAAACGCTGAGGAGGTGCTTGCCACTGTGCTCCGCCCTGGTGGTTTGAGCATGCTATGCAGGTGTGGTGGGCCTGCAATGCTCAGAAGTGACTGGTGTGGCATATAGCTTTAAAAAGTGTGTTTGTTTTGAAGGTGACCACCTTGCAGGTCACCACAAAGGAGGTAGCTGTGGTAGGGGAACTCTCGTTTTTACACATAAGGCTTTAATCAGGTCCAAAAATAAAAGAGGAGTGTCTGATCAAAGATCTGTGCTAAGTGAGATAAGGAGGCATAGGAGTCATGCTGAAAAAAGGATTTGTTGTAAAAAATGTGCGTACTCTACTGAACACAGTAATGCAGAAGCAGTTCTGAGCATTCAAAGCCTCCAAATGCAGATCCTGCCAGTGAAAGTGATGCTCACTGTTGTATAAATGCATTAAAATGCGAGTGTTTAATATGTTGAGGATAAATTGGCGGCGATCTGACACTTGTTTGAGGCCCGTGGAGGTTCTTCGAGATATGAGGGCGCTCAGGACCGAAATCACTGTCAAATTTTTGAAGGTTCTTGAACATGACAGCTGCCAAAAACATGATCCCAACACCGTTAGTGCCGAGAACCCATACAGAATTTACCCTATTGGAAGTCCGGGCTTTTCCCGCAGCAATTTTACCCGAATCGTCCTCGTGTTTGCTATCCATTGTCGCTGTAATAACATTTACACTTTTGCCTACAAATAGGCAAGATCATCATTTTGTTTCTGTTGAGCAAAAGGTAGAGCATGCCAGTTTTTGTCCACTGCAGTTCTTTCCACACCGGCTTCCAAATAAAAAGTGTTAAATGTTGCTGAATATGTATTGCTGCCCACTTCTGAAGCACCTGAATTGGAAAATTTTAGATCAAGGTTCCAGACTGCAGCCAAGCACCATACCGTTGGGCCATGCAGTCTCTTATCCAAACAATGTCTTAAACTATTTACATTATTTTTATTTATCATCATATTTGTTATGGAATGAGTGTTTTTTATACTGCGCCTCATACCACATTTCTGCTTTGACCGAGGGCTATAAACGACAGGCATTGTTTTCCTTTTAATGGCACTCGCACTGTTGTGCTCTGATCTGTGAGTTTTGAGGCAGTAGTCTCAGATTGACGAGCACACCAGTAGTGTAGATGAGGATATACTTTGAGGTTTTTAGTCTTTCCTGAAAATGGATGCCCTTGAATTGTATAGTATTTAGACAGGTAGCGCTTCCTTATGGGTGTATGATGTAAAGCTGTGAGGTCTGACCAGGAAAGCTCATAGGTTTTAGAGCCCATATCGACTTTCTTCATGGTGGCCATTGTCCAATCAGGGCTGACAATATCTCAAGGTCTTGCTTGATATATTAAACCAGTCCTGTCCTGGTTTTTAGCCAACAGCCTCCTGCATGTTATAGTTAAGATTTGAACACTGCAAACCTGAGTCCAAAGCATTGAAAGTGCTGTTGGCATTGATTACCATGTGACTCGATAGCACCAGCACCACAATTTTCTAGGTCTACCGGAGGTCGTTTTAATTGCTCTTTTTTGATGATTTTAAAATCGTTCTCCACATTTCATTAGTATATACATCTTAAAAAACAGTAGGTACTTCCCTCCCTCCCTTTATTGAGGATGTGGCCTTACAGCTAGACCTGCTGACTTTAGAACTGCGGGACCAGGTTTAACTCTTTGCATCGACTCAACATCCTGTGAATCTGGCCAAATCAGTTAATCTCCTGGTGCCTTAAAATATGAATGTGAATGTGACCTTAAGTAATGTAACTGGAGTTTGTGCAATATAAAAAAAAAAATCAGAAAATGCACCGAAGTAAAAAGAAAGCCTTAGCATAAGGATAGACCAGTAGATACTCATTTACAGGCTGATTTGCATCATGTGAAACCAGAAAACCTGGATGAATTGCAGTTTCAGTCACTTAACTGGTATGATTTTAGGCAAATCTTTTATTTATCCAAAACTAGCTTTTTTCTTCATTATTGCATGTTCAAGCACTTTCAAATATATGAGCTCAGAGTACCAGTTGTACAAAAACCTATTGTGTTTGGTTTAATAGACTAAAATGTTGCTCTGTAATAATTGGGGCCACCTACAGGATATAAAGGACAACTGTCTTGTTTTTAGTTCACTAATGGTTCGTGTTAAAAATATCACTTTTAAACGGTACTTCCCAGTGCTGTGCTATAATGTGACCTATTAATATCAACGCTTTTAAAGGTTAAATAATTGTTGAACTTTGAGTAGGCTATCGTATTTTACATGAGGTTTGTTGTATGATTTTATATAGTAAAAACTCAGAGCTTGGTTCGTGCATGCGCTCTAAGACCTGAGCCAGACCCATCTTTACTGACTACAGGCTTGATGGTGTCAAACCCACTGGAGCACCCATCACCCTATACCAAGATGCACTCCCTGGGCTATGGGTTTTCTTGTAACAATTATTGCATTCTCGAAACTTTATACCTGGTTCACGTCTCCCTAATCAGTAAAAATAAAAGAAAACGTGGCTGAAAGTGTTTCTCATTACAAGGGGCCAAGTTGACAGGTATTGTGCCTGGTCATCGGTCTTTCACTCCCGCCGAGGGGGCTTTAACTATTGACACCAAAAAGCTACTTGCTAGGATTAGGGGGCATACATTACGTTGCCGAAGAATAAAAGTTCATGCGGTGCACTTAAGCTGTTCGTGCACCTCCCCTGTGCCCAAAGTGCTGCGCTGTCGTCGCGAGGAGCGGCGGAGGCTGGCCCGGGTCCAGGGCGCCACTATCGCTTCCCCCTGCGCGGTCCACGCTTGGCAGGATGCTTCCTCGCGCTCCCGCCCTCGGCCCTCCCCTCGCTGTGACTGCGGCTTCCGCCAGATGTCACGCCGCTGCCTGGCGCCGCCCAGCCTCTCCGCGCCGCCTTCCCTTGTTTCCATGTATTTTATCACAACTGTTCCCCTCAGCTGTGAATTCTGTGGAATTTCACGCGCTGCCTAATCACCTCTGCGCGCTCT
The DNA here is from genome assembly GCF_031143425.1 of Pleurodeles waltl. Taxonomy (NCBI): domain Eukaryota; kingdom Metazoa; phylum Chordata; class Amphibia; order Caudata; family Salamandridae; genus Pleurodeles; species Pleurodeles waltl. The sequence goes on along the minus strand of NC_090440.1, from coordinate 869,595,083 downwards.
TTCCTTTAATTAAATAGTTTTGGCAGAGGAAAGGCGCGAGTCGGAATTTGGAATATATATATATACTCTGTAAAAGTTGCCGAAAGTTTGGCGGTACTTCGTTACGTGGGCCTTCGTGTGACACACGGAAATGAAACTTGTCCTCCAAAGACGCATCTCCTGAAATCAAGTGACGTCACCATTTCCGCCGTAGCCAACTTTAACCTGGTATATTGCAAGGCATCCGCCACTGGCTTGTGAGGGGCCTTTGCCTCTCCGATGTTTACGGTGGCCTAGACCCGCTCTGCCTTAAATGCAACACCCCCTCATTTCCACCAAGTTGTTTTGCATCTTTGAACAGTCGGGGAGCAGGGCACCTTTCCATTACGCAGGGTGTTGCTGCGTGTATGTGGACTATTACAGTGGTAACCTCGTCGAAACTGATAAACTTGTAACACTCTGGTCGTTCGCAGAAAAGTGGCTGGATGCAGATAGACCTAGTGTACCAATAATAAAACAGCCATATATTTACTGTCCATATCCCCTGCAAGCATGTGGTGCTTGTCTTTGTTGATCCCTTTTTAGATGCGGTGTGCCATAGACTGAGCCCGAACACGCCTCTACCAAAATAAGTTGAAGTCTGTTCAAAGGCGTTATTTCCCTCGACTCGCCCATATCGCTTCAACTGGTCCTGAAAAGGTGGTCCAGATGAAGCTTGAAGTGCCGTCTAGCTCCAACTCGTCACTGCTGCTTATCTCCCCTATTACCCGAATGTGCAGAAAATTCGGAACACTAAAACAGAGTTAGCTTTGTCCTTCCACTGCTTTCTTTACGTTAATGCAAGAAACATCTAGATGTGGGTTAAACTTGCCGAATTTGACTCTGCGGAAATCTGCAGAGTTACAAAAAAAATTCAGAGAGTTTTATCAGCGGGCCGAAATAGGCACTTGAACTGTGAGTTAGTGCCGAGAGCGGGATCCGTACTGAAAAATTAGCCCTGACTGCACGACGCAGTGCGCCAGACGGTGCAGCTACTCAAGTTGATTTTGCTGCCTCTCGAGTAGATTTTCTATTCTCTGAACAGACATGACCTCCTGCGTTGGAAAATCTCACTGGATGGCCTCCTAGTAATCAAAAATTGTACTAGGGAATGCCAAATCTTGCTTGCCAACTTACTGTTTTGATGTGCACACGAGGAAATATTCTGCCATATAGCAATTAGGGGAATGTGATCATAACTCTGTGTTACTCCTGTAACGCGGATGTTGCCAAAATTCCACCAGTTTTGCCAGTGGGATGGAATATTTCGCCCACCCCTAGTGCTGAGTCACTTTGACCATTTTTTTTATAGGAATTTAAATGAGATGCTCTTTTATAGTACACAATTGTACTCATTGTATTGACCTTAGAACATGGGTACTCACAAACATTTTCCCAGGGGCCGCACTCTTTGGGCTGTGTTGTGACTGAGGGCCGCATTGATGCTCGCAGGGTGGCAGTCGGAGGGTTGGTGATGGGGAGGGGTAGTGGTAAAGTGGTGGTAGGGTAAGTGAAGTGTATATATCTAGTGTCTGAATTGCGCAATGTGAAACTAGAAACTTGGGTATAAATCCCGGCTTCTCCACTTAACCAAATTGTGTGATCCTAGGCAAATGTTTGACTTCACTTGTCCTCCCTTTTCTTCATCATCACATATAAGTACCTTGAAATACGTCTTCAGGATGTATGCTGCATAATACCGTCTGTGTCTGATTTAATCAAATATAATGTTGTTCGTGTACAGTAGAAACCCAGCCCGCCCAAAGAGTTCACATAACAGCTGGCTTGCCTCTTAGTTCACAGGTCACATTGTTGTCAGGGTGTGGGGGAAAGCAGGATGAAAGTTTTTTAATTTATGTTTTAAAATTATCACTCTAAAAATACTTCTCAGTGCAGTGATATAATTGTATGTACTAAGGTGAAACGGTTCTGCAGGCTTATGAATGCACCTTTTGAATTTCAAACAGATCATACTTTTATATTTCTGCTGCACGATGTCTCTAATAATGAAGGTGTATCTAAAGTTGAGTTTCAGGACACTCTAGTTACTCCCTTTTCAATAAGCCTCCAACTAAATACTTGCCCGTTTAGTTAACAGTGTTTAGTGCTGGTGTGCCACGTCGAATAAAAAGCAGCACAGTGCTGCTGTTGACCTGGGGGCCGCATGTAAATGTCAGGAGGGCCGCATGCGGCCCCCGGGCCGTACTTTGAGTATCACTGCCTTAGAAAGTGGGAAAGCCCTGGGTTCAACCCACCTGCATGCAGACTTGCAATTTTCCAGTTGTCTTGCGGCTGGTTAATGTCTTCTTGAATAATGCTAGTTCTGACAGTCATGTTTAAGGTGATAGTTTTCAATGTTATCAGAAAAAGGAAAACTGCTCAGTCTTTCGGTGATAACGCTAACAATCTTTTATCCAAGTGACTCCCGACTTGTCCGGAGAATGCCTTATGCAGCTGAAGCGTCCTCTGGTGGCTACTTGATCATAGTTTATCAGTGCTTTGTACAAAAGACTAATGTTGTGTTTGGTATTTTGAATACCAGAGTATGTTTTTTTGTTTTTTGCTCTAAGAGCTCTGTGACAGTTGTACAGTGGGTGTCATCCATGAAGAGCATGAATGTGATGCCCTGGAACAATGAATTGAAGGGTTCGGAATGGAGTTTTATTCATAACCTGTTACATATGCTCTGCATAAGTAAATTGGATCAAAATCGGGCTCTGTGCTGATATTAAGCCAGACTTTTATTTCTAAAGCTCAGGCCACACCACACGTTTGCTCCCTTTTTGCTGTCCAACAATCCTGCAGTGAAACAGGCGTGGTTCGGTGCTAGTTTCCTTAATGTATCTTAGGTGTGGTAGGAGCTCTTGTCAAGTGCAAGGTGTCCACTGGAGCAGCCACCAACCACCTTGTCTGAAATCTTGAATTCTGGTAGCCTATTTCATGTCCAGGGAATAGCTCTTTAACAGCCTTTGGAGGGCTCACCCTGATGCCATGTTATGTCTCCTCCAGATGCTTGAGCAGTTATTAGTGAGAAAGTGTAACTAGTCTCCCCAGGCCTCACCCTCTACATTATTTGGTAGCAGCTAAATGTGTTGATCATGTATAGGCACAAGAAAAGATCTGATTACAAACTTTGTAGCAGAGGTGTCTCCAGATTCTCATGGCTCCCTATGGCTTACCACAGTATGTCTTTACCGGTTTATATTTCTAATACTATTAAGTCTAGATTACTCTTACTTTGGTCTCCCTCCTATGATATTTACAATTTTTCACGCACCCGCCCTCTCCCTTGCTTGCCCACCTTTTTCTTGGCTCACCGACCCCCTCCCTGGTTCAGATTCCCCTTCTTTTCTCAGCAACCTTCTACAGTGCTCGATCACCCTTCCTGTGCTTGTTGGTCTCCTTCTTTGCCCTCCTCCCCTCTCCTTAGCTCGCCCTCCTCCCCTCTTCTTCCCGCGACCACTCATCCTCCTCTTTTGTTCACTCACCTTCTTCCCTTTGGTTTCCTGTCCACCTGCCAGCCCTTTGGTCGCCTGCCTGCCCTACCCCTTTATTTTTAGCTCTTTCTTGGCTCTTCTGCCCACCACTCCTCTTTTGCTGTCCTGCACTTTTTTTTTCTGTTGACACTATCAAGTCGATTAGGTCTTCGTTCACTAACATCATCTGCAGGACTGTGTGTAAGCAACAGATGATGGTTTGAATCCAAGCGGGATTAATCAATCAATCACATTTATAAAGCGCAGCTTATCACCCATGGTATCTCAAGGCGCTAGCTGGGGGGCGTGGGTCAGTCAAAGAGCCAGGTTTTGAGGTCCTTCCTGAACTGAGCCAGCGATGGGGACTGCCTGATGTGAAGTGGCATCATGTTCCAGGTCTGCACAGTGAGGTAGGAGAAGGATCTTCCTCCAGCCGTATTCTTCCGGATCCTGGGGTTGGTAGTGAGGGCCAGTTGTGCTGAGCAGAGTTGCCTGTAGGGGGTGTAGAATGAGAGGCAGTGGTTGAGGTAGGTAGGTCTGACATTGTGGAGAGCCATGTATGCGTGGGTCAGGAGTTTGAAGGTGATGTGTTTGTTAACGTGGAGCCAGTGTAGGTCTCTCAGGTGGGCGGAGATGTGGCTGTGGCAGGGTATGACTAGGATCAGTCTCGCCGCGGTGTTCTGTATTCGCTGGAATCTTGCTTGGAGTTTTTTTTATTCCGGCATAGAGTGTGTTGCTGTTATCTAGTTTACCGCTAATGAGTGCCTGGGTGACTGTTCTCCTTATGTCGATGGGGATCCACTTGAAAATCTTCTGGAGCAAGCGAAGGGTGTAGAAGCATGATGAGGAGATGGCATTAACTTGGCGGGCCATGGACAATGATGAGTCCAGAATGATGCCGAGGTTGCGGGTGTGGTCGGTTGGAGGTGGGGCAGTTCCAAGGCTACTGGGCCATCAGGAGTCGTCCCAGGTGGAAGTGGCGGGTTGAGGATCTCCGTCTTGTTCGAGTTGAGTTTGAGGCAGCTGTCCCTCATCCAGTTGGTGACTGCCTTCATTCCGTTGTGAAAATTCATTTTGGCTGTAGATGATTCATCTGTGAGGGAGAGAATGAGCTGTGTGTCGTCGCCGTATTAGACGATGTTGAGCCCGTGGTGTCTGACAGTCTCCGCGAATGGGGTCATGTAGATGTTGAAGAGGGTGGGGCTTAAGGAGGAGCCCTGGGGAACTTTGCATCGGGTTTCCATCGGCTTTGAGGTGAAAGGTGGGAGCCTGACTCCGGGTTCAGCCGGTGAGTTCAGTCAGCCTTTTATCTTTCTGAAGTTGATTAAAATACTAGCCTTTATTAACAGTTATGTTTGTCAATAACACCTACTATAATTCATATTTTTATGGTATGCTGCATAAAAAGTCAATGTTTTCTCATGCATCCTTATAAATCACTGGAACAAAAATCACAATGGTGAAGGCAAACTGGTAGGAACAGGATCTATATTTCACTGAAGCTTGACTTTTTATGTATGAGCTAATATTTTCATGTCCTGGCAGCCCCACAGTGCAAACGCAGGTCCATCCCTGGGCCACACATCAGTGTTGTGTATTCTTGTCTCTTCCACTCTTTCTAATCTAACCCCTTAATTATGTTCCACATCTCAGCTTCCTCTTTAGCCTTCCCATGTCCTCGTCGCTGCCTATACTTTTAATTTGCTCGCTCTCCTGGCTTACCCTCCGTGTTTCCCTGTGTTCAACTCTTCCTCTTGTTCCCTGTCTTACTTCATTATTGCACCTTGTCACTACCTCTTCTTCCATAACCTGTCTGTCTTGCCTCGCTGTCCTCTGGAACACAACTTTCTGTTGTCACTTCATCTCCATCAGCCAGCGACCTTTGCCTCATTTGCTCCACAGTCCTGAAGTGAGTGGCCTCCCATAATCGTATCCTCCCTGAATTCATATTTCCATACTTTTTGTTGCCACTGTTGTTGAATCGTTTGTTTTTTATGTTAGTGTAAGAGGCTTAAGTTCTCTTGTTGTTCTGGTGTTCCCTCACTGATACTTCTTCTCGATGACACTTCTTTGGTTGAGTTGCACTTTGTAAAGATGAAAAATAAATAAATACTGGAGCTCACACTACATTTTTAGTTTATAACTTTTTTTTTTCATTGTACAATTTTCGACTCATAAACTCAGGTGTATTACAAATCAAGAGACCGTAGGCAACGATTTACCAAAAAGTATAAGATGTTTGGTCCTGTTTCAAATCTGGAATTAAGATTCATGTCTCCAGGCTTTGAAGTCAGCAATTCAGCCCCCAGACTGCAGCGAATGTGCACCTTGACCATGGGGAGAAAATTTAAACCTCACACTGTGTAGCGTCATAAATGCACACTTGCAAAATATCGCACATAGCCACTAATATATCCTCAACCATGCGCAGTGGTCGACATTGCAAGCAAACAGGCATTCTGCAGATAACAGGTTTGAAATCTAACAGACTCAAACTTTTCATCTTTCAGAAGGCCATAAATTGAGAATCATGAAGTGGAAAAATAATAACTCCATTAAGGCACAAAAGTACAATAAATTTCAAATTGTGTTGTGTACTACATAAGTTGTTCATTTTAGAGTCTGGGCCTAACCCTGTTACATACTGTTTCACCTGGGTTTTAGGTCTTACCTGCCAGATAACACAAGCTGTCTGGTTGCAAAAGGCTGATTGTGGACTGTAATACATCGTGGTGTTAGTTAAGAGGGATGAGAACCCACCTTGGGCAATAATTACACCTACTGTATGGGTGTGCCCTCAAAGTCGCTAGATGAGCCTGAGCTCACCTTCCTGGTAGCTGTGGAGCAAAGCACATAGGATTAATTTAGAGGTAAAGCGTAAAGTATTTATACAATACCTAACAGTAGTAGTAACGTCACAACACAAGAAAAATCCCAAACCAATTTTCATAAATAGACTACATTTTAATAAATTAAATGCCACACATTCAATAAAAGAAACATAGATAAATGTAAAAGTTTTAAATAAAAATAGCACCAAAATGTGTTAAGCTCCAACCGCTGTTGCATGCAGGTTAAATACAGACACCATATGTGATCCAGTCAGAAGTTTTATCTTAGGACTTCATCTAAAAAATTAAAGTTCAAAATCATTAGCGGGGTAAGGCGACAGGCATAAACAAAGAGAGCTTCACAACATAGGATAGCCATTTGATGAGATCCAGAAAAGCAGATGGTTTTTGACAGGAAAGCTCAGAGCAAGAGAACTTTGAGTTTCATGACCAAGGAAGGTAGGTCCCCCACCAGCCGAATGCGTTTGGCGCCTTAACCCAGTCTAAGATTTCTTTGTTAGTGCTTAGTTGCTTTTTTGGAGCTCAGATTCCTCTGGCTAATAAAGGTTGCAGGCTGTGGCCAAAAAGGGCTCCACAAGCAGGGGTGTAGCTCCCCGAGGAGGGATTGGTGGAATTTGTCAGGGGGTTGGGGTGTCAAATTCCCCCCCCCCCCCCCCTCCTCCCCCCGAAATGTAGTCTGTAGTAAATAGTTGGGTACAAATGCTCTTAGCTGGGTACCGTGAAGTATCTGTTGGATTTCACCTGGGAATGATTACATGCCCACGCTGACAAAAACACAAACTCTCTCTTGTCTGTGTCTTGAAGACCTAAAAAATGTTGATTACTAGGAAAGCACCCTTTTCGGCATGGTTAGTCCCCACTTTGTGCCTGGTTTCTGATGTGACTTAGACTGTTAGTGCACTGGGTCCCTGCTAACCAGGTTCCAGTGCCAGATCTCTTTCTTCAATACTGCTTTGTTTTTTTTTGCACAATTGGCAAACTCTTTAGCTACCACTGTAAGTCTACAATACATGGTACCCCTGGTACCTAGTGTCTGAGGTACTTAGAGGCCTGCAGCACAAGTTGTGCCACCCACCGACCCCTCACCAAACCCACATAGTGCTGCCATTGCAGACTGCGTGTGCTGGTACAGGCTAAACTTGAAAACACAACCTGTCACACACCCCTGTGTGCCAGGACCCCTATCACTGCATGTGACAGGGGTAAGTCACCCCTAAGTAGGGTGCATATGGGCACATGTGGGGGCATATATGCACAAGCAGATGTGCCCCCACTATATTTCTGTAGATTCTGAGACATAGTAAGTGAACAGTTCAGCCGCCACAGACATATTACTGGCCCTCGAAGGTGAGAGCCAGCGCTCTTGAGGGCCTCAGATAAAGTATAGGTGGGAAAATTAGGCAGCTTAGGAGGTGTGCCCACTTCTTACCAGTCCCACCCCTAAAGTGGAGAAGCTGAAGTGGACACCACTTTTCAAATTCATCCATCTTGATTGGAAAGAATAAGCCCATTAGGATTAGGGTTATGCCAACTTCCCAGTGGAAGTGGTCATAAGAAGGGTGTAGTCACACTAAAGGTGGTCAGCCTATTGGCTACCACCTCGCATTCCTTGTAATGCCCCTAAATTGAGTATTTAGATGGCACCCTTGAACCCCAGAACTCGGATCCTGACGATCTACAAAGACTCGGACAAAGAGGAGTTGCACCTGCACAAGAGGAAAAGGCTAAGCAGCTGACCCTGCCGGACTGCCTGCTGACCTCAAAAGACTCCGCTCAAGAAGCCAACTCGTCCATCCTTCAATAAAGACTAAAGTCTTCCATGAGCGCGGACCCACTCTGCAACAAGAAACTCCAAGGAAAAGACTGCAGTTGCTGGAACCCCAAAGACCTGACACCTAAAGTGACCACTGCACCCGACATTCGTGACCCGAGGTGAAGCCAATCAGTGGTGCCAAGGTGGGTCCCCAGCTGCCCAGAGACATAGTCCAGTGTGGTTTCGCCCATCTTGGACTCATCCGAGACGCCAGCACCCTCTGCTCGCAAGCCCTCTATCCCACCCTCTGTCCCGCAGCCTTAAGCAGCCACTGGAATGGTCTCCCCTGGCCCCATCTGAGGTGGGTCACTGGTGCCAGTGACGTCCCCTGGCTCCTAAGAGCTGAAGTCCACCCCCCAGCCAGACTCCCGACAGTGCCTGCAGCCTCAACATGCCGGACACCCTGACTGCGAGTGCTCCGAGACGAGAAAACCTGATGCCTAAAGACACCCCTGCATCCGTCACCCCCGTGCATAAAAGAGGACCAAAGGTGCACCTATGTCCCCGAGCACCCCAAGTCAACTACCTACCTGGTTGTTGTCCCTGACTGGCTTCCTAGCCGGAGCCTGCAGCATGTTTGTCACAAATCCAAACTCCCATAGAGAACGCTTAGGCACCCAACACCTTACTGCATCCCTCCACCCGGACGCCCTAGTGCTGCCTGGTGTGACCTGTTGGTGTGGTTTCGATCAGTGCCCAGTACTTACCTTTGCTTCCTGAGCTCGACCTTGTAAGTCGTTGTTAAATCTGTGTTTGCTGAACATTGTTTTTCTTCCATAGGATAACATTGAGAGAACTCTGAAAATTGCACTGTTGTTTCCTGAAACTGCAAAGTATTTATGCTTAAAAGTCTACTTACCTGATTGGGAAGTTCTTGGGTTTGAAACATATAGAAAAAGAATTGTTCATTTTCTAAATTGGTCTAGGATTTATTCTCTGTGTGTGTGTCTCATGTGTTGCTTCTGTGAGTACAACAAATGCTTAGCACTACCGCTCGCCCACACTACCACAAATAGAGCATTAGTCCTATCTACTTTTGCCTCTGCAAAATCAATTGGAGATCCACTGGACGCTCTGCACAGTGTACTTCATTTTAGTGCACTATATAGAGACCGCTTCCTACAACTAGTTTTAAGTACCCCTAACAATCTGCACTCCTCTCTCTTTGCACTCCCCCTTAACACCACCCCATGTCCTGCTTCTCATATAATGTCATTAATGAGATGTGCCAGAGTGACTGTAGGGAAAGAAATACGAAGCTCCCACCCCCCATCATAACAACTAAGCTACGCCCCTATCCACAAGGCTGGATACCTTCTCTACAATGTCTCACTGAATCTGATTTGCTGCTCCTGAAAAGCTCCAAGCCTGAATCTTAGGCCCCCCAGGTCACGTTGGCGTGACAGTTTTGTTCCAGTCCTTGATAGGTCTTTGGAGTCCAAAAATTTCTTAATCCCAGGTTCTCAGGGGTGGTAGAAGTCGTCCAGCTAGACTCAGCCAGTGGTTCCATGACCTTAGGAATATTACTTGGGGGTAAGGATTCGCTCCAGCAGAGGCCAAACTACAGGATCCAGGGCATGTTCAGTTGGAAATGGTCAGGTGAGCAGTTGAGGGAAAGGCCTCTTGTAGCTTGTTGTGTCCTTCCATTACCCATTATTGCAGCATTTCTTATGTGCTCTGCTGCAAACAATCCCACAGTACTTCTCTCTGCCTACAGCCAAGCTGGTAAAGCTTCTCCTCTTGGCAGAGCCTGTGTGCCCACCCAAGTGGTATAGCCAGGAAAGTAAGCAACCCTCCCCTCCTCACTTCAAACCAGTTCTGGGGCAGCCCACTATCCACTCTGATTGGAATCTACCTGCCTGACTAGGGGAACAAAGGAAGGTTTGTGTTCAGGTGCCATCTGACATCTGCCTGTGATGGGGAAGCACCCATTAATGCAAATTAAGTTCCTGGGCAGTGCCCAAATGGTCATCCTGTCAGAGGAACAGAAACATAACACCCTACACCCAGGTCTCTGCTATGGGAGTAGTTTTCACACCTATTTTAGGGCATTGGCTGGAGGATAATGCAAATTACCCTCCTGCTGATTTAGACAAGGAAAAGGTAATTTTCTAAAAGTATCTTCTCCTTAATATTTAATGAAAATCCAACTTGACCACTGAATGGGACGTTTAATGAATATTACCAAGTCTAACAATTAAATTTCCAGTCCAAGATACATTATTACATTTAATAATAGTGCATACAATGTTTTCTCCATGGAACAGTCATCCTTGTATGAGAAATTGGGTGGCTGGTTGGAGGGGTGTGTGTCCTGCTCGAGCAATAGCCACAATCCTTGTCAGGGTGAACCACAGAAGTCACTAAATGAATCTGTGCTTAACCCTGAGTAGCTTGACCTAAAAACAGTCAGGCGTAAGCTATAGGCAATGTGTGAAGAACTAATACAGCACACAAACAGTACTAAAGTGAAAACACAACACTAGAAAAAGCCCACATCAATTTAGAAAAATAGAGTAAATTGTAATAAATAATTTAAAACCGAAACAACAAAAATCCAATCAGTAGAACCAAGAATATGCAATTTCAAAAATCATGGGTATGTATAGCACCTAAAAGCACTAAGTGCCACTTATTATCTGGTCGTGCTGGACTGGATGAAAGTCACAAGTTCAGGCTGATTGCGATGAAGCACGGGCCTGACAGAGGGACCAGTTTAGTCCCACTAAAAAAGTTATCCGCTAAGGTCTAGCAGAAAGAATCCAGTTTATGTTGGAGGAAGCCTTGAGGAGCATGGAGAGTGTTGTTGTTGGTTGTCGCTGTAGTCCAAAGCACAGGCTGGGCATAGGGATGGCTGTTGCTGGAGATCAGCATTGGCGATCACTGCAGGTTGTGGGTGATCTAGCGGAGAGTTCAGATCTTGCATTGGCGGAAGCAACTGGCAGTAGATGTAGCGTGAAGTGTCGAGTTCACCGGAGCTTGGTGGTGGTGGTCAGTGCAGGCGGGAAGATTTTGGAGTGAACAGGCCCGTTTGCAGACTCAAAAAGCCATAAACTTCAGGATTTCCCCTTTTCTTCAAGGAGGAGTCTAATGGATTCCACACCAAGGGTCCAGGACCTGAGAAGCACCTCTTGGAAATCAGGAAGTCAGTCCAGTAGGGGTCAGCCGGGCTCAATCAGGTCAAGTACAGCAGGTCGACTGGGCAGATGTGGAAAGTCCTCTTGACCTTTTGGCCCTGTAGCTCAGACAGGAGGTCGGTCAGCTGACCCTTGGAGTAATTTTAGCCTGGGATGAAGGGTGCAGGTCCAGTCCTCCTTCTCGGCAAGCAAGGCTGGCCTCAAGCAGCAGGGCGTCATTCTTCTGTAGCATCCATAGGTCCAGGAATGTTCTGAAAAGTTGGGTCTGACAGTCCAATATTCATACCAGGTGCCAGCTTTGATGAGGGGGGGGGTGTGTGTGTGTGTGTGTACTCCGCCCCCCTGCCAAATAAGAAATGGCCCATCCTGCCAACAGCCTGACCCTCTATTGTGAACATGTCCCGGGAGAAAAAGGAAAGGCCATCTACCAATGACACCTAGTCATGTGACTCAGGAACAGAGCAGGCACCAAATGATTAGGGCAAGAAAAAGCCAACTTTCTAAAAGTGGCGTTTTCAGAATTGTGCCTTAAAACCCAACTTTACAGTTAAAGAGGGTTTTAAGTTACGATTCCTCAGATACCAAACACGACTTTCCCACCTGCTCCCAAGCCAAAGTAGCCCTATGTTATGGAGAGGTGGCCCTTGCAATAGTGGAAAACAAGTCTAGGAGTTTTTCCCTACCAGGACATGTAAAACTAAAAAAATACAGGTCTGACTTTTTAAATGCAATGCACCCTGCCCATTAGGCTGTTTAGGACCTACCCTGGGGGTGATTTATATGTATTCAAAAGGAAGGCTTAGGCCTGTCAAGGTTTTATTTTTCAAGGTCAAAAAGGCAGTTTAAAGGTGCACACATAGGCTACAATGACAGGCCTAGAACATGTTTGAGAATCTACTTGATTGGGTGACACAATCTATGCTGCAGGCCCACTAGTAGCATTTTATATACAGGACCTGGGTACATGTAGCACCACTTTACTGGGAACTTACAAGTAAATTAAATTTGCCACTCAATATAAGCCTTTTTTTTACCAAGGTTAATGGGGCAAGCACTTTAGCACTGGTGAGCAGTGGTAAAGTGTGCAGACTCCTAAGGCCAACAAAAACTAATTCACCAAAATGGGAGGAGTGAAAGCAAAACGTTTTTCGGAAGACCATCCCTAGGACTGATGGGTCTAACACCTTGCTACAGTGAAAACAGTTTTTAGGTGCTAATGACTGTGAAAACATGTTTCACATTAACTTTCCATATGTCCTGTTTAATACTGTCAGGGGTTATGGAATTTAACAAAATATCTACTTGTGACAGGTTGCTTCATAAATCTACTTGTCCTGTAAATAAATCTACTTGTTCCTTTGGTGCCATGTAGTGTGGCGACAAATTATGGCCGCAATCTCATTACATAAGAGCTCTGATAATAACCTACCTGATTATGCCAGGGCCAATACTATACTAGGACTTTAATGCTAGCAATTTCTGATTTTGCCACCATTCCACAGATATACATACTGGGGCTAGAGGTAGCAGTAAGCAATAGTTCCATGGTTAGAATGCCCTTTTCAGTCTGTGCAAACCTACTAGCATGTTTTAAGGGTTTTCACCAGGTCTTCTCTACTTATTTCCCCATACTGAAAAAGGTTGAAAATGTTCTCCCGACAAGGGCAGAATTAAACTTCTTCCAGGGTTGAGGAAAAAAGTGGTTGGAGGGAAAGTGAACTTGTAAACGCTCAACAGATTTTCACATGAGTAAATCTACATATGCATATTTGCTAGTGCTGAAATACGCTTCACAAATATTTTCTAGGAGTACAGTTTCCTGGTCTTCTGTAAATTCTGCATTCATGAAATACGTAAATCTACACTAATGCAAAGACAATATATTGTGGGTGCACTTTTGTGACTTTCCTTAACAATTGGTCCCCTAATTAGGCATAGCGTTAACCAAGACCTTTTGTTTTTATAAAAATTCTATCTCCCTCTCTCTATCCATCTTTCAACTGCCTTAACTATGAGTGACAGCCCTTGTACAAGGAGCATATCGCCACACAAAGTAATGTAGTTCAGTGCTAGGAACTACTGTGGCAGTGTATGATTTTTTAGACCAAAAGTATTTTTGCTTTTTGGCAATGTTTGTTACAATGGTGAGAGCCTGGGAGCTCCCACAACAATAAAGTTTTACAAACACTATATCAAAACAACACGCATTGCCAAAACCAAAAGACTTGACCACCAGTGTTGGACCTACTGACTTTGCCAATGCTTGTTTATTTTCAAATTTCCCATTGTCTTGTTGAAACTGGTTAACTGATTTTCTGTTATGAATATTTTCTGGAAATACTAGCATGCATCAACACATTTTTTTCACAGTAATTTAGCAAAGCATTTTTTCTAAATAAACTTTGATCTTGAAAGCTAAGAATCATCAATCTTGCTTTCAAGCTTCTGAAGATATTTGCATCCATGCATAGAGAATTCTGGTAGCATTATGCATAGCCTCATATTAAACTTTGCAAATGTGTGTACACATGTTTTTTTACTGTCAGTAGTGCAGTTTGAGCTTTAAACATTTATTTGGAGTGCTCACCATAATAATAATAAAGGCTTTGGATTAATGAACCATGAATAGAAGTTCAAACAGCATTAACATTTGGACACAAATATAACCTTAACTGCAGACAGTGGCCTTCCCTGCTCAATAATGTGGTACTGTAAGCTGGCAGCCAAAGGGTTTGTGCTGCAGGGGGTTTGTCCTACTTGGCCCAAGGACTAAATAAAAATGAAAACTTGTTATCCTTGACCCGAAACAATATGTCCTGGAAGTCGGGCTATAGGAATTCCAAACCCCTGACCATGCACCCTACCTTTTAGGGTGATTTATTAATATTTAAAAAGAAGGTGTAGACATGTCAAATTGGTTTATTTTGACAAGGTGAATTGCAGTTTTTATTAAAACTGCTCCAGACAGGCTACATTGGTAGACCTGAAGCCATGGTTTACACTGCCCTTTGGTGGATAGCAAAAATAACACAATAGGTGCTGCAGTCCTGCTGATGTTTAATTTACAGGCCCTGGGTGTACTTTGTACCATATGCTAGGGATTTACAGGCAGGTTGACTATGCCAATTAGGGTTAAGTCAAGTCAACTATGTTTAAAGGGTGGAGCACAGATACCTGGCTACTGGTTAAAAGGAGTAGAGTGCACAGAGTTCTAAAACCAGCATTGACAGCTAGGGCAAAAATCTGGTGGTACTCCCTTCAAAAGGCGGTCATTTTCTTACATGTACTTATCAAGAACATAGTAACTTTACTGCCCTCTCATTTCTTCTTATTAGTTGGCTTTATTGTTGCTCTTATTTTCTCCTAATTCCTTGGCTTGCATACTATTGCCTTCCTCTTGTTTTTGTGCATAGATGCATAGACTCCTGACTTTTCTTTTGATTGGTTGATTTGTATCCTTCCACTGCTCACTTTTAGGGATCTACTTTTTTCTTTTTGTTCAAGCACTCCATGGAAGATAATGTGTTTTCATGCTCACTCCTGTGCCTCTCCCCCCCCTTGCCCCACGCCCTCTGCACTCTGTTATGTTCTTTCTCTTGTACTGCTCTGTTTCTGGTGTCTCTGGTATGCTTCTCCCCAGCCAAACTCATATATCCCAGTATCTCTTTCTATGATTCTACCCATCTTAAACTATTCTCTGTACTCTCTGCTCTGCCTCTCTCTGTGTCTGTCTTTAGCTCTTTCTCTGTCTTTATCTTTCTGTACGTTACTTTCTTTCCTTTCTCCTTGGCTTTTTTGGTCTCTCCTTTGTCTTTTCACACATCTCTCCTCTTACTCTCTTCCCCATCCCCTCTCTGCCTCTTTCCTTAACTCCCATTGCCTTTATTTGACTGACTCGACCCATCTTTCTCTTTCTTTCTGTCGATGTTTCTCTCTTCTTGCTCCTCTCTGTCTCACCCTTTGCCTCAGTTTCTCCGCCCTGGCCATTCTTAATGTCTTGGATAAACCACAAATGTTTTGTGCACAGCTACATGCAGTTAAAAAGTTTCAGTTCTCAAATGCTGAGACTGACCTGGGGCCATAGAACTGCAAAGGTCTGGATGTCCGGTGCTTTGTTTTGGTTCGAGGCTTCGGCTGTGAAATGTGAATAACCTTCGCCGTTCCTAAGGATGCATGCTATGTTGGACTTGTGCCTAGGTCGGCGGGAACAGGAAAGTTTTTTTCGGTGCAATCTTTTCCCTTCTTCCTCGGGGACAGGAGGACCGTGATGTATCAACGCATTCCCCTACGGGCACTGAACGGGCAAACCCTTTGATACATCAGACTCTTGCTTTCTTATTGCGATCTCGAGTATAAATGGACGTCAAATCCAAGAACTCCGTACTCCGTGTATATTTCATTTGCTGACATGACAAACATAGACTAGTGGTGAGCAAAGTGGAGCGAGCCGGATTCTGAAAGCTATAAAAGTGAAGCGTTGTCAGAACGATGGTACAGTATGTACTGTTCAACCTCCCCAAGATTTGGAGACGAGCAGCTGGGATGGCCGCTCTCTTGGCTGCTTCTGAACGCGGCTTCAGCAGGAGCTGTTCTGGGGAACAGTGTGCCGGGAGAAATACAGACATGACTAATTGCACAGATGTATTGGTTTAATTAATCTCTCTAACACCGTTTATTTATGCCTAAGCATCTCACACATGCCAGTGTTAGTAATTCAGAGTCGCGCACTGGCTCGGGAGTGATTTTTATGACCGGTGTTATGTAGCTCCGGGATCAGCCCCTGCCAGCTCTATGGATGGTATACCAGCAGCGATTGTTCACTCCTGCCCGTGGCAGCATTTGCCGTCACCTTAGCCTTTGGGGTGCAGTTGGTACAACTATTTGTTTGTATTAATTCTAGTTGTTAAGCCACAAACCTGTCTTGCTGTTTTCAATAACATTCCCAAACCACACAAGCGTCTTTCGACATAAAGCAAGGTTTTGTATGGTGCGCGTGTACGAAATGATGCTCCTGGTTCTCTACAGGCGTCTCAACGTACAACTTTTTGCCGATACATGGAGCTGGACTTTTAGCTGCCATTATACGCGAAAGCACAAGTATAGCCAGATGTTTAAGTTAACTGGGTAACTAAGCAAAGTCTAATAAAGAGAATCTAGACGTCAAAGAAAAATTAAAGTTATGGGAATATAACCAATAATTCGAGTCCTTTCACACCGTCGAACTGTGGTCTCTAGGCCTGTCTTTTTCTTTCCCTTTCAGATCAGCCTTTGTCCCTGCTCCCCTCACTGATCTACTTTGACCAGTGTTACTTGTCACTGCCTGTTTTGTTTCACACACTTTTCTATTTCATTTTCTCTTTCCCTCCTTTCCAGTTTCTTTACACTCACTGTTTTTCTGCATTCTGTTCTTTCTCTCCATTTCTCCTTTCTTAACCTGTCCCTAGTTGACCTTGTCGACACACAATCGTATTGTCCTTTTTTTTTTTTCCCCCCCCCCTGCTGAACGACCCTTGTCACCAGCTCTTAAAAGCTCTGTACTTGTCTGTCTATGGGTAATGTATGATGGAACAACGAATGCTGGTACCACGCATGCCTGAACAATGCGGTCGGAACAACGACCACTTTCTTACCACAAATGCCTTTGGAACAACTTTTCGTTGTAAAAGCATGCCTAGTAAAGGCATGTGTGGGAACAGCATTCATGGTTCTAGCATGCAACCCCCCCCCCCCCCACCTCTCCTAAGGCCCAGAAGTACCCCACCCTTAATACTAAAACTACCCGACCCCCACCCCTAAAAAAGAAGATACCTTGCACCCACCCTGAGCCCTAAACCCTTCCCCGACCTCACCCACCTGCCCCTAAAAACAAAACTACCCCGCTCCCCCACCCCCAAAAAACACTAACTACCCCTATCCTCCCACCCCCCAAAAACCAAACTACCCTGATCTCCCCCACCCCCATAAACCATACTACCCCGACCCCACCCCATAAACCAAACTACCCTGACCCCCCTACCCCCAGTAATCAAAGTACCCCCACCCACCAAAAAACCAAACTACCCCACCCTGTTTGTGGTTACTTTCTCCCTATGGGTTGCCCTCTCTGCTCCTGACCAGAGCTATGCTACTATACACAAATGTCTTGAAGGGTCAGTTAGTGTAGCTCTCAAATTGATTTAATGTAGGTTTCCTCCATAATTTAAGAACGTAAACATAGGATTTTAGAAAAGACAGCAGCAAATATTGTGAATATTTCTTGAAGTCTCCAAGCAATAGTCAGCAGAAGGCTACACTAGATCACATAGGTGTCACCAGGACCATAACATCAATGATTCGGCTTTTCCCATTCTTCAACCCTTCATGCAGAAAAACATAAAGATTGACACAGGGGGGAGGATAAATAGTGTGCAAATTGAGAAAACTTGCCAGTGATTCAACACTGCATGCTAACTTGGATTAAAAAGTATCTCTTAAAGGGCGAGGTTCCAGGACTCCTCTACAGACTTAAGAATATCCTAAGATACTCACCAGTGAGACCCTAGACAAAGCAACATTGCCAAGTTCCATGTTTTTCAGGAGAGAATAGAGTTAACTGGTCAGTCTCTAGTCAAAGTAATCCAGGTTAGCATCCCACAGAAACCAAGCAGGAAATGTAGGCTTCTTCATACTCATGCATGTGAGGTTGCAGAGCAGGGGGTTCCTACTGAGACACTATCCACTATTTAGTGTGCCACCAACAGAAGAGACCTGTACATGTTAATGACCAATTACGCTGTACCTTCTGAAAACTGGTTGAGAGGAAAATTAACAATTTGTTGTTTTTTGGGGTGGGGGGAGAGGGGACTGAAACAGGCTCCATCTGTCTCGCCATTCACCAGCAATGCTATTCTTCATATCACCAGGTATGTTCCAAAAGGACCTGTGGCACAGAGCACACTGGGTTTATAAGCCCTTAGTTTAGCCTTGGATCCAGTGGAATCCTCAAATCCTCCCTGGATTACTGTGCCTGACGCATATCTAAACATGAATTCTGACATATTGCTAAAGGTCCAGAACCTAAAGGAGAACAGGAAGTTTGCAAAACATCTCTTGAACTACAGGAAGCCTGTCAATCAGAAATGTCTGTACGGCCATTTAGTACACCCTCATAAGAAGATGAGAAATCTGCACAGACCAGAAGGAAGGCAGAAGTAGGTGAACCCTTAAACTTGGTAGAAAACATCTGTCTCGTGTTTCTGGGGAGAGCCAAATCTGCCACCTCCTGCAGTTTGACCTCTTGCAGCTGAACTGAGGGAACGCATTTATGTCCAGGATTACTTTGGTGCAGTAAAGCCTGTGCCATTTATGCCAATCTGCCACTGTCTGGAACAAGCCTGTGATGTGTTCTGTATAGGATGAAATCTGTCGTTTTCAGGCAGCAGTGCAAAAGAAATCTCTTGGTTAGTTACCCAGTACCATTGACCTGGTTCCCACATTATCCATTCACAGAAGAATCCAGCACAGATATGTCTTCCTTCCTTGGATGTGAGTGCCATTTGCTTTAGGTTGATCTTCATTAGGATGTCTCAGAGTCTTTATATAGTTAATAGTTTATGTTTCATTTGAAATGCAAGCACGATGAACTTTAAACTAGCACGTTGAAGCAAGTTTCCACAAACCTGAACTTCTTCAAAAATCTCGAAGATAAACCTCAGTGGGCTTATGATATCTAAAGGTTATACCAGAAGGTTTGGGAGTGGGTACGCGTCTAAGCATACTCCTCACATCCCTTAACTTTCCCTTACAGACCAACGCAGACTTCTAGGCCTCTATATTTGTGCCATCTCCAAGCTCTGGTGTCGATGTTTTTCTTTCTGCACCTGCCAACCCTGATCTGATGCATCTCAAATCCTGTCTAATTCTGACAGATATTTTCTCCTAAAAGTTTCATTGGAGTTGCTCCTTCTTCGCGAAGCGGGTTCCAGCACTATCCCGGTTTCAGGGTACATACATTGAGGCCAGAATAGCTGCATCAACTTAAGGTAGCCATTGAGATTTTTGGTGTTGCACCGGATCCTTTTGGAGCGCCTCTCGCCCCACGGGTCTGAGGGTTCCTGTAGTCGAGTTAGTCAGCAGACCTGTCCTCAACTCAGATTGTGCCCCTCAAAATCACACAGAGGTTGCCCCCCCTCTTTCCCCGAGGTCAGTTCTGATGTTACCTGGGATTTCACCTTCGTCAGCACACCCAGCACCACCCTTGACAGCACGATTAAAGCCACTGGCTTTTGTATCAACACTAATGCCAATGTCAGTGTATATATCGCCAGTAGTTCTGTCAGATTCTGAGACCCATGCCATGCCACCCTGGACACATAACCAGACTGTCATCACCTAATCCTATGGCCACTGAGGAGTCTGTCTCCTTTGCAACAGTAATTTAGAGAGCAGTTGAAGTGTTAGACTTTACTTTGCCCACTCAAGAGGTTAAGACCAAGGTGCTGCCAGAGGTCCTCAACCTAGCAAACCAGCTTTTAAAGAGGCCTTGACAAATATTCTAGTGGCACCTGGACCAAGCCATGATCTTCTACACCAGTCAGTAGACAAGTTGAGAGACTGCCTAAGCCTCCTCCTGGGGATCCAGGGATCCTTCTACACCATCCCACTCCAGAGGTGTTGGTGGTTCACACCTTAACCAGCTGTCTGAATACCAGTTCTATCCCACCACTCCACCTGACGGAGAATCCAAACGGATGGAGAAATTTGCAAAATGCATGTTCTTGGTCAGCCTTGACCTACTCTCAACCAATGCAACATGCCTCCTGAGCAGGTATTCACATGCTTTATGGGACAGAATGGTTGCCACCTTGCCAGCTGTCCCAGTGGATCTGTTTCCAACCTCAGAGCAGCTTATTTTGGACAAACAGGATGCAGCCTAATACTCAGGCAGATCTGGTTTGGAAACTACAGAATGTCTATGTAGGGCAGTTTGCTCCATGGTGGTGCTTAGGTTCCATGCCTGGTTTCGCTTCACAGGCTTCTATTTTGACGTGCAACAGTCCCACATGGATATTCGGTTCACGACTATGCGGTTCTGATGAAGGCTGACTCAGCCCTTGACAGATTTAAAGAGATTGTGGCCAATGCCTGCTCTCTAGACCTAGCTGCGTCCGATTTTCCAACATCACCACCATTTCTCAAGACTTCTGTAGGGGTTACCAATAAAGACAATATGCGCTTCAGCACCAACATGTCTCCCAGCCCTGTCGAGGCTGGGGATCAGGCTGGAAGCATCCAGAGGCAACAGGCTACTCAAACCCCAGCCCCTGCCCTCCCCCAACAGCTGCTACAAACCGCTTTAGTTTGTTCTTGGCAGCACACAATAAACTGGTAGGGATTGCATCTCCTTTTACCTCCCAGCTGGAGGGGCATCATGTCCGATCAGCATGTGCTCCAGTTCTTCCAAAACAGATTTTTCATACCCTTTCTATCCAACCCACTCCACAACTCCTCCCAGAGTACCACTAATCCATACTGGATGGAGATCTTCAAGACCTTTTGGTCGAGGGAGCACTACAGAGGGTACCCTCATTGGAATTTGGGACTGGTTGCTATTCATTTACTTACTGGTGCAGGCTGAGGATGGGGGCCTCTGCTTCATCCTCAACCTTTGCCCTCCAAACGTTTTCCTCTTGAAGGACAAGTTCAAAATGTTCACTTTAGCCTAGGTTCTGCCAGCCCCTGGACCCAGGAAACTGGATGGCAACACTTGACTTGCAGGATGCATGTTTTCACATCTCAGTCCTGCAGTCTGTCGTTACCTGCGGTTTCAGGTAGGTCAGGAGCACTTTTAGTTCACAATACAACCCTCTGGCCTTACCAGTGCACCTTGGGTGTTCATAAAGGTGATGGTGGTGATCGCAACCCATCTACACAGTTTGGGAATACCAGTCTTTTAATGTCTTGACGACTAGCTGCTGAAGGAAGGCTTACCTTAAACAGTCGTAAACCACCTCCAAACAAGCCAACCTGTTCACATAATTTGGGTTTGCCCTCAACGTGCCAAAGTCACACCTGACTCCTTCACAACGGCTCTCATTTCATTGGAGCCATTGTGGATATGATGCTCTTCTGAGCCATCCCTCCACCTCAGTGAGTCCAGGACACATGGGCTATGATCCGGCCGTTTCAATCCTCAATTTGAGTCTCTGTGAGAGTGGCAAGGAGGCTTCTGGACCTCTTGGCCTCCTGCAGCCTGCTTGTGGACCATGCCAGGTGGCACATGCAGGCTCTTAATTGGGATCTGCTTTCTGTGGACTCGGCATCAAGGGAACCTATTGGAGTCCATTAAGGTGTCGAAGGAGAGTGGAGAAGATCTGAAGTGGTGGCTACGCAAATGTACTGTTGGCAAACTCCTCTCCCATCCACAGATAACTGTCATGATAGATGGTTTGTTGCAGGGTTGCAGACGTCATTTGGGAGAGATCGAGATAAAAGGACGAGGGTGTCTGTGGAAGCTTGTCTTCACATTATCCTGTTGGAGTTACAAACGATCTGCTTTGCACTGAAAAGCATTCCTTTTGACGATGAATGGTAAATGGGTGCAGGTCCTCACAGACAACAGCTTGCTATGTGGTATTGCAACAGGGTGGAGTAGGGTTGTGGGTCCTGTACCGGGAGGCTGTGCGCCTTTGCAAGTGGATGAACGCTCGATATCTCTCTGTTTACCTAGCATCATCCAGGATCTTTAAATGCCGGAGTGGATGGATTCGGCCAGCATTTTCTAGTGGATCACAAATGGCGGTTACGCACATAGGTGTGGTGCAAGTCATTTTTTTTAAATGGGTTGAACCCTAGTTCGATCTTTTGGCCCCCGCAGAGAAAGCCGTTTTGAAACTTTTGCCCAGTGGAGTTCCCAAGACAGAGTTTCTCCCTCGGAGATGTCTTCTGCCAGCATTCGAGGCCATGAATCCTGTACAGCTTTTCTTCCCCTCCCTCTCCTGCCCACTGTTCTCAAGAAGATCAAGAGAGACCAGGCCCCTAACATCCTAGTGGCTCCGGACTGGGCGAGGAGAGTGTGGTATCTGAACTTTTGGCAATGAGCATGTGTCCTCCAATTCTGTTTTCCCTTCAGGAGGACCTCCTGTCACAGCAGCAAGACTGAGTCTTCAACTGGGACCTGCACAATTGGTACCTCTATGCTTGGAGATTGGATGGTGACAGCTGATGGCTTTCGATCTGCCTCTGAAATGGATGCAGCTAGGCATCCATCAACCAAATCGAAATATGTAGGTTGCTTGGAGAAGTTTGTAGCCCGGTGGTCCTCTCGACACATCCAGCCCCTGAATGCACAGTTATCGGATGTACTCTTAATTTGTCTGTCTTTAGTCCAGCAAGGCCTTGCTGTGGCAACAGCTAATGTTTACCTCTCAGCTATTTCGGCCTTCTTAGCTTTTATATAAACAAACATCCCTTTTCAAGCCACCTGTCTAATGTGTTTTTGAAGGGGCTGGTCCGTATGTTCCCACTGACTCCATTTGCCATGCCGTAGTTCAGCCTTAATTTGGTACTCGCCTACTTGATGTGCATGTGCACTCCCTTTGAGCCCATGTACAGTTGCTGTCTCTATTTTACCATGAAGACCGCATTCTTTGTTGCCATAACATCGGCCAGGTGAGAGAGCAAATTCTAGGCATTGTTTTTGGTTCTTCCCCATATAAATCTTTCTTTCCAGACAAATTAGTCCTCTGGACAAAAGCAGCATTCCTGCCCAAGGTAGCAACACTTTTCCACATTGGGCACTCCATCAGTTTGTCGGCTTTCTATGCAGTGCCTCACCCATTCAAAGAGGAAGAACAGCTTCATTGCTTTGACCCTAAACAGGCATTAAGCATATGTGTGGAACGAATCTGAGATTAGTGATAAGACAACCAATTTTTCATCTGTTTCTCGGAGGCTAAAAAAGGCATAATCCGTGCAAAAGAGGAACATCTCAAGGTCGATTATCTGTGCTTCAAGATCTGCTATGGGCTAACCAAAAAGCAGCCCTCAGAAGGCTTGCATGTTCACTCCATGAGAGCAAAGGCTGTTACCACTGCGCTGGTGCACAGTGTGCCAGTCATGAGCATTTGCTAGGCTACTACGTGGACGCCCCTTCACACATTCACAAAGTACTGCCTAGAAAAAGCCAAGTCAGGTGGGATGGGCATTTTGCCAGTTCTGTCCTGCAGGATTTTCTGGCCTGAGCCATTCCACAAACTCCCCATCTGGGGAGGTACTGCTAGAATATCTGATATCAAGAGGATGAATCTGCATTTAGAAATCTCTTATCAGATTGACCAGGTTACTTACCTTCGGTAACGCCTTTTCTGGTAGAAACTTGTCTAACTGCAGGTTCTTCACTGACCCACCCTCCTCCTATTCTGTGGAATGGGCTCATATAACTTGCTTAAAAGGTTCCAACCAAAAGTCTACACACTGCCATAAACTGATTTTGAAGGCTTTGTGTCTGTAGGCATGGACAGAGATCAGAAAGAAACTGACAGCTCGTGGAAGTGGCTTTCATATGGTGGCCCGACGTCATCTCCAAGGCAGGATGGGCCTGATGCAGAGCTGGCCTGCACAAAGCCACCTGTCCGCACGCAATGGAATTTCTATGAAAGTTTCCAGATCCAGTCTAATACCTTTAGTAATTCAGAAGGTGGCAAATCTGAGGCTAGTCTCTTCCAGAAAAGGTGTTACTGAAGAATAAGTAGCTTGTTTTTTTAGGTGAGATGAGAGGTAAGCAGCACAGAAACCAGGTTTCAGTTGGCTTGGGCATTGTTATAGATGTTTTACGTACGCTTGGAGAAGCGCGTCCTGGGCACCTTTCTTACTCAGTCATTGGGTTACTCCTCAATCTAAAGAACCCATTGACCACCATGTTTGTCCTCAACCCGTTCCCCTGCATGTTTATACCAGTATGATTTGGGAGCAGGTCAGAGCTCTCTCAGTTGACTTCTCGAATTGTGTTGACAGGATAGAAATTGGTTTTCATTCCTTTGCACAAGGAGTAATTTACCTCTTCTAATACTGAGGGTTTGGTAGAGGGGGTTCACCACCCAAGGTGGGTTGCATAGTCTAGAAATGAAAAAAGGAAAAACAATAAAGTTCCCATTTAGCCTTCACCTGCGTCTAACCAAGAAAGCTAACACTCCTGGTAGTAGAAAGGTTTAGTGTTTGGTTGTGGAAGCAATGAGTAGACCAGTAGAAAGATGAGTGTGTTAATCCTGGACATCAGAAGCGGAAATGGCTAGGCACGAGTGGTGTAGTGGTGTTTGGGGAAGCCCACACTTTACGTGCATTTTTAGCTTGTACTTCAGAGATATGAGATGATACCTGAATCTCTGGAAGCTGTGTGACTTTCTGGCAACCCACAACTGCCTTCATTTGTTAAGTGGTATACTGCGCCCTGCCGTTGTAAATCAATGAGGAACGCACCAACCTCGGCAAATGCGCTAGCAACACAGCAGCTATGGTGCGCAGGAGGAAAGTCACATTGTGACAGAAGAGGAGGAACATTACTTTCTCAAAGTTCAGCATTTTTGTTCTGCATTACTTGGAACTCTCTCATCCTAGATTAGTAGACTGTAGAGTATAAAATAGGAGGGAAGTCTGCAAAAGTTCTGCAAAGCCACAAGAAGGGAGGAGAGACTCGCCAATGCCCTGTGCAACAAATCTGGAAAAAGATAGTGGAACGTGTGCTGAAGCAGTGGGTCAGTGCACCTAAACGCAAAAAGGGTAGAATTTGCTTAAGTACCACAGAAAAGAGAGGAATAGGAGGCCAGTAAAACAGAACGTACCTGGCGGAGAACAGCAAAAGAAAGAGCAAGAGGATCCCGTGTAGAGGCTGTTAGGTGAATCAAAGTTCTATTTTATTGACACTTAAGCACCATAGTGTATTATTTTACTGTTTGCAGATGTAAAGATATTGATTTTGTCCTCAAAGCAATGATCTTTTTTTAACCACTCATGGACGATGTTCTCTTTTATTTCCAGACCCCTTACCACGTAAATCTGCTGCTGGCAGGGTACGATGAGCATGATGGCCCTTCGCTTTATTACATGGATTACTTGGCAGCCCTGGCACAAGCACCCTTTGCAGCCCATGGATATGGTGCCTTCCTTACCCTCAGCATTCTGGACCGATACTACAAACCAGGTAAGTGTCATTAGACTTGCTTTACAAACTCCCTGAAATGCCCACTGAGCACTTCCTTTAGATGTAGCTGTAAATTAACTGTGATTCGCCAATTGCAGCACTTGGTACTGCAAACATTTGCTGTGGTTGTCCATTTAAAGAGTTGGGTGAGTGTGTGGGTCTGGTTAAAGATCTTGTTGCATTTACACGAAATATAATTCTCATTAGGTTCACTTGGTTAAGGTAAAATTAATGTGTTTCTTACAGTTATGATTGACTTGTGTAAGGAAACCGGCTTTTGACAGGTTTCCCCCGCTTTTTGCCCCATTTGGACTATTAGCTGCTGGTTTTCGACTAAGAGTGCACTGAGGCCTGCTACCCAGACCTCAGCGCCAGTGTTTTAACCTATACAAATTGCAAGTCGAATTGCATACACCCAATTGGCAAGGCCTGACTTACTTATAGATACCTAGTATATGGTACCCCTGGCATGTAAGACAGAGTGTTTATTCAGGGCTGTTTTTTTCCACCCTTTGTGTGATAAGATACAAAATGGCCCCTCAGCCTGCCACTACAGATTGGAAGGACAGTGTTTTCGCTGCCAGTTTGACAAAACCACCCTATCCCTTAACATTACACATAAGTCTCCTCTAAAGAAAGGCATATAGAGTCCTATAGCAGGGAGCTGTATTTGTTAAATAAGACATGTTTTATGATGTGTCTTCGCAGCAATGCTTCCAAATTGTCTTTTTGCTCTGGGTATGATTGGTAGCCCCATTGGCTAATAAAGTGTTACCGAGTGGCATCCCTACCCAGCTAACTCTTGATTGGGACTACCAAAGTGGTTCATATAAGGTATCAAATTTATTGTGGCATTAAAAGCGACTTGATGGCCAAGTCTAAATGAATGTCACTCTTAAAGGTAAGCAACTTTTGCGAAGTTGCCACGCTGCGCCCCTGCTTGTCCAGCTGCTTCACAAAGACATACACACCCAGAGAGGTTTCTGACCATCTGAGGAGATGCGTGAACGACTCCCAGGCTCGGGAACAAAAGGCAGTGCCACAGCAGTGTTACCTCCTTGGCCCGGATTCCCACTCAGGGGGGTTAGCACACCAGTGAACTTCATTGGGGGGGGGGGGTGACCTTTGATGGGCCACCTGGCACAACACCCCTCACCAGGATTCCTTTTGTTCCTGTAGAGAGCATGAAGACAGAGCTAGAGAGGGGAAACTCTCCCCCCCTAAACTGTTTTTACCATGGGGATGTTGCCCTTAGTTAGTCACACTTCTGTGGTGGTCTACTTTGATCCTCATGACCAAGGAAGGGTTGTGACATCTTGAAAGGGACAAGAATGTGGCATTCTGGGATAGCCCAATGCCACACATCACAGGAACTTTGTCACTAGGTAGGAGGGGACACAGTAGCCCATTGGCTAGTGACTTTGTGGTCCCGTCAGGGCATTTTCCTGGAACAACTAGGACACCCTCGGCACGTTGACCATCAGTACACAATGGACTTGGAAAGAAGACAAAAAGAAGACCACTTTGCACCCATTGGAAGCGCACAAAGAGAAGCTGTGATGCCAGGGCGACTGCATCTCCTGCACTTTGGGCTAGCAAGTTTAGGCCTTGTTCTGTGTGCCTGGCTTGGGGGGAAAGTTCATTCCCAACCACAGTCTGAAGGAGAGACTCTAAAGGTCAGTTGAACTAACTGTTTTAAATTTTTCAAAAGTTTCCATACTTTTTGCTGGCCAATGCTTGTTTGCGGTTAATTTAAAAGTTTATTGCTTCAACAGTCTATCTCCAGAACCCTCAGGTGGATTTTAATGATTAAGGTCTCTACAAATTCATAAAAATAAGCTTTTTTGTGTGTCTTGTTTCTTTCGTGTTGTGTGACTTATCTAATTGTTTAGTGTTGTTGAATGCGTTATACATTTTTCCTTTGCTAAGCCTTACTTCTCATAGCCACAGCTACCCAGGGTTGAGCCTAAGGTTAAGTAAACGTACCTTACTGTATTTGTGAGTGCACTGCATAATAAGGCTACCCAGCCATATGATACAGTACTCCCAAATCCTCAGCTTTGTTATCTTGATCATTTGCAATTCATCATAGTTAATCAGTTATTGGGAGCAGTGAGCGTTAGCTTGACAGGATGTCATAATTTGTGGGATAGTCGCTGTAAAGTGTGTGACGTGGGCATGTCGGTATTCATGGGGGAAGATGATCTCAACAGTTTAACTGAACGTGGCAGCATTTGATGTGCGTGAAAGCATTATTCAAACTAGCAAACAATTAATTTGCTGCTGGTTTTGGAGCATCATATCCTGCGGAGGGGGGCACGGTGAATGTGAGAGCATGGTGTTGGACCACTGGGTATTGACAGGAATTGAGGTATAGGTCACAAAAAAGCCCAGGTGGAATTTCCGTTACAACAGAGTGATTTCAGTAATTGTGCGCTACACTTGTGCAAAATTCATGAAATTATTGCGCAAAGTGGCATAATAGCACAATGTGCCACTTGATGAAAAAAATGAGTGCACACAACCAGGACGCAAGCAGCTGCTTTTTGCTGTGCTCGTGGGTTTTTTTTTTGGGGGGGAGGGGTGTTTTTTGCTATTTTTCTCGGGCAAAATACATGTTCCCCAAACAAATAACACCAAATGCTGATTTTAGGATTTCACATAATTTTGTGTTTTTTTGTTTTGCAATTTTGTGCACTTGCGCAATAGCAAATTATATTAAATTTGCCCACCCATAGTCACAACCATGGCTGAGACCAGGTGGTTTGAGCTTATGCTGTGATCCCTGGTTGGATACCCTAGACATGACAAAACCTTCACATGAAAGCCCAAGAGCCTAAACTGGTTGGATGGGGAGTGAGTGAGTCAAGTATGTTTTTCAGAACGAAGGGCATAATTATGTTTAGTTTACTTGGGACTAGTCTGCTTTGTTTCTAAGCAGCAAGGTGTCTTCCGCTAGTACCTAGCAGCATAATTTCTGGCCTTCTTTTTAAGAGTTTAGTTGTTCTGATAATCTAATGATAAAGTAATAGAAAATGGGACTTTTAGGATTGTTGCTTCTTCACGAACTCTGGAAAAGAAACATTTCAGATAAACAGAATGAGCAACGTATACTAGGAAGTCCTCTTCTGGGGTGGCACAATTTTTTTGGTCAGTTTTCCTACACCAAACCACGATGTCCATAGGGCAGTATTCACAAGATCTGTGCCTTGCATTTGCACTAAACACAGTGCAGCTATAAAGTAGAGGTGAACTTAGATTGTGAAGTTAAAGCCATACCAATTGGATTTGCCTGTACTTGTTAGTTTTGTAATGAATTGATGTAGAAAACAAATGACTGTGATGAATATTCTACCCCTGGTGGAGACCCATCTAAGTAGTATGTAGACTTTTTACTACCAAATCAAATAATGGAATCGGCAAGCTTAGAAGTAAGCAGCTTTTTTCAGTTTATGTAGTCAGCTACTGTGGTTCACAGATTCCCACTATAATCGCAAACCTTCTGGCCAGTCACTACTTCAATACCACTCTCTTCTTGTCTATGCCTGATAAATGTTCCGTTTACTGTCGATGGTAGGGTGAAAGAGGGTATGGTAACGAGTTGTAATGCAGATTGTCTGAGCCCCTTCCTAAGTCAAGCCAGAGGGTTATTGATCTTAGATGGCAAAATAAGATCAGAATTAAAGGGTGATTGGCATGTTGTTCCGATGATGGTCCTGCAACAGAAGTGCAGCAATTTATCTTAACAGTCAATGAAATGAAGTAGTTAAGGACGTCTGCCTGTATTTTGAGGCCACCCTTTGAGGGGATGTAGGTCAGGTTGTCTGCTAGACAGACACTTCTACAGAATGCTTTTCTACAGCAAATGTATATTGCCACGGTCTAAAATGTGTATTTATTTTGTTTGTAAAAGCTTTGTTTCCATTGAAAGTTATGTTGCTACCATGCACTGTATCATCAATCAAGTAGCCCCATGACAGGAAGCAACTGTGTGTGGCCTCATGAGCGCCAGTTTCTTGATATGCCAGTACAATCTCCCACTGATCCCACACACTCCCAGACCACTGTGGTTGGCAATATTTCACGTTAGTGGCCAGGTCTTGCAGGTATTTATGTAGATTGTGGTTTCATGGTGGTCACTGCTGAACAGGGAGCTTCCGTTGAGATGGTAGTTGCAGAAATCCAACATTGTGGAAATGCCCATCTGCCTCGGTATGTCTGGTGGCAATCAGTCTCATGCTAGATCCTAAAATGTAAATTCAAGGTAAAACATTTGGTAATTTCTTGTAGCGCTTTCCCCAGTATTCTTAATACTGGTTGAGAAAAATACCTAGTTGCTCTCTGTTCTTAACTCCTTAGACCTGAACATTGTGTTGGTCTTATCAATTACGGACCAACCTGATTTCTTTGTGAAGTGCCTGATGGGCTCTGCGCTGGGATTTTGTAGTCAAAATTACAAAATAGATTTGCTACTCTGTGTATGGGCATCTCATAGCCTAAGTGGTGTAATTGGCTTGGACTGTCAGCAGCCCCAGTGTCGCTTCAGTGACCTGCACCTGGTACTAGATAAGCCTAAGCCGTCTCCAAAGGCTGGAGGGTAAAGCATGTTGACATAAACTGTACAACTCATACAGACGATCTGATTCCAACTGTGTGGATGCTTTCACTCACGGATTAAAGTAAAGTTCCTCAGCGAAATCCTAAAAAGAGCAAAACACCTTAAAAACAGTCGAGTCTAAAGGTGTGAAATGTGTAATATTTGACTTAACACAGTCTTTTCTCTTTGAAAAGGTATTTTTACTAAGAATGCTGTTTTGTGCACAGTTCTTCTGCGAACCCTTTTGTGCAAGGCCCTTCTGCTAACCTATCCATCCATCAGGCTCATTATGCACGTGTCTCCAATGCACCCTGGTGTAGAGAGCGCTGTTTCCTCGTTAATCCTTGTTGAGGGGCTTGTAAACGCTTGTCAGGCCTCATTGCCGAGTCTACACCCGCCTTGGCATCACACCCGCTCTGGACGAGCTCGCAAATACCCTGCAGTTGGTTATCCCTTAGAGCTTAGCTGCGCTGCTTATTCGCGCAAAACTCGTAGCTGTATTTTTTATTTTCTATCAGCCCAGGACACGGCGGCCCATAGATCTTACTTTCTGTTAGGGCCATGCCACCATTGGTACGTCACTGCGAACCCACCTGTCTTATAGGGAATGATTCAGCACTACAAGCCCACCTCAAAGGTACATGCATCTCCCGTGAATAGCATAGACTCTGAAGCAGGTTGAGCTTGCAAAACGGATTAGCGAGCCTTTCTATTTGTTTCGACAGTGGTGTGTCCATTGAGATCAGCGGTGTCTCGCCATTCACCCTCCCCCGCGCCACGCGAAATGCGCACAATGTGCTGTCACAGTACGCAGTCTCTATTCATGGGGTTTCTTTTATGCCAGCGTGTGAGAACGGAGCAGCACCTCGCGCGTGCCTTCCCATTATTAAAGCGAGCCCCCCGCGGGGAACCCGTGTGAAGCAAATCTCTCCGTGCCACCCCTCCATATGGGTCCCCGTTCCGTCGCGCGCGCCCCGCCCTCCACCACCTTGCCATTCACCGGCTGCAGGCGTCCCCGGGGCAGATGGAGTCGATTGCGAGGCCTTAATAAAGACCGGGCTGGAGCTGACTGGGCCGCAGTGCGAAGGCCCGTCCGCGGCCGAGGGGCGGCGCACATTCCGTCATGCCTTCGCCTACTGTGTCCAATCGATTCTGGATGGCTCGTTATAGGCTGGAAGGCCGCGCTCCCAGACGTCTTGGATGCATATGGGACGCATTTTCCGCTAGCAGTAAATCGAGGAGGGGGCGAGGAGGGGTTCCCGTCTTAGTTGTTTCAATTAAGCAAGATTGGAGTCGATGTTGAAGGTGCCTTTAAATCTTACTTTTCACTTCTTGCTTTGCAGGTCTCACACGAGAGGAAGCGGTTGAACTGCTCAGGAAATGTGTGGAGGAGGTGGGTCTTGGAGAACGTCCACGTTTACTAATGTTGTTAAAAGCGTATTGGTAATATTTGATTTATACTTGTGTAACCATAATCTGCTTCAGGAGAAGTTAAGATAGGGTGCGCTTCTCATCCTGAGGTAAGTAGAAATAGCCGCAAACATTGTTCCAGCAACCTGCTCTGTCTGCGTAGGGCATTGTTGGATTAGTAATGCACGCTTGAGTTGGTAGTGCCTTTGGAAAAGTAGTAATTGTAGTGGCGTAGTTTCAAGGGGGAGGTGTTTGAGGTGTGGCAGCCCCACCCAACTAAATACTTTTTTGGCTTGGTAGTTCAGTCTGGGAGCCCAGATTCGGGTCTGCTATATCTGTCACTTTATCTTGTCCTCTTTATTTCACAAAGAGATTTTAACATGCTCGTTTTTTGTTTTTAGGATCAGCAGTTTAAATAAATTTAAACCCAGATTTTGCGTCTGGGTTACATCTCTTTTTTTTGGCACACCACGAGGCAAAATCCATTTCGATACTTACAAAGCACATAAATATGGATTTGTGTGGCTTTGTAAGAAAAAGGAATACAATGCAGCGCATTGTGCTGCCTTGCATTACTTTACGTCGGGTAGGAGTTCCATGGGTGGCACATAGGCATGCCACATGCATCCACCTCTGGATTTTGACACACATTTTACTTTATTTACATAGGCACAGATTTAGAAAGATTTTCTGTCATGGTTGCATCACTTTATTGAAGCAACCCCAACTCAAAATCCTTTTTGGTATTTACAAAACAACACAAATTTTGACTTGCAAGAAAAAGTAATGGAGCACAAGGCGCTGCCTTGTGTTACTTTGTGTCAGGTAGGTGTTGCACGGTTATTGTATGGGCATCCCCATGCATCCACTTATGTTTTTTTACTCAAATCAATATTTACATTGTGACATGGGTTTGTGTCAAAATGGTGTGCCTGTGGTTGGCGTAACAAGGTGAAATATCTTTATTTTTCCTCGTTACTTCTCTCATTTTGCACCACACATCCAAAGAGGGAAAAAAAAATTACAAGGATAGTTTTTGTGCTAGAAGCTATGCCTTCCTGCACAAACACTAACCTGACCATAATGCAGACACCTTTCACCATGGCGCAAGGGTGCCTACATTGGTGCAAGGTAGCCAGTGCATAGGAAAGCAGTACTGTGCAGTTTCTCTGGTGAGATGACGCAGTTGTGCTCTTTTCAGGTGATGCAATGCAGGGCTGCAACTTTGCTTGCTGTGCTGCACTTCTTTGTAAATATGCCCCTTAGTGATCGGTTTACCAAAAAAGTAGCAAATCTGCACCCTTAGAAATATTCCTTGAATGTATATGAATTTACTACTTTTTAGAATCTGCAAACATTGGCAGTAGTAGGCTTGGAACTTTACACCAGCCTTAGGTTTCCAGGCATACTACCAGCAATCAAACACCCAAAGGGTGGTGGGACCCATGCTTGCCAATAGTCTTAAACACTGGAAATCCCTTGGGTGGAGCATTCCAAACTATTGTTTTCCGCCCACTTTGTCACTCTAGACAGTGGGCCTGATATAGGATTTAACAGACATAGCAAAGATAGTCAGGGTGACAGAGGACTTTACTGCCTTTATTCTGCCCGCCAAATTTAGCGATATCTGCTGCCAGCTGACATTTCTATACATTGGCCGGAACTGCCATCACAGCAGTTCCTGTAAGTGTAGGAAAAGTTTAACGGTCGGCTCTGTCAAACATGACTGCTGGCCGTCAAACTTTTCCAAAGTTTCTTATTTTTCAAAAACCAACTCACGAAGCGGGAGTTGGTTTTTGAAAAGTTTAGGAAAGAACAGGCATGATCCACACACCTCTTTTCTCCCATAGTGTGGGGGGGGACAGTTTTCTTTTTTTTTTTTTTTTTTCTTTTTTTTTTTTTTTTTACTGTCCCTTCCCACCTTACCTGGTGGTGGCTGTCGGTAAAAAAACATCAGGCCGTCCACTCTAAATGGGACGGACTTCCGATGGCACCTACTCCGTCAGACTGTCAGCGGAAGTTTTACACTTGCAGAATAAATGTTACTCCGTCAGAGTAAAACTTGTGATCCAACCTACTCAAAATGGGGCGGTTGGACCTTGAGCTAGGCAGGCAGTGTACTCTGTTGCAACAGAGTACCTGTTTGCCAAACTAAATCAGCCCATGAGGCCCACCTAATGCAAATCCGTACTGACCCTGCTCCTAATAAGAACAGTTCTTCCCGCACCTTGGTCATCTCACACTTTCACCCTGTGGCCCACTGCATTTTTAGTTAATTTATGGTTCATATTGCTTAAATTTCACTGCCTAAGCTACGCCTCTGAGTAACTGTAGGTGTGCTGGACCAAAGTCTACTTAGTTAACCTGCCCTGAGAAGCCAGTGACCCCGCTCAGCTGGCATGCATGAACCAAGGCTCCCTGCAAAGCCTTTAAGTATATGATTGCAGCTAAAGTACTTGGTATGGAGCAAGGTCTGAGCTTGCCTGATCTTCACCTCCTGGCCTGTGCTCAGAAACAGTTGGTTGTATGCTTACAGGTGGTGTACCAGATCAAAAAGCTCTGCACAGCACAGTAGAACATAGGAGCAGTGCAAAGCATAGAGCCTAGTAGTTAGTGGGGCTGACCTGTAAGGGAACTGGGACTTCCTTTGACACAACTTCTAGCTTTGCCTTGTCCTTTCTAGCATTTTTCTGGGAGCACCAGCCTGGTCTAGCAGGTAGTATCTTTCCCTCCAGGTCAGTCTACTTCTGCATGGATGAGAACTCCAGTCCCTAGAGTGCAGCCATGGGCTGTAAGGGGTTCAGGTGAGTGAAGTTTATCTGGCATTCTGACCTCCACTGCCCCAATCCTCAAGTAGTTTCGTTTCTAGTATGTGTGATATTTGGCATTTATCATGTGGAGTGGGACATGGTATATCAGAATTTTTCAGTGTCTGTTGCTACGCATTAAAGTAGTAAGCCTATATGCTTACAAGGTGCTTAAGTGCATTGGTTAACCACAGTTGTGGAACAGACTATGAATGCCTCCAGTTCATGAACTAACTTTATTGCGCATCAAGTGGCCCATATGGGCCACCCTATCGAGGCTTAAAGAAAATTCCCATTTTATTTCGATGTTTGGCCTCATAACAAATTTAATGGGAAGTCACCTTAGTGTCGCAGGAATCCCAAGACGAGTGCATCGGTTTCTGTCTCTCAAACACAGTCACTCACTCATACTTTCTCTTTTTTTTCTGCTAATCTCTTTCTTTCACCCTGCTTTTTACTTGCCTGGAAGGAGGGAGTACCAAAAATCTGTTGTCTTTTTTATTTGTAATGCTTTGGGTTTCATTCACATAATCAGCTTCACAGATTATTTGCTATATTCGGGGCAAACCATGGCATTAGCACATGATGAGAGTTGTATTGTTGCTCGTTCGTACATTTGAATGACTCCTGTATCATTTAAGATGTTTAATTCTCTGACACTGAGGCCCAAAGAAACTTTTTTACTTGTGCAGGAGCCTATGGCAATCTAGAGTGCTGTTAAATGAAACAAGAAAATGCAAACCCATTTGTACAACACAATTTGGGATTTGCAGTTTAGAAGTTGGTACAGAAAGATTGTGAATTTGTTTGTATAGCTACAATCTAAGAAGCATTGGTCCGACCCATACAAGTGTTCTATGAGTGCATCTTGGTGCATATAGTCCGGAAAATTAAGTTACCACCATAGGTATTCTTACCACTTAACTATTATAGGGAAGTAAACAGATTACGTGGTAGGGCATTAAAAAAGATATTAAGGCTTCCATCCTCACCTCTGGGTACCAGTGTTAAATTAGGCAGGTGTGCTGTTAGACTTTCTTCTTGAGCACCCACCTAAATCACGAGTTCAAATCCTGGAAAGAAACGTTCTTCCTAATTTGGTGAAGTGACTACCATTTAGAAGGGTTATAAAATATCAGGTAGTAGTAGCCAAGTCAGATTATGTACATGCTGTGTAGATGGTCATCATTAGGATTTTTTGTCCTTTTATTTCTTAAAAGTGTTATTCAAAGCATTTCACAAAATGTAAAAAAAAAAAAAAAAAAAAACTTCATTAGCACAGGAACTATATTTTCAGTAGATGTATGTATTTCAAAAAAGGTTTCATTGATATTTTTACGTTTGAGTGAAAAGTGAAAGCAAAGGTTGGCAGGTAATTGAAGGGTAAGGGTTGTACATTATGGGAGCTAGACGTATAATTGTATTGAGAAATAAACATTGTAGACATGCCTGTGCTGGTGTGTAGAACAGTATTTGAACAATAACACCTTAGGCTCTGTTCTGTGATTGAGTTCTCCTTTTCATCTCAGGACCAGTAAAAATGTAATGCATCGTAGGAAATTCTTGATAGGCACAAACATTGGAATAATTCCCCCAGAGAGTGTAAAGTCCAGCATGTGCAGTACAGAGAGGCACCACCACCCCACTCCAGAAGTCTTTTAAAGGTAGAGGTGTACGATATTTGCATAATTGGCTTTTGTGTAATTATGCAAGTTTCAGGAAAATTATACAAAATGCAAATGTCATTTAGGTGCTATATTTTATCACTAAGTTCAACTGTGTATGCAATCTTGCATCTGTTTTGAACTCAATGATGCATTTCGTAGTTATAAGAAAAACAAGCATTTGCCATGCAATAGACACCTCCGCTTCGCCCAGCTGGCCCTGGCTACCGTACTATGAATCCGTAAGACCAGGACCGGAGAAAAATCTTTTTCCTACCTCGCCGCAAAGACCTGGAACACCCTGCCTCTCCACCTTAGGCAATATCTGTTGCTGCCCCATTTCAGGAAGGACCTCAAGACCTGGCTCTTAAACTGAACCACAGCCCCCAGCCAGATCAGCAGTGACCGCCTCCCAGCTTGCGCGCTGCCTAGGCTTGACCTACAACTAGTGGCATGAGCAACAGCCGCTGATATTTTGGCCTTCTGCATTATTGCGTACTTGCGGTAAAAGTTTGCTGCCACTGGCACGTAATTATACAATATGCGTAATTTCAGTAATTTGGCATAACAAGCTTAATTGTTGGGAATGGCCTTTTTCTGCAGGCTCATCCCCAGACTTTTTGCCTTCCTCGTCCTCTTTTTTTTTTTTTTTTTTTGACCCTGTATTTGCTGGCTTTAGGACTCTGTACACTTTTTCACTGCTGACCTGTGCTAAAGTGCATGTGATCTTTGTCTAAAACATGGTAACATTGGCTTCTCCATGGTTGACATATTTGATTTACTAGTAAGTCATTAGTAAAGTGCACTATGTGTGCCCAGGGCCTGTAAGTCAAATACTACAAGTAGCCTGCTGCACTGCTTGCGCCACCCACTACTGTAGCCTTACCAACGTGTCTCAGACCTGCCATTGCGGAGCCAGTGTGTGCAGTTTAAACTGCCAGTTCGACCTTGCAAGTGTACCCACTTGCCAGGCCCAACCCTTCCTTTTTATTACTTGTAAGACACCCCTAAAATAGGTCTTGGTTAGCCCCAAGGGCCGGGTGCAATTTATTAAAAAAAATTGGACATGTACTTTTAAGTTTAACATGTCCAAGTAGTCAAAAACTCCTAAATTCGTTTTTCACTATTACACGGACGATCTCTCCCATAGTCTAACATTGGGGTTACCTTGGAACGTCTTCTAAGTGTAAATTCCAATTAGGAAATATAAAAAAATAGTTTGGTGTCTCTGGACTTGCAATTTAAAAATACATCTTTTGGTTGAGTTGGTTTTTTAAATTGCAGGTCTGAAAATGCCTTCTTTAGAAAGGTGGCATTTCTTACTTTAACCATTCTGTGCCTTGGTCTGTCTCTGAATATACGTCTGGATTTAGTTGACAGCTTCATACGTGTATTCTTTCCAGACAGCCACTAACAGGAAGGGCTGGGTGTGACAGGAGATACATCTGCATTGATCTACATACAGATAGTCGCCTGGGCAGGGAGAGGCAGTTAACACTTACATATGAATAGGCTGTGTCCTGCCCTCACACAAAGGGCTGATTACTCCCTACTGGTAGTCTGGAGCCAGGGCTGGGTCGAAAGGGAACCTTGTGCACTTCAAGGAATTCTTCTGATGTTACCTAAACATCAAAGGCCTTTTTGGATATCAGTATTGGGCCTTTTACACCATGTACACTTCTGGACTGTGGACATTCTACCAGGAAGAAGGACCGCTGTGCTGTCGAGAGACTGCCATTTTGCTGGTTGCTCTGCTGTGTTGGCCTGCTACTTCTTTCTTGGGGTGAGAGGACTGGATCTAACTCTACATCCTGCAGTCTAAAGTTTCTTCAAAGACCTCACTGAGCTTGCTTCCTGTTTCTGAAGTCTCAGGGAGATCAAAGACTTCACCTGCATCTTGCTACCAACATCTGGGCTCCTCTGTTATGAGACCGGCTCTGCCAAGTGGTGCCAGATCCACCCCTAGGCCCTTGGAGGTGAGTGTGGTGCTGCAGTACAAGAATTGACGCAACAATACAGGTGCGCCACTTGAAACTAACCCATCCTGCTGCAGGAATGCTGCTTTGTCGCTGCCTGCAACGAAGCAGCAGGCATGCTCACTGACTTTACAACGATCCTGACTTGCAACGCAGCCCCGGCTTGGCCGATGCAGCACTGACGCATGGGAACCAGTACTCAAGGCTTGAACAGCATTGCCTGATCAGGAGCCACTGCATCGCCTTCAAGCGCGGCACATCCCATCCTCTAAATCAATACATCGTCACCTTGCATCAACACAGCAAAGGTACTTTGAGCAGATCTGCATGACTCCTATACCCAGCCTGCGCTCCTTCGCGGTCAGACTGCACCTTTGGATTTGCCCCGGTCCAGCGTGACCAGATAGCCCCGGTTATATTGTCTTCTGAGCACTGCATTTTGATTTTAACTTTGAAAATTCATAACTTGTCTTGTGTATGTTGGATTTTTGTCATTTTGGTCTTGTTTGAGTCAGATAAATATTGGCTATTTTTTCCAAACTGGTGTGGAGTCCTTTTGTGGTGTTTTCACTGTTACTGTGTGTGTGCTCACAAATACTTTACATGTTGCCTCTTTAGTTTAGCTTGACTGCTGTGTGCCAACTACCAGAGGGTAAGCACAGGTAATCTTTTAATGTGTATCTTACTCGCCCTGACTAGGATTGTGGTCCCTTCTTGGACAGGGTGCAAACCTCTGCCAACTAGAGACCTGATTTCTAACAGTAATGCACAATTCCTGAAATTATGCTGTTGTAACTTAAATTTTGCCTGGGTCTAATCAAAGGCAAAGTTTTCTGAATTTTCAGAATTGTTTAAAACTACCCTTTGCCAAACTACATTGCAGCACCCCTCATCTAAATTACTGCTCTGCACGTCTGAGAACTAAGAAAAAAAGGAGCATTACATGCTATACCAGCAGACTAATTAAACAAAGCATGCTATTTCTTAAAGTATGGAGGGTATGCCATATCCCTGATGCCTCCCACTGGCAGTTGCCTCATAAAGTAATTCAATTTTCTGACTTTTGCAGGTGGAATCCTGAAAGTCTGTGTGTTTTTCACCTATTTTCTGAGGATTTGTTTTTGGCCTTCCTTCGCTATCTTTGATCTCAAAGAAGCATTTATAGGTGTTTTTGATTCTATTTTCGTGTTATTCCTTGTCACCGTTACATGTGAAATGTACTTCCTGTGAGGAAACAGAGTGCTACTGACTTTCACCAAGTAAAAGTGTGTGTGTTTTCTGCATTCCACCATCTCACTGTGTTAAAGAATTTCCATTTGGCACTGGGTCGACTTCCACCATTGCAAAGATTGATGTTGAGATTTTCTGTGTTGAGCCATGGGCCTGAATAAACATCCAAGGTAAGGCTAAAGTTGGTTCCATCATCTGATCACAGTCTGGGGCTAATAAGGCCTCCTAGTTTTACAGTACCACATGAGAACACTTTACAAGTGCCTTTGCAGCCTATTTTTCTCTCTTTTCAGCCTCCTTCTCCAGCACCAGGCTTGTTCTGGTGTTCGGACAGATATCTGTGTCTCTGTAAGGAAGAGACCATGTACACCATGTTATTCCCCAGCTCCAATAATCCCACTAAGGGTACCTCCTTTCCCATTTGGTACTTGGGTATGGATCTAGATTCACCAAAAGATAAGTTCAAGAAATCTGCAAGAACTCCCATGAAATCTCACCTTTCTGGTGATGGCAGTATACACTCTTCTAATATGCCCACGTCCTTGACAGTATCTCCTTCAAATGTTTCTCCAGTGGATGACCTCACCACATGCGATCATCTCTTGGTCTGAGGTGCCATTAAACTTAATATTCCCCTGGAAGCTGATAAAACCGCATTTTCCGTCATGGAAACACTTCAACGTAGAGCAACTTCTGGTCTTCCGTTTTCTCTAAGGATCTGGGGATACATTTTTAACACCAGTCGCTGTGAAAGTAACCACACCCTGTTTACTAAACAAATACAAGCCTTCCCAACAAGATTTGGGTTGTGATCGTCAGATCTCAAACCTGACTCTTGTTATTGTTTTTGGAATTACAGGGAAGGCAGAAACAAGAGCACCCTCTCATCGAGAGTGTTAGAGCGTGGATGTGGCATGAAAGTTATGTAATACTGTGGCTACTGTGCTAAAAACTGCTATCGCAATTAATGCTATAAGGCCCATATATCTGGGAGTTATGGATAGTTTCTAGAAGTTTTCAGATGACCTGCCTTGAAAACACAGATATGGCTTAAGGGAGGTGTTTCAAGAAGACCACCTTTTTCCATCTGTGTTATCAAAGCGGCAGTTGACTTGACAGAACTTTCAGATTTTGGTTACTGTTATGGCTTTACAGTGAGACATTCCTCCTGGTTACATTTGTTGTCACTTAAACTGGACTTCCAACTCAAAGTCACCAATCTACCATTTTTAGGGTCAGCTTTCTTTGGCCATCTTGCTGAAGAGAAGATGCAAATAATAAACGAAACTGAGACATTAAAAACTGTCCGCATTGAGAAATGAAGAGGTTTTGTAAGTCTCATTATGGACAGAAAGATTACCAGTTCTTTTCTCAATTAAAGGGCTCAATTCTCTCATATGTTGTATCATCTGTAACTGCAGCATCAACACTTTCAATGCCAGAGGTGCTCCTACCAATGAATCTAGACGTGGATCCAGAAGTAAGCCATCACAGTCCCACTAAGACATCTCTTCTGGATGGCACGTCAAATAGCGTGTTTGTCTCTTCATCTGCTCCAGTTCAGGCTGGGAGTTGTACAACAGAATATTTATGCTAAGACATTGTAGGTGTCAAGTTGGTGCTGCCTATTGTACGAGATGGCTGCAAGCTTAACTTCAGGTTCGTCCTAGTTCAAAAAAGGTTCCTAGAAGGAATTCAGATCAGTTTCTCTATAGCCAACAAGTGGATCATGAAGGAACACAATTCCATATGTTAGCACTCAATCAGATCTCTTCGCACCTCACAAAAGAGGATTAGATGAGTGCTGTAAACATCAAGGACCCCTATTTTCACATTCCCATAGTGAATAACTAGTTCATATGATTTCTATTTGGGCATTTACACTACAAGTAAGTTATGTTGGTTATGTTACGCAGATTTGTCGAACTCATGAACACTTAGACTTAATGCAAGCATATATGAATATTATAAAGGAAGCAAAAGATCCTGAATGCTTTCAAATTGAAAACGTTTTGCCTAAGGTGTTTATAGCATGACTAAACCATCTCCTGCTAAGAGGAAGTACCTCTACCATATTTATTGCATCTAGCTAAATTAAAGCTGCCATTTACTTCAGTCAGGGTTCTCTTTGCAGTAGAAGTGAAGTACGAAAAAGGACCTTCCCAATTTGCCTTCTTCAAGATCCTGATAGTTTAACATTTTTTAGAGTGCTTGAAAAAATCTTTCCTCCAAAAAGAGCCTTTTCATTTTGCTTAACATTGAGCTCTCAAAATTGATATGGCCCCCTTTTGAGCATATTCATAAAGTTTAGTTTCAGCATCTATAGTCTGCCATCGTGTTTTTTAAAAAAAATGTTTTAATAACCTCCGCATGTAGACCGAGTGAGCTTCAGGCCCATTCTTCTGTTGAGACCTTTATAATCTTTCATTTCTATACGGTGGTAATTCAAACTCATCCTTCATTTTTTACCTAGGATAGTTTCGGAATTCTATATAAATCGGCCCATTACTATGCAGTTTTTTTCTTCAGTAATCTTTCTACTTTCACAGAAGGTTCTCTGCACTCGTTAGATGTCAGGAGAGCAATGTGTGTTTTATCAAAACAAAAATGTAAAACTCAAATCCACTTTTTTGCCTATTAGGTCTTAAAATATATTGGTTTAGCTACTTTGAAACAATGTTTTTTCATTTGAGTAATTATTGTACATCCATGATACAAGAGTTGACTCTAGTGTAGCCCAAGCCACCCTTGGAAACCTTTTCGCTTGATGGCTTTTGTCAGGGGTCTCATCATTCAGTGGGCCTTGCCGTCTTTTACCTCCTTATAATAAATAGAGTGGCACAAAGAATGAGGAATGTGTGTGCTACTTTATTCTTCCATTCAAGAAAGTCAACAGAATGGTCTGCTCCAGAAGTAAAGGCTACTTATCTTGTTGTCCTGGTTCTGCATCATAGGAGTCTTAATTAACGTGATAAATGGCCCTCCCATATCAGAGTTTTTTAGCCTTGCCGTCTGGGATCAAAGGCATAAGGTTAATCCTACTCAACTCAGCGTATCCTCCAAAAACAATTGACTGTGATACACCTGCCAATGCTGGCAATCATGAGAAATGGATGCCCATGGATTCTTGAAGATACAGGATGCTTTGTTTAACTCTCCTGTCTGTATTGCCTAGCAGGCTTCACTTTTCCTCAATTTTCAGAAATGTTATTCAGCAATTTTAAGCAGTGGGTGTCAAAATATTGTTTTGGGAAAAACGGGTATGTATAAATAATCCCAAAGATGTGAAAAACCTTGCCTTTGATAGATTTTAGAGGGTGAGCCTCTGCATTGCACATGCTGGACTCTTCACCCTTTCTGAGATATATTTTGGAAATGAATTGCTCCGGTGCCCCTGCACACAGCGTATTATTCTAATATTTGTTACTTCAATGAAGATCCAGGCCTACAAGTAACAAATTGTTCTTAACTTGGCATTCTTAGTAGAGCATGCTATATTCATTTGACTGCTTTAAAAGTTCTGTTCAGTATAAAGATGTGTGCTCTTGATCTCCAGTGCACTATTAAGATGACTGCTTTAGATTTTACTTGCTGTCTAAAGGTGTCTGCTTTACTCAGTGTGGTATTATTATACCATGATCTTAGCCAATGAACAGCAGAGCACTGTACGTGGTCAAAAGCAAAGATAAAAGTGATCATAGAGTAGGATTTCTGAGAATAGCGTGAACTGTTAAATTTTTGTGATGTAGCGTTTTTCCAAAGAGGTGTGTCTTTAGCTCATTTCTGAATTGGAACAGAGCAGTGACAGTCCTGATAGGTCCAGGGTTGTCGTAAAAGGACCTGGATGGACACCTTTATTTTTGCTTTTATTGCACTTCATCTCCAGTCTGATGTTGTCTTGGTTTCAGGTGTGTCGAGAGCTGCTGGAGGTAGAGAGCTTGTGAGCCAGATCTGCAGAGATGTTGTTAATGGTGGCTTGGTAGATGATGAAGCTGGCTTTGAAGATGTTACAGCCAGGGTGGATACTTAGTTTAGTTCCAGGATGGTGAAAGTGATGTGGGTGTTTTTTTTTTTTTTTTTTTTTTTAGGACTAAGAGACCTTCTGTGGCTTGAACGTGCCTAAGAGGGGTCAGTCTGGGAAGCCGTAGAGCAAGGCATTTCCACCAGTCAGCCCCAGCATTTGAGTACTCTAAGCAGATACTTATTTCGGCCCATTTCTTTGTCCACAGATCTCCTGTATATCGCTAGTTCTATATAAAGGTTCTTGCTTCAATATCCTGAGTACAACATGCTTCTTAGAGGTGCCGCCTGCGGAAATCAAAAGCGCAATATAAACCTAGTTTCTAAACTTGTCCTTTTTTTGTCATGTGACCATATCAAAATGGCTAACTCTGCATATGGAGTAATGCCTAGAAATAATGCACTTGCATCCTGTGTACTGGAATAACGGAAGTGTCTCTGCATCCCAACAGCTCTGTAATAATGACCACCTTTTTGATGCGCTGGACAGAATTCTGATGAAAAGGAAAACTCAGTGAAACTGGTATTGATGACCCTTTAATGTTGCTCAGTTCCTGTTAATTTTAAACTTGAGTGAGATTTATAAAGCGGACAACCCAACCCTGCAAATCTCCTTTCATCTGGATTGTTTCTCCATGATTTCAGTACAAGTTTGTGTGGTATTTTGTTCGAGGAGAAACCAACTCATTTAGTTTTTATTTGTTTAACTTTTTTTCTTTTTCTTTTTTTTTTTTTTCCTTTTTTTTTTTCTTTTCTTTTTTTCTAGGCGACCTGATTTGCCTATTATTTTGTTTTTAAAAACTGTTTATCCATGCTGCTCCATATTTGAGAAGAAATGCAGGAAGGTTTTTTTTTTAAAAACTTTTTCTCAAGTTGTAGGAACATTTGTGGAATAATTTGTTCTCTTTTTTTTAGGCAGTGTATTTAAATGAAAATAGGTTTAGGTGGGCTCCTATCTTTTAAAGCTGCAACACTCTAGGAAATATTGTCAACGTATTAATCAATTTCTGAGCAACCTGAATCATGTTGATCTTTGCGTGTGCCACATTTCAATTTTTGTAAATTTAAACACATTTGCAATTTTTAAATACATATATTGGTGGTAACTTTCAATTTTGTTCAATTATTTTGTGCTGGAATGAATTGGAAGTAGTTATCGAACCTCAAACATTTGGGAGTCTTAAAATTTAAGGACATTTTAAACAGTCATTTCACCTATAATGATGTACCTAGTTAATTTTCCACATGGCGTGAGTTCAACAAAGTTCGATTTCTACTTTTATTACATTTTATTCTGATGCATGAACATTCAACTACAGTTCAGAGAACTTCCTGCGACACCATATATATAAATTACTAAAAGATCGGTGTGCACAACTGTTGCTGTATCACAGAGTGCATTGGGTTTATTTAATACCGAAAGCAATAGCCAGCATGTACAAAATTCAAATGAGGTAGGTAGGCCTCTTTAAAGGCGCTTGCTCATCTCTCAAAGCAATTGCTGTCCAGTCTTGCTCTGCAGCAAAAAAACCATGCTGAGTGTAAAATTTGAATATGAATTAGAATTCTTCCACCTTTTTATTAACTGTCAAATGGTCTTTGGGGATGGTGAGAATGAAATGTAATGGAAGTTGCTGCGTTTGGTATGTAGAAACGGTCAATTTAAAAGTTTAGCCAATAAATTAATCCTGTTCCCATATAAGCTTTCAGTTTAAGGGCACTTGTGGTTGTGGCCTAATATAACCATACCCTCCAAAGTCTAATTTAGCC
Organism: Pleurodeles waltl; assembly: GCF_031143425.1. Classification (NCBI taxonomy): domain Eukaryota; kingdom Metazoa; phylum Chordata; class Amphibia; order Caudata; family Salamandridae; genus Pleurodeles; species Pleurodeles waltl. The sequence goes on along the minus strand of NC_090440.1, from coordinate 869,550,137 downwards.
GCCACATGCTTTTCGCTGCACAAACGCTTTTCTTTGGGTTGCAGTTAAATGAAAAGATCAAAGCTCTCCAATTTATCTTGTTTTCTCTAAATGGGTAGTTCATTTATTTAGCTATAACTAAGAGTGGTTTTGGAACAAGGATTAGGGATGATTGCCTACCAGACAAGGCATTAGCTCCCTGTTGCGACTTATTGTAGGCTTACCAAGCACATACAAAGGCTTTATCCTGCCCATTGCTTACCATTGGTTGGCTTTCCTGTCACTCGTTTGGCTGCTTATTTGTGTACCAGCTTGTCACTATTGTGTTTGGCCCTCCCGTGGAGCATTTCCCCTTTACCACCTCTTTCGATTGGCTAGCTTCTGTGCTTGCAATGCTTGCTTTTCAAACACTACTTTGGTTTTGGGTGAAGCACTCAATGTGCGTACTTGTGTGTGTTTTTTTATTTATTTATTTTTTAGCTGCCTCCCTTGTGTACAGCTTTCGCTCTGCACTCTGTCGTAGTTGCCACCTGTGGTCTTCTCTATAGCCCCTTTCCTCGTCTACTCCCCCAGTTGCTTTCTCACTTGTGTGCTTCTCCACAGCTCACAGCTTTCTTTTGCCTGTTTACTACCCCCCATCCCACAAGGATCTTTTGCCTGTTCACTTTCCCCCCTATACCCTCCATCTACACCCTCCACTGATCCACCTTGCTCTTGTCTGCTTCTCACACCATCTGGATTGCTTTACCCACCAGCACTCCTGTGTTGCTTCAGTCCGTCACTCACCCTGTCTTGCTTATGCACACTCCCCCTTTGCTTCCCCATCCACGTTTTAAAACAAGTTTTTTATTATTTTTGTTTTTGCACTTTTTTCCTTATTAAGTTACTGATCCCACTCTGATCGATAACTACAAAAAAAAACAAGCAACTGTCAATACTTTCTTTTTAAAGTTCTTTACCCATTCTACACTTCATGTAAAAAGTGAAACTTTGAATTTTGTTTTCCTAAGCACGTAACATGAAGCATAAGACGCTGCTGTGTGCAAACTAAAGTGTACTTTTTAGGTGTCTTCTACAGACAGTTGTAACTGTCTGTTACTGAAAGACCTATTATGAACAATACCAGAATTTGGGGTGGACTTTGGGTTAACCCATTTCTTATCACTGATTGACTTTCTACTCTATTTCATTAACTTGCTTCTTATTTAATGGCTTTATTTCCTCCACTTTTGTTAGCTCATTCCCTTGAACCAAGTTCTTTACCATCATTTTGATTGCTTGACTTCTGTCCTTTGATGCTGAGCGGCATTGACAAATAGCATGGACCTATTAGCTTGCTAATTTTTATGGTTGTGAATGTTTATCTTTTTTACATGTTTTCCTTATCACAGTTTGAGACATTAACCCCCTCCCTTTCAAGTCTTTCCCCAGTTATGAGGTGTAAATGTCAGATGCCAATTTTCCTAGTAGACTAAGTCTCTTCTGTCTGTATGACACCATATTATACTTATAATGTATTTCCTCCATAATCCATTTACCTTTATTTCATAAGGTAAGATAATATTAGCTGCACAATAACCTATTTCCTGTCCATTAAGAAGATTAAAGAACTGACAATTCTTTTAAGTGTATAGTGTTTTTTCCCCCCACAGCAAGTGCATCAGCAATATTGTGAAGAATTTGTATTGAACTCTTAAATGTTTGGTGTCTCCAAGTATAGCTTTAACATTCTGACTGAAAGCTTTAAATCAGTAATGTGTTTAAATTATATTGATTTTCCATGGTTTCAAAAATTGTTCTAGATTTCTGGTTTCATTTTCTCTTTTGCTTCATATTTCAGCTTCAGAAGCGTTTCATCCTAAACTTGCCATCATTCAACGTCCGAATCATCGATAAAGACGGAATCCATGACTTGGAGAAAATCTCCCTCCAGAAGGCCTAACCCTGCCCCTTCAGTCCTATCATTCACTCTTATAGTTTTCTACTGTCTTGAAGTTAGGCGTGTACAGAATCTTAAATTGAAATAAAACTTCAAATTTCCACTGGTGGTGTGTGGCTAATAGTCTCATTACATTTCCTTCAGTGTACAGCAGAGCATTTGTGTACACTCATTTTTTTATGTTGTGGCCTACAGGGCAGCACAGCTGTCTTGTTTGCATAGACATCCAGGAGACATTCTAAAAGCTGGCCGAGCAATACATTCTGTCTGTTGCTTACCATTGGCTTTGTGGTTTATAACTCACATTTGCTCGCTTTTTTTATTTGCTGGCTTTATTTGTTTTGGGTCGTCCAGCATGCCTCTGTCCCTCCCATGAAGCATAGACTGTTTACTGTATTCTTCCACGTGTGCTTACCTCCTGTAAACATTTTGTTCTTATCTTGTCGCATTTGCTGTACATTCAAAGTCAGGTCAAATGCCAGGCTCTGTTTTCTGAGGGAACTTAGTATTTACTTTTCTTTCTCTGGTTTCAAATTGAGCAGATTTATGTGACAATCTGGGGTGTGAAAGGAAAGGCTTTGTCTAGCATACAACACAATGTAAATAGTTATAAATTAACTGCAAATATTTCGAAATATTTTCATTTAGGAAAGCACAAATGAAGCACACTTTTTGTATTTCTGAAGTGTTGTGGAAACAAATATTTGAATACGATCAAAACAAATTTGGTCTCTAGGTGATGCCATTTCCATTATCATTTGTGTACTGTATAGTTTCAGCAGTAACACTGATTCTCTTCAAACGTAATGGTAATTTTAGTTAAAAATGTGTTATCTGTAATGGCATACTCTAAGCCCCTCTACTCCACGCCACTATACTTCACTTCACTCGACTCTGTCACTCTGCTTCACACTACCCCTCTCCACTCTGTTCCATTCCACTCACTTCACTTTACAACACTTCAGTGTGACACTCCACGCTACTCTACTCCACTGTAGGCCACTCTTCTCCCCTCTACACTACAACACTACACATTGCCACACTCTGACACTCTACAGCACTTTGCGCTCCACTTGTAACACTTTACTTAACTATACAACTCTTTACTCCACGTTGCGCCTCTCCACTTTGACACACTGCACTCTGCACTACTCCACGTGACTCCACTATACTATACTATACAACACTACTCTACTTCACTTTACCACACTCTGACAATCCACTCCACTATACCACACTACGGCTCTTCAAAGCCCTCCCTCCACTTTCAGGCCTGCCCTCCATATTATGGCCACCCAGTGTGCTCCACTCAATGCCCCTTAGCTCTATTCCACTCGGAGCCCCTCAGCTCTACTCCACTCTGTAAACCACTATACTCCACTCTGTGCCCATCCACTATACTCTACTCTGGGACCCTCCACTCTACTACATTCTGTGCTCTTCCACTTTACACCACTCTGTGCCCTCCACTCTACACCACTTCACTTTACGCCATGCCACTCCTCTCTACTCTGCAACACACTACACACCATTTTGTGACACTCTGTCACTCCACAACACTTTATTCCCTGCGACACTCCATGCCACTCTTCTCTACATCACTGACTTTTAGTTATGTTGAACAGCAGCCACGCTAGAGTACATGTCTAATGCACATTGGCAAAGCTAGTAGTTCTTGCGCTGGCAAAACTTTTGGCTTTGCCTGTGCTTGTTGAAGATGAGTGTGAGTCAGTGCTTTGTGACCTTTGTACAACATGTGTTTTAAGGGGCATTACATTTTTAGGAGAATTGGGAGTGGTAGAATTCTCTTTTGTAGTGAGTGGCGTTGTATGGGCCCCAATAACATCGTTGATCCAGGTGTTGGAAGAGCAACCCTGCAGAACCTTCTCTTAAAAAGTTCTCTTTCGCCCAAACTATCTATAAAGTGTACTGTTATGATCCATGCAAGCGGTCGGACTTAACCGTCAATTGTCTCTGTAGTCCTTTAATTGTATTTGTGTATTTCATTTGTTGCTTCGGTATAGCAGAGATCTGTGCAGAATGTAAAGGTGTGATTTACAGCCAGAGGTTTAAAAAGGATACAAACTACAATGTAAATTGTAAAGAAGGGGGAGGAAGAGGAGGGTGGCATGAAGGAAAGTGGCCGATGGGGAAATGGGTAGTTTGGGTATTCTTTTGTTATTTGAAGGACTCATCTGGAGAATTGAATAAGCGTGTTTTCACACTGGAAGGTAGAAAGGTGGGGTGGGAAGTACTGCCAGAGTTTGTTTTTGCCTTAGTAGAAGAGATCCTTGATTTTCAGAAAAGAAAATGATCATCCTATTGGTTACAGAGCTTATTAACCGACTCTTTTCGTGAGAAATGATCAGTAACAATTTTGGCCTCATCAAGCATATTTACTAAAGAAGAATTGTATTAACTGTGCTCTAATTTCACAGTGTTTTGCGTATACCATCTTATGATATTCTATAGGCGAACATGAAGTTGGCAGTAATAGGTTGCCTATTTCTTTTGAGAAGTAAATCCCATTTTTTTTTTTTTTTTTTTTTTTTAAGCCAGCTGTCATTCCTTCCTGAATTTACATTCTCCAAGAGTAATGTATTGATGCTTGAGCTTCGAGCTGTTCTGGAGTCTAGGAAAGTGTTGGTCTTTTTTGGGCAGAACTTTAGCTATGGCATGAAACAGGATCCTTCCAGGTGTACTTTACTGATGACCTAGATCGGGTGGGAGTCTGGTGCTGTGGAGCCCCTTACAGTTGCTGTCTGTACTTAGGGCCATCAATCGTGAAAGCGTTTTGGAGTGAGATGCTTGCAGTGAAACTTCTGAGCGTGGCTAAAATGACTTCATGGTGCTGCAGAAGGTGAAATAAAAAAAACGTTTCTTTCTGGGAGGCAGCCTTCTTTTTTTGGAGAGCATCCCGCAGTACCTTTCTATAACATAGCGGATACTTTTATTGCATAACTGCAGTCTCCTGTCCAAGTGAGCTGTTGATTCCTCAGATCTTTTTTCCACCGGGCAGGATTTAAAGGGCAGGTGAGAGATAATGGCTAACTTTAGAATCAAAGCTGTTACAATTACTGGACAAGTGCAGTTGGCAAGCGTCGACTCAGTTAGCTGATAGTTAACTATATTCCCAAAAGTCATCACTTTTGCTTTCTTAGCAAGAATATTTCTGGCGAGTACACATAGGGATGTTAGTTTACAATGTACGACGTTTGCTGCACTCCTCCAGAATGCTCAAAAATTATATTCAGCTCTCCTTGTGTATTATGGGTTAGAAAAAAAAACAAGCATTTGCAATGCAGTGGGTCTTGCGTTTGCTAGAGTTAGAGCTATTAGTGTTGTAAATTCCTAACTAGACTTTTCTTGCCACATAAATTAAAAATGAAAAGTAAAACAGTTGACATAAGCAAGTTAATTCAAACCGCCACGGCTGCCGTGAGCGTGAAGAAGAGACACAAAAGGAAAAAAGTTCACTTGCAGTCAAACGTGTGGGCAAATGTTTACTTAATCAACAGAGTGCACTGTTCCAAACACAAAAGGTGTCTTAAGGATCAGAAGCAAAGGCCCTCATGTATCATCATCAGGCTTTCTCCATGTCAGATGGCCAAGGCGGTGACAAAATTGCCCCAAGGAGGGACAAATATAAAGCATTTACCAACGATAAAGGATTTTTGAAAGGCAAGCCCACAAAGTGAAAGTGATGGGAGTGAAGTGGGCGTGGGTAAAGCCCACATAGATACCAGTACATCAGAAAAGCAGCGATTGCTCGCTGCTATGCGCAACATAATGAAACCACCTAGAAAGATTCACTCTTAATTTATTATTCAATTAATTGTAAAACTGAAACCTGTGCAGATACCCATAGCTTTGTGTGTGGACAAAAACACATGTAATATATTGCATCGAGGATTGAGTGGCAGCTCAGCAAACAAGCATTGGTAAAGCCAGCAGGTCTCTATCCAGAGCTTCTGGCTTTGTCAATTCTTTTTAGACGTTGCATAGCAGCACCAGCTACTGTGCAGTGTGGCTTGAAGTCAAGGGAAAAAAGCGCTATGATGTGGCCACCTACACTCCTGTACAATATGTTAAAAAAAATAATAATAATCGGCTGGGGGGGGGAGCAACTCAAAGGAGGCGCGGAGGATGAGGGTGGGAGCAGCAACAATGGGAGAGGAGAAAAGCAACACTAGGGAAGTTTGTGGGGGTCCATGCTCCACAGAAAGGAACAGAAGTGACGCTTGACCTCTGCTGGCCAATTTGGAGGCAGCAAAGAGGAGCAACATTGAAGCCAGCAAATGGAAAGCAATGGATGGCTTCCAAGCTCTTTATTGTAAATAATAATGTCTCACATGCAAGAGCGCAGCATGCAGTGCATGTGCAGGCTGGACCTCGCCTTTTTCAACATTTTGCTGTAATAATGGGTGCAAAAACACCTTGGTACAAATCCAAATACCGTTTGCCCATGGTGTCAATTGTGTTTTTGCACCTGATAACTAATTTTGTGGCAAACAGTGTGGGATAACGTGCAGATGTTTTATTTTGCCTGATTTTGTGCCCATTATTACCCTTAAACCACACCTTTGTTTGCACTCAGTATCCTACAGGTAAGAGTGCAGACTACTGCACACCCTCAAATCAGAATTGAGAGGTATTGCAAATGAAACGTCGTTCACCAAAATGGTTTGCACTCAGTGATTCATTTGGTGCTTGACTGTAAACAAAACAGTAAATGTTTTAGATTTTTGATAGAACAAGGCAAGATGACTATCCGTTGCGCTTGGGTGGCATTACACAAAATGGTAACCTGTAACTCTGAGTGGCAGTGCCCATTGGGATATGTTTGGTCTTTCAGAATAGACCACTTATAAGGCAATCCCAGGGGTATTGAAAATAATTGCGAACACAGCATAGCTGTGGCAAGTGCTGGGCAGAAATGCGTCACAGCCGAGACAGGCCAGATCCATTTCAACCTTTTTGGCAGGGACGCGACATCTGCAGGTGGCTTTTTCATCGTCTGCACTTTGTGGTTGCTGTGGTCAAGTCAAATCCATGTAAATGAGCATAGTATTTCAAGTGAAGTTTCTGTAAGATCCTTGTATAAATACACAGTGTACACAGACTGCCACATAATGTACATGGCATCCGTACAGACACCGATAGCATCTAAAGAGGTCCATATGGTGCACATAATCAGCTGCATCGGATTCCACTTCCTTTTCTCCACGTTAAAAATATTTTTCATTCCAGTGCATTCGATGGGCAGGATGGAGACCCAGTGACTCTGCTCACCCTGTGTCTACGACTTGTCAGGGCTTTTAGCCATGCCTCAGATAACTTGTTCACCGCCTTCATTGGAAAGTGCTTTGGTTGCCCTTTCGGATACGTTGTGTGCACGACCGTTTTCACTCCATCCTTTAACCAGCCGGAATCGTAAAAAAAGTCATATACATTTGAAAGTTGTAAAAAGTAGAAAAACACTGTCACAAAATTTGGATACACCCACGCGTAAATGAGATGCTTTGATATCTAGTCCTCTGTTTACTTAAGTGTAAAAGGATACCAACCTTTCAAAACTAGCTCGACTGTGTGCAAGACTTGCATTTCTTCTCCCGTCTGGATACATTTCCTAGCTAGTAGTCATTTGTTTAATTTTCCCTTCTTGCATCTCAGTTGCTTTAGCATCACGATGGCACCTGTTTCACAGGCACGGTCTCAGTGTGCTCCTTGTCAAGTTTTTGTGTTTTTTGTATTTGTTTTTAGTTTATAAACGTTGTTTGCTGTTAACATACACCCTTCTCTCAGCTGATATGTAACTTGAAATTTGTGTGGTTTTGATTCTGTTTTTGTATGGGTTGTTTCCCTGGTGTCCAGTTTGAAATATGCATGGTTCATTACGTTTTTCGTATATTTAAAAATGAATTGAACTTTGCACTGTTAACCTAAGCAGTGACTACTAGTTTTCAGCCTCATCTGACATGCCATCAGTGTTGTCTCTGAAGTGCGTCCAGATTTCAGTCACCATTAATCTGCTTTGGTATCAGTTTATCGGACTAGTTAATCGCTCAATTCTGAGTTATCTGTAACTCGAGTCTCTATAGGTCCAGCTCAGCCTTTCGCCCTTTCGTGTGCAACACCACTATGTTAGTCTTATAAAACAACACAACTTGGAAAAAAAACAAGCAATTCCAGTACATTGTTCGCTTCAGTGTTGAATTTTCCAATGCATGACTGAGACCTAAACTAGAAGATTTCCAGTGAAAAACAATTTGTGATATACCAACCAACCCCAACACCCGATGGCAAGTGTGTCCAGCCTACACATCTACCACATAAGCTGCAAACTGATGGTTACATGTATGTACGTTTTTCTTCACCTGTATGATGGAACTCATTTAATACTAATTTATGGGTCATCATTTCACGTTGACTGCACCAAACCATGTAATCTTAGGTCTAAAAGGACTTGCGTGCTTTCATGGCTTTGTGCATACCCTGTTTCTGTCTGTCTATCCACCCCATTTCATAGTACCATTCTCTCTGACATACAAGATATGTAATCTTGAAGGAAGAAATAGAATAGCGATATTGGTAAGCCAAAACACAAAGACTACAGAAATAACTTGTTCTTACTCCTATATTTCTGTCCAGTTCCTCAGTGTTTCAGCTTGTGTCTAATAGGCACTAAAAGGGATTTAATCCTTGCCTCGTGGAGCCCCAAAGAGAGAGAGGAATGTACTAAAGTGAATTGGCTTCAGGAGTCCAAGAACAATTTCTGAAAGTTAAACTTTTCAGAAACTGTGCCTCCTTTATCTTTAAAAAGTAATGATTTAGCTGCTTGATGGACGAACGGGTCCTCCTTGCCTGTGTAGAACCTCTGCGTTATCTTAAGTGGAAGGTGCTCTCCACCCCTCAAGGGGATAGAAAAGAACACCGGTAAACAAATATACTTGATTGGGAAAGGCAACCAATCCTGAGATAAGCTGTCATGGTCCTGCATATTTGCTTCTTGAGACGTGGATCTCAAACCATGCAAACCGATCTGCTAGCCACCAGGCAGGCAGCTGCTCGGGCCACTACCTTCAGGTTTTCTGAGGCTGTCCGTTCAGAAAGCTTATGCACATTGAGGATGATCCTCCTTACCAGGGGGAGCTCATGAGCAGCTATGTCAAAATTGTGTATTTGCTACTAAATGTACAGTGTGTGTTTGGGTGCTTCTGTAAGCACCAGTGGGTGCAACAGTTTTTGCAAGCTAAGAAAGACCAAGGAAAGGAGAAAGTAAGACAGCAAAACTGTAGGCTATTGTACTGTATTTTCAGTGGAGTTTAACCGGTCTCTAGGTTATTGCGAGGCTCTAGTTCACAGTCCCATGCGATTGTAGGGTAAAAGTTGATCAAATCATGACCCATAATTGCACCAAAAAGATTGCCACTATCTGCCATGTTGTCTGCCACACCACTTCCATTTTGACTAGTGTTTGTGTATTTCGTGTAAACTGGTAAAGCTGGTGATATTAGACCATAAAACACCACTGCATGTTGCTCTTTCCTTTTTTTCATAGAGCGAGTTCCCATGGATACACTTCAAGTGGAGCTTTGTGATCTTTCGAAGACTTCGTACCAACCTAGTAGTAAAGGAGTTGAGCTGCAAAGAAGTACCACATCTGTGCAGATATTTTGATGGCTATTGGTAACTGCAGATTCCACAACTTAGAATACCCCCAGATGCCAGACTAAATCTGGAAAATCCCTCTATAGCTGTGCTCACAAGCATTTCTAAATGGTGCTGTGTGACACCATGTTGACTCGGTACTACCCCGGAAGTGACAGAACGGAGTCGTATATAAGCCACACAACGTGTCTTTTGTGCTTGGGCTCCGGTCATTATTCAGAGTTGTGCAATAAATGTGTACTCATGCATCTAAATGCATTCTGGGAGCAGGAAAAAAGGTCACGTTCAAAACATAGGTCCTGCTCGAGTTGTTAGGCCTTTCACCATCTCATTCCAGAAGCCAGTTCCACATGAAATCTTGTTCCCACTCGAGGTCTTCCGGTAGGTCAAAAATGTGGTATGAGCACAAAGACTAAGACGGATGCAACTCCATCTTGCCACTTGACATCGGGTACGAGAGCATCAACCAAAAGATCATACCCTATAAGTGCCTTCGGAATCTGTTCTGGGCCCGGAGTTCCCCAAGCTATCGGCTACCTTGCATCAAATCATGGCCTTTCTGCATCTCTTTCAGATGTTTCCAGTTCCTTCTGCAATGCCTTCGGGCCCCACGGAGCTGTGAGTGGCTATAGTTGGATTTCTGACAAAGGGCCTCCCTCTGTACCAGCTGAACCCATGGGGATTCACTCAGGAAACTGTATCAATAGCAGTTTACACTTATTCTCTGGGTTCATGCCAGTCCCTTCTGTGCCAGCACAGATGGCGACTCCACTGGCACCAGCACCGGACCCGACTCGGACAATGGTCACCAACAGCAAGCTGTCATCGCCTCACTTGAAGCAGATATCATGCTATGAGATTACAACAGTGCAAGCAGTTAGTTTGCTACCAGACTAATCCTCTGCCTCACTAAGGCAATTTATTGGCCGAAATCCTTCAACCGGGTACAACCTCTTCTGAGCAATTATTGCCATTAAATGAGTCTCTTACACACTCATGTCTATGTGGTCCAAGCTTTGCTCAGGCCGTCCTGTCAGTTGACCTGTTGCCAGGCAATCTAGACCAGCTCTCAGTGGTAGATTTTCTGGAGGCAATTTAGCTGTAGAACCAATTGCGGGACGACAGAGGGGGTGGAAACACTCGAAGCGGAAGAACCAAAAGCCGGAAGCCCAGAAGGACAACATGACAAGATAGGAAAGACAACAAAGAGGAGCACCAATGCAAGAGTCGAGGAGGGAGAGGCCATAGGAGAACAGCAGGAGGAAGACACCAAAAAGGAGGAGGACTAAGATGATGTGACCGAAGAACCGTAGGACAGCGCTGAGGAGTGGTTTGAGGTGGAGTGCTGCGCTACGCCAGAGACACTGGTGAATCCCGCCACAGCTCAGGAGAGCTGTGACCCCGGCTGCGAGTGCCCGTGAGTGGGGTAGTTGTGAGAAGGAAGGATGGGCGCTACAAAGGGAGTCACGTGGGCAAAAGTGCACCTGCTCCAGACTGCATGTTATCGCTCAGCCGGGGAAGCTTAGTGATATATCCCCAAGTCTAACCCCTCACCGCCGAGAAGAGGCAACATTTCTTTTGATGTGCGGGGTTATTTCCAGACTTTTCTTTATTTTTTTTTGTTTTGCGCGCCCCTCCCCCTCTTTTTCCTCTTCACGCTCACCTGGAACCTCGAATACAGCTTGAGAGCCCCGTAAAAGAAAAAGACAAAAAAAAGTTCACATTACACAATACTCGTGTTTGGTAAAGGGAAAGGAACCTAATAGAAGAGGTTCATATACTCGCCGCCGTTTTTCTGTTGTTGCTTTCTTCCTTGGGGGACTCTGGCAGCCACACTCCCGGGTTCCGCCGCTACAAAGGAAACAAGGGAAGGATTCAATTATATCACGCCTGTCAAGATCCAGGAGGCCAACTCCCTCTTCAGAAGTTACACACCACCACCAATAGAAACAAAGAATATCTCTTTAAATATTGTTTTTGTGTATCACCATATTATCCAATAAAAGAGACAACATTTCATGACCAACCAAGCCTCCAAAGCCATATTTCCGACCCTCTCTCCCACAAGGGGATTGCAAGCATCCCTTCTAGACTTCGCATTTGATAGCTGTAGATTTGGAGAGTAAGCTAATTTGCTGCTTGCATGATTTTAAGTAAAGATAGGCCACAGCACTATTCTTGAGACTCTTCTCCTGACAAGCAGGTCCATTAAAGGTACAAGACTTTTCGGGGTTATTTAATGGTGCTAGCTTACAATGTCAGCCCTCCAAACCGTTGCAGCAACAGCAGGCTCAGTTTTTTTGTGGGAAGAGGTCATAGCAGCAGCCGAGATTATTTACATTTGCAGGGACAGCCTTCCTCTAATGCTTCCTCCCCTTCTACAGTGGCTAACAAATTGCTTTAGCCTATGCTCACAGATTCACACTCAGCCAGTATGAGGCAGGATATGACATTTCTTCCCCAGCTGAGGGTTCCTCATGTCAGACAAGTGGGTTTTGTAAATCATTCAAAAAGACTACACCCTGCCTTTCTGTACCTCCCCACCGTGTTTCTCCCTATCCGCCACCAGAGTGGCTACCGGCAGACCATTTCTTCATCTTGCTGCATGAAGTCTAACTTTTGCTTTCCAGGGGAGTCGGATTCAGAGAGAGGATTGCTGTTTGCCTTACTTTCTTGTACTAAAAGAGGACAGAAGCCTCGGACATAATCTAGATTTCCACCCAATGAATGCAATTTTGAAGGACTTATTCAAGATGCCCACTCTGTCTCAGATTCTTTTTGCCCCAGGCCCAGGAGACTGGATGATATCTCTGGACTTTCAGGAAAAGTATTTTCATCCACCTGTCTTGCAGTCCCGCAGTCATTATCTGCGGTTCATGGTGAAGTCTGAGCATTTTGAATTTGCCGTGCTCATTTTTGGCCTTACCTCAACCCCTGGGTGTTCACAAAAAATGATGGCAATGTTTGCTGCTTCTATTCAGAGTTCTGGGGTGCATGATTTACTGTATCTAAACTGAATGCTCAAGAAGGGCTTGCCACAGTCAGTCATGGGCCATCTCCAGACTATGGCCAAACTCCTGACATCTTAGAGATCTTCCCTCAATGAGCTGAAGTCCCACCTGAACAGTGTGCAGTGGATTTCATTGGGGCAGTCCTAGCGTTCAAGGACTTTGCACTTTCCAGGCTTGCTGGAGCAGTAGAGAGTATGATCCTGATGTTTTGGGCTCAAACCTGGGTCTCAGTGGGGATCACTCTGAGATTTCTTGAACTCCTGGCTTCATGGATCCTCCTTGCATGGCACACTAAATAGCATATGCAGGCATTGCAGGGGAACTTCGGTTTCAGTAGACCCAAAATGAGAGCTACCTCTTTGGCTCCATCCTGGTCTCCTAGGAGACTGCTCAGGAATTTGTGTGATGGCAGTCATGCACCAACCTGAGCTGCAGCAACCCACCCTCCTTTTCCCTCCCAGACTTCACAGTTGTGACAAATGCATCACTGCAGTAGGACATGCCATAGTTAGATCTGTTTGCCACTGTCAAGAACATAGTGTCAAAAGTACTGAGTGTTGCAGAAAAATATGCTAGGAGATGCATTTAAATTGCGATGTAACATGGGTTTCCTGTATGCATTCCCACTAGTACCTCTCCTGCCTGAAGGCAGGGAGAGGTAGTGGTGAGATCAGGACAGACCGGGCCCGAGTTATCTCTATTTCCCCATCGTAAGCACGGAATCCCCTAAAGAAGTTCTGGCTCTTTCTATCACATCCAAGGCCGCTATGATGGCATCTGCAAGAAAGTGCTAGCTCTGGGCATTTGCCAAGCTGGTACATGGGTGTCTGTGCACATCTTCATGAAACACTACTGTGTAGTGAGTCACATCTGATGGGAGGGCCATTTTGCCCTCTTGATCTTGCAGACTATCTAGTCTTAGTCCACTTCTCAGGTCCTATGCTTTTGGGTGGTACTAATGTGAACAATCGTTGGTTGGGCGTATCCACCAGAACAAGAAGTAGCCATCGGAGGAACAAGTTACTTACCTTACGTAACTCCCTTTCTTGTGGCTACATTACATATCTTCAGATTCCTCACTGCCCTCCCACATCCCCATTCAGTGGAATGGATTCCTGACCACCATAAGGTTTCAAGTTAGATTTTAACATACTGTTGCCTGCAATTTCAGTGCAGAACCTGGGGTTAGACATGGTATCCACCAGAAAGAGAGTTTCCGAAAATAAGTAGCTTATCAATTGTGAACGTAAATGATGCTATCCTTGGTGATGTCCTTAGAAGCCACTAGTTAATGTAATTTATGATGTCCATCACAGTGTATTGGAATTGCAGATAAAGTGCTTTTGTGGGGCAAGTGTAATGTTACTCCACAGCTTTTCAGTAAATCCAGTAAATTTGTATGTATAGACATTTCATTGTTTTAGGCAGTGAACAAATATGTATACATATGCAGGTACATCTTGATATTTGTTTTGCTTGGGTCGGTGTGTACCATTTTGCCAGTCAGTAAAAGCTACATTTCCGTAAACCTTGGTAAGGTGTTTCATCACTGCAGATATTACATTTCAGTTGTTTTCCCTCTTAAAACTTTGATCTCTTAATTGTCTTATGCATCTTCTTTTTAATATCACTTTTAAGATTCCAAACTACTTTTCAATTAACAAGCACCAATTCCATTATATATGCATTTTTGTACATTTTGTTTTGTACATTTACATAACCATATTCTATACTCCGCACTCAAAAATAAACAGAACATTATAGTACCAAAGAAAGTACAGAGAACATCTGTTGTGGGAGAAGATAGCCATCTGGGGCCCATATTAGACCAGCCAAGTTTGAAAATACTTTAGCCACATAAGAGGAGAAGATGAGGGATACGGCCTGGAGAAAGGTTTTGGGCCCATCACTTCCTTTACAGCCACATGGGTGTCTGGTGGGGTGTGGGGGTAAAGAAAGGATGCCAAGCTCACAACCCAGCGTAGCTTTAGGAGACACTGCTGACTTTTCTATAAACACTACAAAGTCTTCAGATGCTGCCATCCATTTTAGGTTGCAAACGCCTGATGGACATCCACAACACAAAGCCTCCACACACAAGCTGATAACCTACTGTGTGCAGATATTGGCTCAGTACCTGGAGATCGGGATGGGACAGGTGAGAGACAATGATTCACCTATCCATTCATTATTGCCTTGTTGACATGTTTCAATCGATGTTTGTAGGAAGATGGCTCTGTATATACTATTTCAAAGTAAGAAATAGTGTGCACAGAGTCCAAGGGTTCCCCTTAGAGGTAAGATAGTGGCAAAAATAGATAATTCTAATGCTCTATTTTGTGGTAGTGTGGTCGAGCAGTAGGCTTATCAGACGGTAGTGTTAAGCATTTGTTGTACACACACAGGCAATAAATGAGGAACACACACTCAAAGACTTACTCCAGGCCAATAGGTTTTTATATAGAAAAATATATTTTCTTAGTTTATTTTAAGAACCACAGGTTCAAGATTTACAAGTAATACTTCAAATGAAAAGTATTTTACTCAGGTATTCTAGGAACTTTGAATAATCACAATAGCATGTACAGTTTTGACAAAAATGGCAATAAGCTATTTTAAAAGTGGACACAGTGCAAAAATCAACAGTTTCTGGGGGAGGTAAGTAAATGTTAAGTTCACAGGTAAGTGAAACACTTGTGTGTCGTCCCCCGTCCCCCCCCCAAAAAAAAAAACGAAAGAGGATGAAACTAACCTTTCCCAAGAGAGTCTTAATTTTCTAAGTGGAAGAACCTGGAAAGGCTATCTGCATTGGCATGGGCAGTCCCAGGTCTGTCTCCACTATAAAGTACATTCCCTGTAGGGATATGGACCACCTCAACAGTTTTGGATTTTCACCTTTCATTTGCATTAGCCATCTGAGAGGTCTGGTCAGTCTGAACTAAAAAGTGAGTACCAAAGAGGTATGGTCTCAACTTCTTCAGGGACCAGACTACAGCAAAGGCCTCCCTCTCAATGGCACTCCAACGCTGCTCTCTGGGGAGTAACCTCCTGCTAATGAAAGCAACAGGCTGGTCAAGTGCATCATCATTTGTTTGGGACAGGACTGCCCCTATCCCATGTTCAGAGGCATCAGTCTGCACAATGAACTGCTTGGAGTAATCTGGAGCTTTGAGAACTGGTGCTGTGCACATAGCTTGTTTCAGGGTGTCAAAGGCCTGTTGGTATTCTGCAGTTCAGTTTACCTTCTTGGGCATTTTCTTAGAGGTAAGTTCTGTGAGGGGTGTCACTATGGATCCATATCCCTTCACAAACCTCCTATAGTACCCAGTCAAGCCAAGGAATGCCCTGACTTAAATCTGGGTTTTTGGAGCTACCCAGTCCAGAATAGTCTGTATCTTGGGTTGGAGTGGCTGAACTTGGCCTCCACCTACAAGGTGTCCCAAGTAAACTACAGTACCCTGCCCTATCTGACATTTGAATGCCTTGATAGAGAGGCCTGCTGCTTGCAGGGCCTGCAAAACCTTCTTCAGGTGGACCAGGTAATCCTGCCAGCTGGAGCTAAAGACAGCAATATCATCAAGATAAGCTGCACTAAAGGACTCCAAGCCAGCAAGGACTTGATTCACCAACCTTTGGAAGGTGGCAGGGGCATTCTTTAAGCCAAAGGGCATCACAGTAAACTGATAGTGCCCATCAGGGGTAGAGAATGCTGTCTTTTTTTTGCTCCTGGTGCCATTCTTATTTGCCAGTACCCTGCTGTCAAGTCAAAGGTACTCAAGTATTTGGCAGCACCCAATTCATCATTAACTCATCTGCCTTTGGAATGGGATGGGCATCTGTCTTGGTGACAGAATTAAGTCCTCTGTAGTCCACACAAAACCTCATCTCTCTCTCTTGCCATCCTTTGTGTCAGGTTTGGGGACTAAGACCACTGGGCTAGCCCAGGGACTGTCAGAGTGCTCAATGACTCCCAATTCCAGCTTCATGTGGACTTCCACTTTGATGCTTTCCTTAACTTGGTCAGACTGTCTAAAATGTTTGTTCTTGACAGGCATGCTGTCTCCTGTGTCCACATCATGGGTACACAGGTGTGTCTGACCAGGGTTTAGGGAAAAGAGCTCAGCAAACTGTTGTAGGACTTTCCTACAGTCAGATCGCTGCTGGCCAGAGAGGGTGTCTGAATAGATCACTCCATCTACTGAGCCATCCTTCGGGTCAGTGGAGAGGAGATCAGGGAGAGGTTCACTCTCAGCTTCCTGGTCCTCATCTGTAACCATTAACATGTTTACATCTGCCCTGTCATGAAAGAGTTTGAGGCGGTTCACATGGATCGCCCTTTTGGGGGTCCTGCTAGTGCCTAGGTCTACCAGGTAGGTGACCTGACTCTTTCTCTCTAGCACTGGGTAAGGGCCACTCTCTGTCCTGAAGTGCCATGGGAGCCACAGGCTCCAGAACCCAGACTTTCTGCCCTGGCTGAAACTCAACCATAGCAGCCTTTTGGTCATACCACATCTTCTGGAGTTGTTGGCTGGCCTCAAGGTTTTTACTTGCCTTTTCCATGTACTCTGCCATCTTGGAACGTAGGCCTAGTACATAGTCCACTATGTCTTGTTTAGGCTCATGAAGAGGTCTCTCCCAGCCTTCTTTCACAAGAGCTAGTGGTCCCCTTACAGGGTGGCCAAACAGAAGTTCAAAGGGTGAGAACCCTACTCCCTTCTGAGGCACCTCTCTGTAGGTGAAAAGCAGACATGGCAAGAGGACATCCCATCTCCTTTTGAGGGAGCCCCATGATCATGCCCTTCAATGTCTTGTTAAACCTTTCAACAAGACCATTGGTTTGTGGATGGTATGGTGTGGTGAATTTGTAAGTCACCCCACACTCATTCCACATGTGTTTAAGGTATGCTGACCTGAAGTTGGTACCTCTGTCAGAAACCACCTCTTTAGGAAATCCCACTCTGGTAAAGATACCAATGAGTGCTTTGGCTACTGCAGGGGCAGTAGTGGACCTAAGGGAAATTGCTTCAGGGTACCTAGTAGCATGATCCACTACTACTAGGATATAATGATTGCCTGGGGCTGTGGGAGGTACAAGTGGATCCACTATGTCCACTCCCACTCTTTCAAAGGGGACCCCCACCACTGGAAGTGGAATGAGGGGGGCCTTTGGGTGGCCACCTGTCTTACCACTGGCTTGACAGGTGGCACAGGAGGCACAAACCTCCTTGACTTTCTGGGACATGTTGGGCTAATAGAAATGGTTGACTAACCTCTCCCATTTGTTGGTTTGTCCCAAATGTCCAGCAGGTGGAATGTCATGGGCTAAGGTCAGAATGAACTCTCTAAACTCCTGAGGCACTACTACTCTCCTAGTGGCATCCGGTTTGGGATCTCTTGCCTCAGTGTAAAGGAGTCCATCTTCCCAATAGACACTGTGTTCCACTGACTTTTCCTTTTGTTCCCTCAGCAGCTTGCTGCCTAAGGCCTTCAAGAGAGGGACACGTTTCTTGCCCCTTACACAGCTGTTCCCTTGTGGGTCCCCCTGGGCCTAAGAGATCAACCTAATAAGGTTCCAACTCCACGGGCTCAGTTCCCTCAGAGGGTAGAACTTCTTCCTGGGAAGAGAGGTTCTTTTTCTTTTGCTGTGTTGAAGCTGGTTCCCCAGTCTTCTTTCCTTTTCTCTTGGAGGGTTGGGCCATTCTTCCAAGCTCCAACACCCTTTTCACCCTGAGCCTTGCACTGTGTCCTTGTCTTGAGACACACATCAGTTCAGGTATACCCAGCATGGCTGTATGGGTTTTGAGTTCTACCTCAGCCCATGCTGAGGACTCCAGATCATTTCCAAGCAGACAGTCTACTGGTATAGCAGAAGAGACTACCACCTGTTTCAGGCCAGTGACCCCTCCCCATTCTAAAGTTACCATAGCCATGGGATGTACTTTAGTCTGATTGTCAGCATTGGTGACTGGATACGTTTTTCCAGTCCGGTATTGTCCTGGGGAAACCAGTTTGTCTGTCACCATTGTGACACTGGCACCTGTATCCCTCAGGGCTTCGACACTAGTCCCATTAATTAAGAGCTGCTGCCTGTATTTTTGCATATTAGGAGGCCAGGCAGCTAGTGTGGCTGTCCACCCCACCCTCAGAAACTAATGTAGCTTCAGTGTGAACCCTGAATTGCTCTGGGCACACTGTTGATCCCACCTGGAGACTGGCTTTTCCAGTGCTAACTGGAGTAGTAATAGAAGTGGAACCTTTCTTGGGACATGCCTTGTCTCCAGTTTGGTGTCCCTGTTGATTACAGCTACGACACCAGGCCTTTTTGGGATCAAAGTTTTTATCCTTGTACCCAAATGTGGATTGTGAAGAGGCTTTGGACCCTCCCTCCTGAGCAGGTTTTTGGGGCCCTGTAAAAGACTCTTTTACCTTTGGATGTCTCAACACTCTTCCCCTGGGGAGGCTTTGTGACCCCTTTCTTTTGGCCACCCCCTGTGGAAGTCTTGGTCACCCTAGTCTTGACCCAGTGGTCTGCCTTTCCCAATTTTTGGGGAGAAATTGGACCTAGGTCTACCAGATGCTGATGCAGTTTATCATTGAAACAATTACTTAAAAGGTGTTCTTTCATAAACAGATTGTACAGGCCATCATAATCATTTACACCACTGCCATTAATCCAACCACCCAGTGTTTTGACTGAGAAATCAACAAAATCAACCCAGGTCTGGCTCGAGGATTTTTGAGCCCCCCTGAACCTAACCCTGTACGCCTCAGTTGAGAATCCAAAGCCCTCAATCAGGGTAGCCTTCATGAGGTCATAGGAATCTGCATCTTTTCCAGAGAGGGTGAGGAGTCTAACTCTAC
The DNA here is from genome assembly GCF_031143425.1 of Pleurodeles waltl. Lineage (NCBI taxonomy): Eukaryota > Metazoa > Chordata > Amphibia > Caudata > Salamandridae > Pleurodeles > Pleurodeles waltl. Next base: position 869,530,676 of record NC_090440.1, on the reverse strand, counting down.
TCTTTCCAGTGAACATTTCCCAAAGGAGAGCACCCCAGTGAGGTTCAAAGTTGGGTCCAAGGTAGCCCACCGTTGGGGGTTCAGGGCAACCCCAGAATTACCACACCAGCAGCTCAGGGCCGGTCAGGTGCAGAGGTCAAAGTGGTGCCCAAAACACATAGGCTTCAATGGAAATAGGGGTGCCCCGGTTCCAGTCAGCAGGTAAGTACCCGTGTCCTCAGCGGCACAGGGGCGGCCGGGTGCAGAGTGTAAACAGGCGTCTGGTTTCTGATAGGAATCAATGGGGAGACCCGGGGGTCTCTTTAACGATGCAGGCAGGCACGGGGGCTCCTCGGGGTAGCCACCACCTTGGCTAGTCAGAGGGTCGCCTGCTGGTCGCTCCTGCATTGTAGTTCGGTTCCTTCAGGTCCTGGGGGCTGCGGGTGCAGTGCTGGTTCCAGGCGTCTGGTTCCTTGTTACAGGCAGTCGCGGTCAGGGGGAGCCTTTAGATTTCCTCTGCAGGCGTCGCTGTGAGGGCTCTGGGGGACCAACTTGGGCTACTCACGGGCTTGCAGTCGCCGGGGAGTCCTCCCTGAAGTGTTGGTTTTCCGCAGGTCGAGCCGGGGGCGTCGGGTGCAGAGTGGAAAGTCTCACGCTTCCGGCGCGAAACATGTGGTCTTTAAAAGTTGCTTCTTTGTTGCAGAAAGTTGCAGTTTCTTTGAACAGGGCCGCTGTTCTCTGGAGCTTCTTGGTCCTTTAGATGCAGGGTAGTCCTCTGAGGCTTCAGAGGTCGCTGGACCCTGTTGGATGCGTTGCTATTGCAGTTTTTCTTCGAAGTAGGGAGACAGGCCGGTGGGGCTGGGGCCAAATCAGTTGTCGTCTCCGTCTTCACTGCAGGGCTTCAGGTCAGCAGTCCTTCTTCTTTAGGTTGCAGGAATCTATCTTCCTCGGTTCTGGGAGCCCCTAAATACTGAATTTAGGGGTGTGTTTAGGTCTGGGAGGGCAGTAGCCAATGGCTACTGTCCTTGAGGGTGGCTACACCCTCTTTGTACCTCCTCCCTGTGGGGAGGGGGGCACATCCCTAATCCTATTAGGGGACCTTCTACAAGATGGAGGATTTCTAAAAGTAAGAATCACCTCAACTCAGGACACCTTAGGGGATGTCCTGACTGGGGGGTGACTCCTCCTTGTTTTTTCTCATTATCTCCTACAGCCTTGCTGCCAAAAGTGGGGTCAGTGGACAGAGGGGCAGGCATCTCCACTAGCTGTAACAAAGGGGGGAGGGGGGCACATCCCTAATCCTATTAGGGGACCTTCTACAAGATGGAGGATTTCTAAAAGTAAGAATCACCTCAACTCAGGACACCTTAGGGGATGTCCTGACTGGGGGGTGACTCCTCCTTGTTTTTTCTCATTATCTCCTACAGCCTTGCTGCCAAAAGTGGGGTCAGTGGACAGAGGGGCAGGCATCTCCACTAGCTGTAACAAAGGGGGTGAGGCTTTGAGGCTCACCGCCAGGTGTTAGTTCCTGCAGCGGGAGGTGAGAAGCACCTCCACCCAGTACAGGCTTTGTTCCTGGCCACAGAGTGACTAAGGCACTCTCCCCATGTGGCCAGCAACATGTCTGGTGTGTGGCAGGCTGGCAAAAACTAGTCAGCCCACACTGGAAGTCTGGTATGTTTTCAGGGGGCATCTCTAAGATGCCCTTTGAGTGTATTTTACAATAAAGTGCACACTGGCATCAGTGTGCATTTATTGTGCTGAGAAGTTTGATACCAAACTTCCCAGTTTTCAGTGTAGTCATCATGGTGCTGTGGAGTTCGTGTATGACAGACTCCCAGACCATATACTCTTATGGCTACCCTGCACTTACAATGTCTAAGGTTTTGGGATAGTGCTCATGCACATATCCCCCCACCTGTGGTATAGTGCACCCTGCCTTAGGGCTGTAAGGCCTGCTAGAGGGGTGACTTATCTATGTCATAGGCAGTGTGAGGTTGGCATGGCACTCTGATGGGAGTGCCATGTCGACGTAGTAATTTTCTCCCCACCAGCACACACAAGCTGGCAAGCAGTGCGTATGTGGTTAGCAGGGTCCCAGCACACTTTTAAATTATAACTTAGCATCAGCAAAGGCAAAAGGTCAGGGGGTAACCATGCCAAGGAGGCATTTCCTTACACAGTTCAAGACAAAAAAAAAAAAGTTCAGCGGTATTCTTCAGGGCCAACACAGTCCCTGTCTAACTGATGCATTTACTCAATGCACAAAAATGAGGAGTAAGGTTCTCATACTTGTCCTACAGTATCTGGTTAATTGATACCTTTGAATGTTGCCATCATTAAAAGAAAAATGAAAGGACAATAATTAAGAACAATTTCACTGTGGTCGAAACCCAAAAATGGTGTCAGATAATATTACTTAATGAAGTGTCTCCCTGTAACAACTAATCAGCATGCTCTCCCCAGTCGTGAACACAATCAAAGAATAAGTGACGTGTGATCCTCCCCTTGATGGAGTAAGTGTTTCACAGAGACTTTTGTCTCATGTAGAAAGAGAGAATAAAAACGGGCTGCTGGAAAAGAATACAGGCATGTCCAAGTGTTTGCAAAAGCTGCCACCAATGAGTTGTTTATGCATTAATAACCACAAAAGTGAAGGGATTTCTTAGTTTTGTGTGTGATCGTTTATTCAATATGTGTTTTATGTATCAATTTGTGAGGGAAAATTCAAATGATAGTAGCAACAGACAATTAAAATTATTAAGTAAAGAAGTCTTGACGTTCATCAAGTCCTGCCAATCTTTGTCTTTCTTTTAAGATGTGCATCTTGCTATACCAGAGGAGACCCCTTCTGTGTTCCGTGCTGACGGTTCTGGCGCTGAGAGGCTCCCAGGGATCCAGTCCAGGATCTGGACTGGCACTGGTCCTGACTCAGACACTTCTTTCACCGCCCGTGCCCTTGGGCAGCGCTGCCCCCATTGTAATTCCTGACTCTGACACGGAGCTAGATAGGCGTCATACGATGCTGACTCTGGTGCCGGCAGGTGCCTTGCCTCATTTGGAGCCCTATTCCTATGGGCCAGGCCTTGGGGATGAATGGGGAGGGGTCGCTGGACCCTTTACAGTACCAGCCATAGGAAGAAATAGAGTGGCATGAAGACTTGGGGAGGCTGGCGGGCTGGACTGTTTCTTCCCCTACTGTGGCTACGGAGGAGGGAGCTTCTTATGCTATTGTGGTGAGGAGGGCAGCTGATGTCCTGGACCTTCAACTGCCCTCGCTGTCCGTCAGCACTAATCTCTCGACAGAGGTGCTGCAAACGGAAGCTCTGATCTCGGAACCCCTGTTTCTGTTCAGTGATGGCCTCACTACTGGGTACCTGGTCTAAACCCAGCACAGGAACTCCTGTGAACAGGACAATTGCCCATCGCCATTGCCCCACTTCTGGGGACCCAAGTTTCTTGATGCAGTACTCCACCTCTGAAAGCTTGGTGGTCTAAGCCTCTACTTCCCACAGAGCTTTCCCTCCCGCTCCCCGGATGGGGAATCCAAAAGGCTGGACTCACTTGGGAAGAAGATGTTTTCTTCTGCCAGCCTTGCATTGTCTTACTTGTACACCACGTGCACCACAGCCATTATTTCCACACACTGTGGGATATGGTTGCGCAAGTGCCGCCACTAGTCCAGAGAAGGCCTGGGCTGTACTATCTCAGGCTGTTGCCGATGGGAGAGATGTGGCAACATTCACAATTTGTTGCAGATGTGACATAACCGACACACTGGGTAGAGCAGTTTCTTTGACAGTGGCCCTGAAGATGTCTGGCTTTTCAGGAATGTCCAGGCTTCTTTGATGGGCATGCCGTTTGATGGCAGTTGTTTCTTCAGAGACAAGGCAGACTCTTCACTCATGAGCTTCACGGTTTTTCAAGTGACTGCCAGGTCCTTGGGCCTCGAGGTGCCCCCTTGTACTCCTCAGTCTGACTTTCATGGCTACGGAAGGGGTCCCAAACCCTGCTAATTGCCGGTCAGCCATCGTACCACGCATGCTGCCCAGCCTCTGCATGGCAGAGGGCGCTGGACCCACCAACCTTGTGGGTCAGGTGGCCATTTGTCTGGTCAGTCCACACCCCTGCTGAAGCAGTCTCAAAACCTTCCTAGTCTGCCTCCCCTCCGCCAAGGAACAATTGGCAGCAGGATTCGCCATCACCTGCCCCATTGGCAATCCATCACTTCAGACAGGTGGGTTTTGCAGATAGTCCACAGAGGCTACTCCCTCTCCTTAGAGACTATCTCTCCATCCATGCCACCATCCTACTACTAGATGATGGAGGATCATTTGACCTGTCATGAGGAATTTATAGCTCTATTGGCCAAGTGAGCCATAGAGAGGGTTCCAGTGCCAGAAGTAGGCTGTGGTTGCTATTCCTGCTACTTTCTGGTCCCTAAAAAGAGCAAGGATTTTCACTCTATCCTAGACCTTCGATCCCTCAATCTATTCCTCAAGAAAGACGTTCAAGATGCTCAAGTTGGCTCAGAGTGGAGCTGCCCTGGACCTAGGAGACTGGATGGTAGTGTTGGCCTACAGGACCACAGGCTTTACTTGTGGTTCACAATAGGCCACAAGCACTTTCAGTTCACCATACTCCCCTTTGGCCTTACCCAGTGCCCTTCGGGTGTTCACCAAGGTGATGGCGGTGGTTGCATCTCATCTGCAGAGATCAGGGGTTTCAGTCTTCCCCTATATTGACAAGTTGCTGTTGAAGGCTAATTCTTCCCAGGCTGTCTCCCACCTCCAGACTACAGCATATCTCCTGTATTTGTTGGGGTTCACTATAAACGTGCCAGAGTCACACCTGACCCATCCCAGATGCTGCCTTTCATCTGAGCTGTTCTGGACACAGTGCACTTTCAAGCTTATCCTTTCAAGCGGCGAGTCCAGTATATTCGAATTATAATACAGATGTTTCAGCCTCTATCCTGGGTTTCAATGAGATTGCTGCGGGCCCCGTGGCCTCCTGAATCCTGCTGGTGACATATGCCAGATGGCATATATGGGCTCTGCATTAGGACCTGAAGTTCCAGTGGGTGCAGCATCAGGGAAATCCCTACTACAGGATCCTAATCCTGGAGGGAACTGCAAAAGATCTGCAGTTGTGGTTAACAAACCACGACTGGGTCAGAGGCAGATCCCTCTCCCTTTCCCAACCAGATCTGAGAGTAGCGAGGGATGCGTCACTCCTGGGGTGTGGCGGTGATCTGGGAGAGGTGGCGATCAGAGGCATCTAGTCTCAGGTGGAAACGAGACTCCACATCTACATGCTGGAGCTCTGTGCGATGCTGCTGGCGTTGAAAGCCTTTCTTCCCTCTATTAAGGGAAATATGGTGCAGGTGTTCATGGATAACTCCACCGCCATGCAGTACTGCAACAAGCAGTGCGGTGTGGGGTCGTGGACCCTTTGTTAAGAGGGTCTGTGCTTCTTAACATGGCTGGAGCATCAGTGCATATCCCTGGTGGTTCAACATCTGGCAGGGTTTCTGAACGCCAGAACAGACAAACTCAGCTGACAATGCCCAGTGGATCACGAATGGTGTCTCCATCCGGAGGTGGTGCAAGGTCTCTTTCAGCAGTGCGGAGAGCCTTTGTTAGATCTGTTCGCCTCCACAGAGAATGCACAATGTCAGCAGTTTTGCACATTGGGGTTTCCAAAGCGGAAATCGTTCAGATGATTTTATTCATGAGTGGAGTTCAGGCCTCCTGTACCCCTAACCGCCCATACGACTCCTGCCTAGAGTTCTCAAGGAGATGAAGCATGACCGGGCCCAAGTAATCCTTGTGGCTCTGGGCTGGGCCTGGAGAGCCTGGTATCCTGAGTTGCTGGGCATGTCTATTGATCCTCCGATCAGACTGCCCCTTCGGGAGGATCCTTTGTATCAGCAGCAGGGAAGACTTCTGCACCCAAACCTCTCCACCTTCTTGCATGTAGATTGAGTGGCAGCAGTTGACAGCCTTTGATCTTCCATCTGAAGTCTGTAACATAATCTTGGCAGCCAGGCATCCCTCCACCAAAACGTTATACACTTCTCATTAGAAGAAATGTGTGGCATGGTGCTCAAAACAAATCTGTTTACCCACTTTCTGCCCCTCTCTTTGAGGTCCTATTGTTCATTTTGTCCCTTGTCCAGCATTTTTCTGCTCTGGGCACTCTTATTAATTACCTGCTATTTCTGTTTTTGTGATTCTCTGATCAACCTTTATTTAAGTCTCCTATTGTACATAGATTCCTCAAAGGTCTTACACATCTTTTTCTTCCATCCCCAATCCTTATATCACAATGGGATTGGAATTTGGTTCAGATTTTTTTTTATGCGTACTGCTTTCAGTCCTCTCCATAGTTGTCCTCTTAGTCTTCTCACGTTGAAAACAGCCTTCCTTGTGGCAATTACATCTGCCCGCAGAGTGAGTGTGCTGCACACATTGTCATTTAAGCCCCCCCCCCCCCAACCTTTCTATCCACCCTGACAAAGTGGTGCTTCGGATTAGGGCCTCTTTTCTGTCAAAAGTGATAACGCCCTTTTATGTGGGCCAATCCATCATCATGCCTACTTTTTACTCATCCCCGCATCCTTCTAAGGAAGAGGAGATACTCCACCGCCTGGACCCAAAAAGATCTTTTGCGTTCTACCTTGATCATACAAAATATTGCTGGATGGATGACCAACTCTTTGTTGGGTATGTGTGTGCTGAGAAAGGTGGGCAGTGCAGAAGCAGAGCATCTCTGGTACTCTGCATTAAGATCTGCTACGCACCGGCCAAGAAGCATCCCCTTGAGGGTTTGTATGCTCATTCTACCGGAGCTAAAGCTGCAACTGCTGTGTTAGCATGCAGATTTCCAGTCCTGGACATCTGCCAGTCAGCAGCAAGGGCATTGTTGCATACTTTTTTCAAACACTACTGCTTGGACTGTCAGGTCCATAGGGATGGGCACTTTGCCCATTCAGTCCTGTAGGGCTATCTAGTGTTAACTTGGTTCGCAACTCACCTCAGGGGATGGAATTGCTTGGGTATCTATTTAAAGGTAAGGAATCTGTAGCTAGAAGTCTCTATCAGATGGACAAGTTACTTAACCTTTGGTAATACCTTCTCTGGCAGAGACTATATCTAGCTGCAGATTCCTTACCCAGCTTCTCCACTCAACAAACTGATTTCTAGGAGCACGTACTCCCCTTTCAGGGTATTAGTTTTGACACACCTGTAGTCGGTGTTCTTCATGGCTCTGTGCTTCTGGTGTGGAAATTCGTAAAAATATACTGAAGTTGGCATGCCTGGCTGGTGCTTATAAAGGACCCTCAAAGTCATATCCGGTGCGGACAACGGACTTGGAGCCAATCAACAACAAGGTGTTACCAAAGATGAGTAACCTGTCTTCCACAAGTGGGTAAAGACAAAATAGGGCAAAAAACTATGAACATTGAAATGGACAAGAGATCCGTGCAAATAAAGAGCCTAAAGTACAATGATATCTGCAACAGACGGCAAAACCTTTGTAAGAAAAAGTTGTTTCATGAATGTAATTAGTGGAAGGACACAAGCCATCTTTTCAAAAGCAGTATTAAGAAGCTAGGTTCCAGGCCTGGAATAAACATAAGAGAAGCGAAAGCCATCGACTAAGAGGCAAACAAACGAGGTTGACAAGAAAGCTAACCAATGATAAAACTGACCCAAAGTCCATTCTAAGCATTGGTATACTTACACAATAAGCCTTTGACAACACATTTCTAAAAGCGGTCTCTTGACAAGACACAAAATATGCTAAGTTTATTATGTTCTCAGGGTGAACTGCAATTTTTACATGCAATTACCAAGCATTTATGTACAAATGTAATTTTAACTCTTTTGTAAGCTGAATAAACCCGTTCCATGTTAAGGCCTTGTGATTGATTTACTAAAAGTAAAAAAAAAACGAAATAAAATGATTTTCTTTTCTTTGTTTATGTTTAAGTACTTTTTGTAATGGAGAGGCCACTTCAGAATTTTGTTAAAATATACACATGATCACAACTCTCTCTGCTCAACAGCATCGTTTTCAATATATCCCAATCTAATGTATCATAACATTCTTTAATTTGATATTCCACCCTTGTTATCAATTTAATGAGTTCAAATTAAAAAGGTAATAACTTCAGAAGTGCACAGATACTAAAGAAATCTCTGAAGTTCTTAATTTCTATTAATGTACTTGGCAGATAGGTACATTTGTTTGTTAGTTTATAGTATGCAAATAATTAAATGTTTATAAATCTTCTTTAATTGTAGGTTTGTTTACTGCCAAACGCATTCTCTACTTTGTGTTCACAGATGATACGCCAATATGCACGTATTTCTGGTTTGGATACATATGTTTTATACACATTTACGTTCATATATACTATGTAGCAAATATTGTGTCTCAACATTGTAACAAATTTACTTTTTACATTGAGGAATGTGATGGGACATTGACAACACTTCCTGTGACATCCTATCATGTGGTGACTTTCCATTTGATGTATTTTCGCCTTGCTTATGCTTAAAACCCACAGTTGTGTTAAAGGCAATATACTTCGAAAAGCTAAGGTGTTCATTTATACTATTCTATCATATCGGCCATAAAATAAAATAGCCATTAAGGAATGTGAAGATTACTTTTTAAACTATGCTTTCCTATGTAATCATTCTGCATATGTGGCTATTACCAAATTCATATTATTGCTAATGTAACATGTGAAATGCGGGTGCTTATGAAGCTGTGAAGGTAGTGCTTCTCAGTGTGCATACGTGTTGTTTTCCATCCATGGTTCGTGATCATGTTTTATTTTTATTAGTGCTCTGAAGCGGCTCTTTATTTTCTGTGAGGTGGTCAAAAATGCCAACTTAATTAGATGTTATCACATATGGAAATTTGAAAAGAGCTTTGGAAAGTAATTTTACTTATTGTAAAGGCATGTGTGTCTTTCAATGCCTTAGGGGTAGTTTACGTGACACAAACAAACCAATATGTCTTGCTTTTAAGAGGCAAGAATAAATAAAGCAATGCCAATAATCCTTTCCTTTAAAAGGCGAGTGCCAACTCACAGGCATTGATCACACGTGTTTGCACTGGCACTTCTACACACTCTATATTTTATTTTTTATTTACTGTTTTAAAATGGCCATCTGCCATATTGGAATGGGAAAGAAAGAAGCAAACATGGACACTGTGAGTCACGACCAGTGTATTGGCACATGGTGGCCATCTTGAGATGGCTTTTCATAAACAAAAAAATCATTCTAAGATGGCTGCTGTGTATACACGTCATAGCCCTTCATTTGGGTTATCAGACATTTTGCAAAATGTTTTTAATGCACTTAAAACCAGAGATGAACGCATTAGATTTAAACTATTATTAGCAAGCAGGATCATTAGATAAATTTAGGTGAAGGTATTTTGAACATCTTAGTGTGAAGTACAGTGAAAATACTATCACTTCAGATGTTAATTTCACAATGGTTTGCAAGGGCTCCTAGAAGCAACACTGATTTCAAACACTTGAAAGGGCCTAGAACTTATGTCTGAGGAGGCAGAGGTACCTTGGTGACTTGCAGCATTGACGCCCCCCTACCAGGGAGCCTAGCTGCTTGCACACCTGGTAGGCTGATGCTCAGTGGGACAATAGAACTTGAACACACAACCCTTGGCTTGCCCCCTCTCCCTCTGCCCCAGCAGATCCAGGAGAATGTAGGCAGGGCACGCACCCTGATTACCTCCCAGTTGGCCCCTGAACTGGCTGGTGAGGACTGGACAGGGTCAGGCCTTGTCCCATTAAAAGGGGGCCCCTCCCGGATCACCCAGGATCTGTAATGCAGTCTGTTGGACACTAGGCTCCCTGAGTCTACTTTCCACCTACTATATCTCAGAGACTAAGGTAACTAGGTGCCCTACCTGGAGTGGGCCCCTCTCTTGACCACCCTATGAGGCTGCTGAAGCGACCTTGGAGCCACGAAACTCTGCCACGGTGACAGGTAGAGGATCAGTGTAGGCTTTCCCCTGTAGTAAATGTAATTGTCTGTTGCATTTAATCCATGCGACTCTGCAAGTTGGGTCACTATGGGGAAGTATGCCTGCAAATGTTTCCATGACCTGGGTGAGATGTCTTAACTAGAATCGGACACTGCCCCTTAAGAAGCTGCCTCCTGATCCAACACCAGGGACCCGCCATTGGCTCCCACCTACAAGACATATTGCAAGCCACCACAGCATCGCATGAGGCCCTAGAAACCAAAATAGACACCCTTGGCTCAGACGTGGAGCTCCTGAGAGATGATGTCTTGTGGAACGGGTAGTGACCACGGAGCGGGAGTTTGCTGATATCCCCCTAGCGATGGCTGCCACAGGCAGACAGCTTTCTGCCATGGCGTCATGCCTGAAAGTCTTTTAAGCCAGGGCAGAAGATGCTGAGAACAGATCACGGCACAACAATATTAGAATTGTGGGCTTCCATAAGGGATTTAGGGCAACAACATGGTCTCATTTTTGGCAGGATGGCTTCGCGTGGAGGTGGCCCCTGAGGGTCTCTGCATTTCTCACCATCGAGTGAGTTCACAGTGTCTGCTAGACCACTACCACCGGGTACTCCCCCTACACCCAGTAGTGGCCCACCTCCTGCACTACAAAGACCGCGATTGCATTTTGAGGCAAGCTAAATTGTGGGGAACCATAGTCCTGGAGAACAGTAATATCATGACATTTCCTGACTTTTCTCGAGGTACAGAAACAGCGAACTGCGTTCGTAGAAGTTAAGAAAAACTTGTGAGAACTTGGAGTCCAATACTTGATGCAATTTCCAGCCCTGTAGCGAGTGGTAACTGCAGAGGGCACTCAGTTTTTTCAGACTTCCCAGGAAGCATGATCCTGGATTGAACTGCTACCTAGAGCTGGGCCCCGTGGAGAACCTCAGGTGTGTCTACTGAAGCGCCGTCCTTGCAGACGTGGAGCCATGAAAAAGTCTGCAGTACTGACGGAAGCGGATGCATGACGGGGGAGTCAGAGAGTGGTGAAAGTAGTGGCCTCAATGAGCAGATCCAGTTTGGGGCACCCTGTCCTCCCCAGGAGGGAGGAGATGTGGGATCTGCATCGGAGTGCGCGTCATCCATGTCGGACTCCTTCATTGTCATACTGCTGATAGTGACTCCCAGTAATACTGATGATTTGATTTAACTGGAGAGAGCTTAGCTGCTGGCACATTATGGGGGGTCTGGGGTTCTCTGGATCCTTGGGTTCCTAGGACCCCCCCCGGGTATTATATGACATGTTGTTAAGTGTCAGGGGACACCAGGGTGGCCAGCCTTGGGTCGAGCTGCAACACACACCCTCAAATAGACTATAACTAACTTGCTTTGTTTTCAGGTTTGGACGAAAGGGGTTTTACCTCTTGTCCTGGGGAGTGGGAGTTAGGAGTTAATGTTGTGTACAGACGTTTTCAGTCCTAGGGCGGACAAGTTGAGACCGATTTATTTGGTTGGTACTCCACCCAGATTGGGGATCTCTCAGAGTCAGAAACTGCTAAAGCGTCAATACTCCCTATTTGGACCCAGGGCCACTGCGGCCCCTGTTGAGGTGAGTTAACGACACCTGCCCACCCATTACACAACCATGGAAACATTACAGACTATAAAATATTCTCATGTAATGTAAAGGGAATACACTACAAGGTCTTCTATTTAAGCAGACGTGGGGCCCACATAGTTCTGCTCCAGGAAACATCTAACAGCCAAAATGGGCAGTGCTGTTGGCGGGTGCAGGCATACTATACAACGTATTCTGCTTTTGCCAGGGGGGGGGGGGGTCCTGATTTAGTTTCAGCTCGTAGAATCACTAGTGGACCCTCAGGGGTGCAACGTGGCGACAGTGGGCAGGCTGGGTGGGAGGGACATTAATATCATAAATGTGTATGGGCCCTATGTGGATCAGGGTGCATTCTTGGCTTGACTGTCGCCACAGTTGTCCCTCTTCCTAACGCAAAATGCCATAGTGGGTGAGGATTTCAATTGCATAGCAGACCCTGCGCTTGACCGGTCCCACCTGCGCACTGCCTAAATCCCCAGTCTTTCATTCAGCCTGCGCACTTGGGGAGTGGCAGAGGAAGTAGGGGCTCATGAACCCATGGCGTAGCACTAATCCCAAGCTACTGAGACTATTCCTACTCCCCCTCCCCCCCAATTGCACGATTTACATGTGCGCCTGGACACTTTCCTGTCCTCACTTGACATACTTCCCCGCATTCAAGGGATATAATCTCTCCCGCATCATACCAGATCACAACCCAGTCCTGATCTTCCTAGATTGGCAGAGGCCACCAGCTAAAATCCCCACCTGGCGAATAAAATCAGAGTTGCTAGAGGACTCTGTGTTCCGGGACACCATTGGGGTGGGGGAGGATCACCACCTGTTTTGCGGCTAACACTTGATCAGCCTCTGCATTACAGATAGAGTGGGATGCCATCAAGGCAGTGATCCTTGGGCATTGCATAGCTGAATTGATAGGGGTGCACTCCACTCTTCTTAGGCAAATAGCAGCTGCAGAGCGTGTTTAGGGATATGGAAAAACGTCAACCAGAGCAACCAGGGATACAACCACAGTTGATAGAGAATAGGGAACAAGTGGAAGCACACACTGAGCACCTTCGTTCCTTTGATTATATAGCTTACTTAGAGTGCAACAGCTCTGGGTGCTTATTGCCATGGCTAGTGGAGCCGGCTAAGCGAGGAACGCCCATAGTGGAATTGGTCACTGCTGGAGGAGACCTCCTACATTCACAAACTGACATCAACAACTCTTTTTTTTTGTTTGTTTTTGTCCTACTGTCCTAATCTATGCACGGGTCACAAGCCGTTCGACGACCAGGGGCTTCATTGATTTCTTGACTCGCTTACTTTTCCTCATTGGAGGCGGCGACCAAGCTAGGTGCAGACATTACCCTCCTGGAGGTCCTAGGCGCAATTAAAGGGTTGGCAAGGGGCAAAACCCCAGGATCAGATGGTCTACCAGTAGAGTTCTATATGACCTATGTCGCAGAACTTGCCCCCAAACTAGCGGAACTGTTTACGGCCACCATAGAAGAAGGAGGCCTGCTAAGATCGACCAGTGAAGCAATAGTAGTTCCGCTCCTTAAGCCTGGGAAGCCAGAAAACTGATGTTAAAGCATATCAGCGCTCTCAGTGTTGAATGTTGACTATAAAATATTGAGCAAAATTCTGGCCACTCGCCTGCTACCTTTTATGCAAACACTGGTCCATCCTGACCAGGCAGGTTTCCTTCTGGGTCTCAGTCCCTGATTTTGAATCATACCACCTGGCAGCCCAACTCCAGTGGTCCACTCAGTGGATGGAGGGCAGGCAAGTACAGGAAAGGGAGCTGAGCCAATTTTTCCCCTCCATATGAAGACTTAGTGAAAACATTACTCAGGGTGCAGAGGGGGACATTGGCTGACTCCCGGGAGTGCCTCACCAACCAGAAGTGCTGGACTCGATGCCTGCATCCCATAGTCCCCAGAGCTGCCACTTGGGATGTTAGAGGTACTCCCACATAGAGGCGATTGGGATGGTCTGGGGGCTGGGCAGCAGTGGGAGTATGCAGGATAGGTGACCTTCCAGGATTCAACCACCAAGACTTTTGGAAGGCCTTCGATTTACCACTGGGACATTTACTATTACACGGTTCAGTGATGGCAACCTTGCGCATGTATTGGAAAATGTGGGGTTTGGAACCCCAATAACTTCTTTATTGTAAATATGTGGCCACGTCCGCAGGCAATTACAAGGCAGTCTCTTGTCTATTGGAGGTACTTACTGGGGTCTCCGATTCCTGAACAGGCTTGGGACACTATCTTAGAGCGGACCCCAAAGGTGTCGCAGAATGCCCAATTCAAACCGATTTGTTTCTTCCTCAACCCCCAATAAAATTAACAAGTACTTTGGGATCACTTGCCTCCTGCCCTAGGTGTGGCACTGAGGGTGCAGACTTCCACCATATGGTGTGGTCCTGCACATGCTTAGCCCCATACTGGGAGGGGGTCTTGCACTTGCTCACCGAAGTGATTGAGAGGGAGGTACCTAATGGTGGGCCATTGCTTACTTTACTGGTTTCCTCACACAAGTAGAACTATAAGTAACCAGAAAATTTCAAGACCTAGGGTTAATATTAGCTAAGCAAGAACTTACTCGAAACTGGAAAGACTGGAGGGGCCTGAATCTTATCTGCTGGCCCAAGGAGCTGGAGGGAAGGGCAGACCGTGAGGAAACACTGATGCTGCGCGAAGCTCAGAAAGGGACTGGCAAAGTAGAGTTGGTACAAGCATGGCAGGCACTGGTGGACACTCTTAAGCACCCTGATCAGCCTTCGCAAACGTCAATGCTGCTGGCCTCCCCTAGCAGATATCCTTAGATCCTTTCACGTCACAACACAGCTGATAACTGCCCCCTGATCTCAGGTCACTCCTGGCTGGACAACAGTACTACCCCATAACCGAAGCCATCTGTGAGCTAATCCAGGGGAATCTTTGCTAATAGGTGGACCTCACGCACCCACCAACACAGACATTGAGGGAGCAGGTACGCCAACTCGGTGGGCAGGGAGGGTTATTTGGGGACGAGAGTTCCGGGGTAAGACCCTGCATCCCTGCTGACAATTGGTAACAAGTATTTCTACCCCCTCTTTTGTCAATGTTCATTGATTAGTATTATTTGAAAAATCAATAAAATCTGTTTAAAAAAAGAAGAAGCAATTAGGTTCCTAAGGTAATCCACCCACAACCTCCATCCTTACGAGACCTCAATGTTCGCATCCCTAAACTCACTGAAAGCTGAAAATACGTCCAGCAGTAGATCACAGAAAATACAAGTATGTTGTGAACATGAGGAAGGCAGAAGCCACATCTAGCCAAATTATGCTTCATGGTTGTACAATGCCAGCTCTTATGGCTGAAAAGAGAACTGACCCGGGGCTGCGACCGTACCCAGAAATGTTCACTACGTTGTAAGCAGCGCAACAGAAATAATGCTTGGACACGATCTATTTTTAGTCTAAAGATATGTAACGAGTGCAGAAAATGTTGGCCCTCTGAATGAGTGTTTCTTGGGGCTTTGCCTCTTATGAAGTGCTTTGACCAGGGTCTTGTGTGTTTCGGGAGCACCTGCCTGTTGATGAAAAATTACATTTGAATTAAAGGTGCAGCATCCATCCTACCCAATCGTTTATATGGTGTCACGCTGCACTCTCAAAAACCAAACATACTCTCAGGCTCGTGAGCGTGGTAACCCACACCAAGAGCCTGATGTACTAAGACTCCAGTCACAAAAGGTGGTCACAACGTTTGCTCTGGCTTTTTGCGAATGGAATCTGATTATTGTGAACAGGCCTATGTACTACTGAGTCAGTTTGCAAACCATTTGCAGGGGGTCGCAGAATGACATTCCTAATTGATATTCATTAGACAGGTCACAATGTGGCACCCTCCTGTGATTGGCTGCAAATAGAGATGGTGGCCAGCAAGGGACAGGAGACCACCATCCCTGTGTTTATGTTCCCAATTAGGAACTTTAAAAAAAAAAAAAAAAAAATACAGTCCGGGTGCCTCAAAAGAAAACGTGCGGCTTTTAAAATAAAAATAAAAGTTTCCCATTTGGAAATTTCAGGAGGAGCAAGCAGTGACCCTATGCTCCATGGCCTACTTCCCCTGAGCCTGCCAACAAGATTCCTTATTGGGAAGGGGTGATCAGAGGACCCCGTCTCCTTTGCAAATCAGTTACCACTCCCTTTGAGATGAAGTTATCTGGTCAATGGTTTGTGGCCAGATTTGAGGTAAGAAACCTTTGGTACTTAGATTACTGAATCACAACTTGGACGGAAAAGCTTTTCCAGATAACTAACTGGGATTTTGCAGTTGGAAACCTAATGATTTTGCAAATCAAAGGGTTTGTGGTAAAAAAATCCTTTAGTACATTCGGCCCATAGACCGCAGAACTGCACTGTCTCCAATTATAAAACATCCTTTTTTCTACACACCTTATTTTATACTTGATCACACCGAAAATGTGACAATCTTGCAGCTTCACAGTTAAAGCTCTTCTCTGGAGCTGGCGTAAAACAACAAACTCCTTGAATCCAGCATCCCACCAAAGAACTCTTGCATACCTGAATGTGTGAATTTGCATGCAATTCTGGACAAGCCAACAGTGCTACAAGGACATACCAGTGGCCTGGGTGCATTACATAAATGACAGAGCACCTCCATTGCTTTCTTTTGCACAGGGAGATTTTCAATTACTCTTCAGGAATTGTGGAGCAGTTGAGAGGTACCGCCTTCTGTATTTTTAGGTCAGACCTGGAGACAGTCTTCGTTGTCTCACTTGTCTTTTCTAATGAAAAAAAATCATACATATGAAATACACTTGTATACGTAAAGAAAGGAACTTTGGGTCTTTGCTTTCCATTCACAGTTACTGACGGCATTTTGCTTGATCATGGCTTGTCTACTTAAAAAGTAGCGCAATGCAGTCAGCGGCGGCGCCGCAAATCTCAAAGGGAGGGGCGGGCAGATGGAGGGATGGGGGAGGAATAAAAAATAAATAAATAAAAACGTAGCATTTTGCCATCGCCTCCTGCCGCATTGCTCCTCTTCCTTCCTTTGATCTGGTGTCCCAGTATTCACTGGGACATCATCACAGGCTCACCAGCAATCCTGGTGCTGCTTTCATGCTAGGCCTAGCATGAAAGCAGCATGAAGATTGGTCTGAGCGGCTTGGACTGCAGCTCAGCCACAACCCTGAGGTCTTTGCAGTTTCTCCATCCTGGCTGTTCAACCCAGCCGAGCTGGAGAAACCTACGTGCGCATGTGTGTTTGCCGGCCTCTCCCACCTCCCGTGGCACACCCCCACCCCTCCCTTCACATCAGGAGCGGGTCGCGGCCAGGTGAAGGGGGGGCGGCGCGCAGGGGATGGGCTGGGGTGGATTAAAATAAAATTAGAAATATAAAAAAAAAACACTTACCTCGTCCACCACGCACCGCTCCTCTGTCGCTCGTAGACTGCAGGCACATGCTTCCAGCCTGCCCTGCGGCCAGTCCTGACGCTGCTCAAAGCAACGTCAAGATTGGCTGGGAGCGCCCAGCCAGGGCGCTCCCAGGCAGACCGGGAGCCTGTGCAGGCTCCCAGCCTACAGTGCATTTGTGTTTGGCTGGCCCGAGACGGCCGGCCAAACACACATGCACTTTGATGGGGAGTGCTGAGCACTCCCCCTCACACTCGTCACCCCCGTGGCCCCACCCCTTTTTCCAAACAACAATAATAAACAGTTTATTATTGTTGTTTGGTAAAAGTTTTGCATCTGTTGCTGCTGGCGGGGAGGGACGCTCCTCCGTCCTCACGGAGGAGCCTCCCCTGCTTCACATGCTGCTGGCTGAGCCAGCAGCTGAAAGATAAAATTATAATGAAACATCATTTCATCTTTCAGCTCCTGGCTTAGCCAGGGAGGCTAGGCTCCTTCGCCATTGCAAAGAAGCCACCCTTGACTACAGTGGCAGGGTTGGTGGGCCTATACTTTCACTGTAAAAGTGCTTTTTTTCCATACATAGTGTTTCCTTTTTCTTCTTTTACTCATCTTCATGTATTTAATTTGTCGGCAGTTTACAGTATCTCAAAGCCAATACTTCCTTTTTTTTTTTTTTGCACCAATTAGAATCATATTTTACAGTGATGTGCAATAACGTCAAGAAAATGATTTCTGAAGAATACTTCTACCTGTAGATTGCTCAGCTTAGAAATATCCCCAGGCAATAGATTGGACTTTTGAAGCAATTGCTTCTGCATGTCAGTGGGTAGCACCAACGGACTCTGCTGCAACCTCATACTGCCTGCAGAAGTGACGGCATGGAGCCACACATAGGAGCTGCCCCTGCATGTTGATGTCAGTTCCTTTCTTTCTGAGCGCCTTCGAAGTGGATCCTGAAGTCTGCTACCAACTTTGTTGGTTATAATGACCCCTAGACAAAATTCTTCCAAATGCTGTGATTCTGCAGCTGCCTAGCCCCCTATTCACACACTGGCAGGCCCTCCTGCAGTGCTGACCGACTCTGTTAGGCTCTCTCCAAACTCCTTTTATGAACTGGCCCATGCCCCCACTTTGGCTCCGGATGCCACTCCAGTCCTTATTGTGCCTGTCCTGATACCAGCTAAGGTGGACGAGGTGAACATCTTACTTCCCTCATACTTAATTTGCAAAATGCTAGTGGCCTAGCCATGTCTCCTGAGGCGGAGTTAGTCTCCACAAGAACCCTCACTGTGAAAAGAGGCTCTTTTGCAAATGTTGCCCACAGACAACCTACCTGCATCATGGATGAATTGTGTTCTGGGGCCCCAACAAATAGCCCACTAGATAGGCAACATAGGCCAGGCCCTGGAGACCCAGCCTTTCGTACTCAGCATCCATCCCCCAAGTACTTCCATGAGTAAGGTTAATCCTAATGTGTTACCTTCTGCGCCGCCAGATAGGGAGTCAAAGCGTATTGACACATTTAGCAAAATAGTTTTATTTTTCTGCCACCTTGGCCCTTAGATCCCTGAATACTGTCTGTCTCCTGGGCTGATACACACATGCCCTTTGAGACATGTCCAGCAAGATCTTTCTGGCTGTCCCTAACAAATTCAGGAATGTCTGTCCTAAATAATTCAAGACGAACAAAAAACTGGGAAATATTTCTTGAGAGCTGTCCTACAGAGAACAGACTTTATGGGTCTCGTTGTGTGCACCAGCACTGTGATTAAGGATCATGTCTGAATGCTTTTTTTTTTTACAGGTTTCTACTATGATGAACAGATACTTCTCGCAAGGGTGCTTTTTGATGGTTTCCTACTTTTAATTTTAAGAGGAAAAAGTTTACTCAGCTCTAGAATATTTTAAAGACAGTTGAGTCACATCCTGCTCTCAGGGCCTACTGCCCTAGGCCAATCAGTTTCACTAATAGTGAAGAAAATTCAGGGGGTATGCCCTAGCTTATTGCCAAATACAACCCTCAGAACTTGTACATCAACCAACTCTCAGGCTTTTGCTGCACCATAGGACATGGTGGTAGTCAAGGTTGTGGACACCGCCATGACACCATCTTCTTCCTCGTCTACCACAAAGGCTTCCAAGCTGCTTTAAGTTCCCTTTCCAGGGACATGTTCAGCCAGTAGGGAGCAGGATTCGATTATTTGTATGTCTGGAAAGCTATAACATCATTTCACTTAGTGGTGCAAATTGTTCAGAGGGGTTACTGCCTGCCCTTCTCATGCCACCCATTTCACTCAATGTTCAACAGATCATGCTGCCATCCTTCTGCAGGAAATCCAGTCATTTGTGGCTAATGGATGCAGATAAAAGTGAGAATCTTTAGATCATCAACCCCATAGCATGGACCTATGAAAGGACAAATTGAAAATGCTCACTCTGATCCAGGTTCTTTCTACTCTGGATCAGGAGAACTATAAGGTATCCTCGGATCTCCAAAACTCATACTTTTATGTGCCCTTCTGGCAGTCTCACAGATGCTATCTTCAATACACAGTGGGGTCAGAACATTTTCAGTTTATAATTTTGATCTTCGGCTTCACTTCTGCTCCTCTGGTGTTTCTAAAATATCCAGTTCTTTTGCACGAAGTGCATTCGCTCCTGGCCAAAGAGGCCATATAGAGAGTCCCAAAGGTGGTGAAGCACCGGGGGTGCAACTCCCATGACTTCCTTACTGTCCAGAAAATAGATGGGGGACTTAGGCCAATTCTGCTCCTTCTTCTTTTGAACACCTGCTTTCGGAGGAAGTTCAAGATGCCGACTTTGGCACAGGATTTTTATACAGTGGATCCAGGGGACTGTATGATGTACTTGGACTTGCAGAATGTGTTCTTTCATTTGCCTGTCTGCATTCCCACGTGACAGTTAGTGGTGGGTTTTGAGCATACCTAATTTACTATTCTATCTTCAGCTTCACTTCTACCTTTTATGTGTTTATGATGGTTTTAGTCGCTGTCCATCTTCACAGGTTGTGCATTCATGTATGAACCTATCTTAATATCTGTCTGCTAAGCGCAATCTCATAGCGGTCAGTTGGGGACGACCTCTAGATGATAGTCACCCTTCTGTCATCCTGGGGTTTCCCATCAGTAAACAAAAGTCCCACCAGACGCCTTCACAAAGGATTCCCTTAACATCAACCATCTAGGGCACAGTGGCGTTCAGGGCTGCCCACATCCGCAAGACATTGAGAATATTATCTTGATGGATTATTCTTAATCCTGGGTCTCCGTGCGATGGTTCAGAGGCTCTTTGGACTTTGGGCCTCATGCATCCTCCAGGTCCTTTGTGCTTGTTGAACAGGGGGGCCTTGAAATTGAACCACTGCTGAACGTTTCCTTTCAGTGAAAACCGGAGCTTCCTGGTAGACAGCATCTTTTTATTGAAGGCAATGGTCTGGGTTATTGAGTAATAGCAACTAGACACCTACTTCTCATGCCAGAGGTGGTTCTCCTTACCTCAACCAAGCTCACAGTAGTGGCAGGTGCATGGTCTCAGGGTTGGGTTGGGCATTTGGGAAGAACGGAGAACAGGGTTTTCTCATCCGTGAGGAGCCAAAGCTCCACATGAGTCTTCTGGAGCTTCTTGCCATTCGATTGCCCCTGAAAACGTTTCTCCCTTCCATCAAGGGGACACCTGTGCAGATCTCAATGCGCGACAAGATGTGATTCTGCAACAGGCAGGTTGGCAGGGGTTCTTGGTTCTTATGACAGTAGGGTCTGCACCTTTGGAAATGGCAGGACCATCAGGGGATCTCCCCAGTAGCCAGTCATCTGGCAAAGCCGCTCAGTGCCAGGGTGGATGAGCGCAGCAGACTTTAGCTGGAAGACTCTGAGTGGTGTCTTCAAACAGAGGTCGCTCAGGTCATCTTCGCCGATTAATGCGTGCCCCGGTTGGATCTTTTCAGCACCACAGAGAATGCACAGTGTCACTATTACTGCACACTAGAATTTCCAGTAGGAGGCTCTTAGCTTCAAAAAAACCCAGAACCAGTCTTTTGCCTGAGGATATACAAAAGAAGTAATCTGCAGTTACAGTATCCAGCAGAAAGAGCATTACCAAATGTAGTAATCTGATCTGCTCTACTTATTATAAATACAGATGCCTTCGAGAAAGCAAGCGTACTGTTTTATTAATAGTATCTGCAGTGATTATTTTTTCGTAATGTCAAATTTCTATTGGAAGAATATGGCCACAATTTTTAGCTGGCAACATTTTTCTACTTTTTTCTTTTTGTATCATATTCTTACAAAAATAAAAAACAAAACAAAATAACAACCACCCCGCCTTGAAAATACCATATCTATTTGTTTTCCTAATGTCTGTTCTTAAATGTTATTATGCTGTCTAAAAGTAGCCAGTGCAATCCCTCCAGAGCTAAAAGGAACAGGTCTTGCTTGGCGTTCTTAACCCAAAAGATAGGATTATAAATGCAAGCATAATATATTGCAAATTCTTCATGGTAAAGGGTGAGATTTGACAAAAGAAAGCAGGTTTTCATATGAATTCTGACATCTGCATTATGCACCGTGCGTTTGGTTTAAAGGTTTGTAAAATGCTAATTACCAACAATAATAAATACATTTATCTATGTGCTGTCATCAAGAAATTGCTTTGAAGGCACCCAAGGTTTGTGAATGTTTATTGTGCCAGGTGATGGGGAGTTACCAAAAAATGCCAAGAATGTGTTAAATTAGTATCATTTGTTCTTGTATTGTATTTTTGGAAGACATTGCTTGCCTCCTTTAAGAAAAAATGATCTATTTTCGCAGTCAAAGTATTTTAGTTATTCCATCGTCCACCATGAAATGTTTTCTTTCGTCGGGTAATAATAGGGGCCAGATGGCACTGGAGTGGAGCCTCGGGGCACAGAAGGCGTTAACACGCCATGGTAGTCTTTTCTGTTTATGTAAAGACGGTGTTCAGGGAAAGCTGACCCAGGTGAGTGAGGCAGAGAGGAAAGTCTGTCAAGTGGGCAAAGAGGTAACCATTACCATTCAATTTCCCTAGGATGCAGGGATTGTTTTCAATTTTCCATCCGAGAGGGCTACATCAACTGTTGGGCAGCTGTAATGCAGAACACACCAGCACCACAGCCCCTTATTCACACTCATTCCTTAGTAGAAATGGATGTTGTAGCAGCTGGTGTGCTGAACGCACGTGCAGCACACGGCTCGGCACGCCAATGGCCCCGATTGCCGTTACGCCAATTTCCTTTTTCCTGCTTCCATTAGAGCCTCTGGCAACAGAGATGTCTGGCTTGATCTTGAAATGTGTTTTTTGTGTGTTTTGTCTTAGTTATTGCCAGCAATTGATAATGCAGTTAAGTAGATTCACTAGGTTTATTTCTGAGTGGTTCCTTTTCTAGGTGTCTCGTTGTTGTTTACGTTCTGCCTGCCTTGGAAGAGGCTGGATCGAGGCAGACCACAGGTTTGAAAAGGCCCAGCTCTTGTGGGAGTACATCCTTAAGAACGAGCTCACGTTCTGCTATACTGACAGGCCTGGGTACCATTGCTGACACTTGTGGTCCTAGAGGTACGGCCCTGCCTCCTCCCGCGTCCCATTGGATAGCACTATGTGATTTATCAGACTGTGCTGGGGGAACTGAATAAAGAACATTTCTATTGTAAATCATTTTTTCCAGGCATGTGCTCTTGGAGCCCCTGCTAGAGTTGGCCAACAGGTTGAAAGGTAATATTAATGCATCCACTTCTTGGAAGAAGTAGATAGTAGCTCGTTTCACCATCAGTGCTTGGTTAGGGTTAATATTTCCAAAGGGTAAAGATGAGAGAGCATGAATGGGACGGATGCTCTAATTTTTCCTATGGAAACCATACTGAGGTAATCCCTTGATTCCACAAAACTTGATTCTTCTAGGAAGTGACGATTTAAAGCCTTGCTTTAAAAAGTTAGATATCTACTACAGTGAATTTCCTCCTGCGTTTGGGATACACATCCAACTTTTTCAACAGTCAATCTCTAGTACTCCTCGATCACCAGATGTATTCCTATTGGCTTAAGTTTAGTAATTCCTCAGTTCGATTTGACAGATCATACCCACGAGAAAGGCAGATAGAAATGTGTATTGTCACAATTAGATTTTTCTGTTTGCTTTCTCTACACTGAGAAGCCTGAGAAAACGTTTCCTTTAGGTAGAAACCCTTAACTTTCCTTTTCCTGTTATATTTGGGGAAATGGACTCCCAAATCCCACTATAAAAATGCAGTTACTCCAACTTATTTTAGTAACAACCTTCAAAGTATTTCCAGGATGGGCATGCTTGTGCAAAAATATTTGTGACTACCCGTACGCCAAAGAGTTTCTAGGGATCCTACCCATGCCCCATTCCCTTCACATGCAATGTGCATTTAAGTCAGCTTAAATGTTTTGTTGTTATCATATGTGGGTATTATCATATGTGAATCGCTTGTCAGATGCCTACATAATTCCTAGGCACCTCAGTACATTTAGTTGAAGATACATCCAGTGCTTCTGACGGTGCAGGTCATATTGGTCCACTCAGATGCTTCACAGGGCACCTTCCCTCCTACCCCATTCTGCCCAGATGTGGCAGTGTCTCCATCGAGGCAAACCCTTTCCTCTGAAACCACTCTTCTAAATTTATGGAAGATCAGTTCTTCATTTAAATGGTTGGTTCAGGCGATATTCTTGTTAAATTGAGATTAAGCCTATAATCTGAAGACGTTCGGAATTGCTAAAAGATGGAAATTTCATCTTCCTTCCAGAAGCGTCTGTAGTTTTTCTTTTAAGAATATGGTGGAGTATAAGCTCCAATTACATAGCCTTAGAGGTGCAGCCAGTAAAGGTTAATGATAACATATATGTGTCTAACATGGTTGAGGCCCTGACCAGTTTAAAAGTAATAAAACGTATCTTTCTGTCTCAAAATCAACACAGTTTCCTCGATTGGTCTCAAACTGAGGGTCTTTCTCCCAGACATGGCCTTAAAAAGCATGTTTTGAGATTTTCCTCTGGATATTTTCAGAACCTCTTGAGTATTTTGCTCTCTGCCTGCTACAGATCGAATCTCGGCTTTTGTGGACATCTATATTTGCAGGTAGGGCTTCCCATGTTTTCTTATCTTTTTCTGCAAAGATCTAACATAGAAAATTGTGATCTTTTAAAAACAATGTTTCATTCTTCTTTAAAAGTTTTCGTAACTTTCTTTGCTTGCTCTTTTTAAAGGTCTCCATTGGCCATGTTTGAAATGGGTTTCCCAGATACCCTACAACTTTCACCTGATGATGCTTCATTGATGTGCCTCACTCCCACTACAGATGCAGAGAGAGAAGATAATTTGGTATCAAAGGTAATTCATTCATTGAGTCCTCCCTCTGGAAAAGCTTCAGAAAAACAATGAAGAAGTTGACTTGCACTAACTCAGTTGAGTGTTTCATTTGCGACCATGGTAAATATTTTTAGTCATTTAAGGTTGGTTGAGTTATCATAGAGGCACGACAGTGGTGGTCATGCTTTTTTGCTAGACACAGGAGGGAGTGACACGCAATTATTTTGAACAAGGTATGTTTGGGACAGAAAGTTATTTTTGGCCTTTGTGTTTTACAACACAATTTGACAAAACTTGTGAGCAGATTTTGTTAAAACCCTGTGATATATCAAGAAATAGATAATTATCCATGTTTAATGCTTTAGACTAAAGTTAATCTGCAGACCATGGGCTCATTCGCAAAAAAACTAGTTTAAAATATAAAACGTTCTTGCTACTTCTAGTAAATTGCTTATGTTTTGGCAAATTCTCAAACACTTCATCTTCACCGCGTGAAAATTGCTCACGAAAACCTTTGTGAGTCGAGCAAAGAATGATCGTCTTGCTAACAAACAGGCAGAGTCACAAACTCAGTGCGCGGTATTTGCTAATGCTACCTGCCAGAAGAAAAAGTGTAACTCAGCCTTGCACTGAAAGCTGCACAACAGCGCCTGACCTGTCCGGTCTTTTCAACTAGTCCCAGTTACTTAGCACCGAAGGAAATTATCAGTTAGCATTTTATGAATCTGCAAATTCCATCATAAAATGTGCTCCTTTGGAAACATCCCTTTTGTGAAGCCTGCCTTTAGCCATTCCCATTTTGCATATGTAAATGGTGTCCTTTTACAGTTCCAACAATTTGTCTTGCTCCTTTTCGTAAACCATTTTTTATTTACATGAGCTTACATTCCACCTATACTGTATAATTTCCTCAAGGAGTAAATTATACAGTTACACCAGCTAGGTGCATCTTACATATTTTTTAATGATTCAAGCACATTGTTTGTATGTGCAAGTTATGTTTTTTAGATGCAAGTATATTTGCAACCACATTTTTTTTTCGGTCTGTCGTTAGCCAAGACTTTTCATTTTACTAAAATTAATGTATGTATAATTTACTAACTTGTAGGGACTTTCGGGTAGCCCTCGTCAACTATTGGTCTTTAACATTTTTATATCATATATCACATTATTTTTCTTATGACCACTATAGCATACAGCATGAGGCACTGAGCAGGCACAGTTCAGCCAATGGCTGTCTTCATTGTGAATAACAGCATTCTGCTCTTTCACAAAGACCAAACCCACACAAAGTAGTTACCTTTCTGAGCAAATTTACACAAAGCAGTTCTTTTCAGTACCAGAGACTGCTATGGCAAAGTGTGCTTTGTGAGGTGAGAAAAATACTTCTGCTTTTAGCCAATGTTTATTTTTTTTATATTGGCAAGGGCCTGGAGGGTGCTCAAAAACAAGCATTGTCAAAGCCAGGGGCTCTCGCCTTGTTCACCCATTGGCAATATTTTTTGCCAATTTTGTGTACCATTGGCACAATAAATAAATACATTAAAAGCACGAGGAGTCAGCTGCATCATTCCACTGGCGTGCATGCGTGATGATGCATGAGTGTGCATAGAGCGTCACATGTGTGTGCTAACAGAATGACACAGTACCGTTTTATTTTTTTATTTACTTGTCCAAGATGGTATACATCACTTGGATCAGTGAATGAAATAATTTATTTTTTTTAGTGCAAAAACGTTTTTTGGAATGCAGAGCAGCTCAGTAGCAAATGGCAGTTGCCTGCCCCCACCCAGAAAAAAAATACATTTATTTATTGTCCCATGAGAGTGGGGGACCAAAGGAGGAGCGGGGGAGGGAGAAATAACAGAGGAGAGGGTGGGTGGCGATAGCGCAACAGCGGTGCATTGTAGGGCAGGTTGGACTGCAGAGTGGCCGACCAGGCAAAGGGCAAATGCTGGACCTTCCACAAATAAAAAAAAAATGAAAATATTTGCTGTAGCACAAGGAGAATGGCACAACAGAGGGGCAGAGGAAGCAATAATGAAGAGTGTTGGTATTAGAAGAAGATGAAGCAGCACATGAGAGAGAGCAGCGAAAAATATGCACTCTCGTGGAATACTTAATGAAAAAGAAAAAAGTAGCTCCAAAAATGGAAGCAGTAGACGCATACAAGTCAGTCAGTCAAAAGGATTGTATAGAAAATATGCTCCAGGGGAGGGACAAGTACAAGAAGAGGAAGGCAAGCCATTGACTATAAAGCAAATAAATGATAGTTATGTAAAGCCAACCAATGGTAAGCAGTGGGTGGACTCTAAACCCACTGTATATTATTGGTATGATTCACAATAGATTTTTGCCTACAGGTAGGCACAACCTAATAAAGTTTACAGAACAAGCATTGACAAAGTTGAAAGAGCAGAAGCCAACTTCCAACCTATTGGCTTTACCAGTTCTTGCTTGTAAATTATCCTTTGTTTGAATTCTTTTAATCAGCTCGTTTCTTTTACTTCAAGGAATGTAGGGCCAGAACTAACATTAGTAATAGCGGTTACCAAATAGTGATTTTTTGCAAATCGCTATTTGCTAATCGGTATTACTAACGTGCTAAAGTTATGTCTGACCCTTATTTCCTAATTAGCGATGTATAGTGGGTTGAAAAGACCTACCTGATGAACATTAATGAGGTAGGTTGTAATTTGGGACCCACTACGATTCACTGCCATCAGAGGGATGGGGGCCTGCTGTGCTTAGCAGACCACCATGTCTTTGATTGCTTTTAAATAAAGCAATCTTTTTTTCTGAAATGCAGCCTGTTTTCCTTAAAGGAAAATGGGATGCGTTTAAAAAAAAAAAAAAAAATCAGTTTTATTTTATAAGAAAAGGCAGTGGTTTGTAGGACCACTGCGTGGTTTTAAAAATATATATTTTTTGCATTCTCAAAGGGAATGGGGTCCCAGTCCCTTGGGGATCCCTTCCCAATTGTGAATGGGTTACCACCTCCTTTGAAGGCGTGGTAAAATATTAATGTTTTGTGACCAAAATTTGTTTGCAATAATTAATACAGAGCACTACCATTCTGTGTTTGAGGGATGCCCTAAATATGTCCCTTCCAAATACTGAATTGTTATTGAGTCACAGTCCCAAATTGCAATTTGGTAACTTGTTACCGAATCACAATTTGAGGTTTGTGCGTTTAAAAGAGAATTTTTGAGGTTGCAAACAGACCGATTCTGCAAATTGGTCTGTTTGGGACCTCAGAAATGCTTTGCACATCTGGCCCTAGATTTGCACAGCTCCTGGCTTTCCTTTGAGTTTTTGAACCTGGGCCAAATGAAGATATGGTTTTCATTTCAGCAGGACTTTAAGTGGGATGAAAAAACTGGGGTGTCTCTATTAAAGTAGCGTGTCTGATGTAATTAAGGGCGTGGCTAAAAAACGTAAGCTAAAAATCTGTGCTTAGCATAGTCTGCCCTCCAACTGGTATTTTGCTGCTTCTTTCTGTCATTGCATTTAGATAGATAATACAACAAGTAACATTACACCTACAACATGCCAGGACTATTGGCTTTGTCAGTGGCTGTTAGTTGCATAAGATAAATAAGCAACAACAATGGCTTCATTATATATACTATTGGAAATGCTTCAGCTCTGGAAAGATGAGACTAAAAAAACGGAGTCTCTTTGAAGTTACTTCAAAAGCAGTGAAGGATAGTACTTGCTGCAGAGGTAAGTTTTTTTTTCACCCTTAAGGTGAGGGCAAAAATGGAGGGCCCGATAGGGACCCGTCTTAGCACCTGCTTTTAATACCTGCGGGTGCTGAGCACCGGCAGGATCCGGCCCACTTAAAGCCCTGTATTTCGGGCCACTTTTGAGTTTTCCCTATAGCGCACAGGTATTCTGCCCCAAAATATTTACAGCGTTCTAGCTATAGGGTAGAACCCAAAATCTCTATATAAACTGTATTTATTTTTCACACACATATTTACATTGGAAACACGAAGTTGCCCCTTTGCAACCATCCTGATACTGTTTTTTTTCGTTTTGTTTTGGATTTGTTTTGTGCCTACTGCATGCACTAGGAAATTACGAATGGCTCATCCCAACCCCATTCAAATTCCGAGACACCAGCCCGGGCCTCGAGTTCGGATTTTTTTTAGCAGATCTCTACAAACACTCTCTCCATACTGCTATAGCTGTTTTTTTTAT
Source organism: Pleurodeles waltl (assembly GCF_031143425.1). Taxonomy (NCBI): domain Eukaryota; kingdom Metazoa; phylum Chordata; class Amphibia; order Caudata; family Salamandridae; genus Pleurodeles; species Pleurodeles waltl. The sequence goes on along the minus strand of NC_090440.1, from coordinate 869,502,063 downwards.
TTCTTCAGAAAAGGTCTTTGTGATCATATCCCGTCCTAAAACACTTTAGCTCAGATTTAGCAGATTTCATTTTTTCCCAGTTGAAACCGCTACATCCTGCTGACCGGGCCTTCGCTGCGATCACGATTAACGTAGCCAGCCATCTTGAAAATATAAAGTGACATTTTAAGGGGTTTCGTTCCGTGCTAATGTGGCATTGGGTCGTTATCCAATAACGCTGTCTTGTAGTCTAACTCGACGCAGCTGTGGGCCGCATAAGACCCCAGACTGGAGGAACGGAGAATCTAGGAAAGGATTGAATAACACCCTAAGTGAAAGAAAGGGATATGTCTTATTTTTATGTTTTTTTTCCCATTGGCTATTTTTACTTACCTTAAACATTCTCAGTAAGTCAGTATTATATTTTGGCTTGAGTATTCACTGATTAAATATTACGCTTTGCTTTTACTCAGTGTGCTTCACGTTTTTGGTTCGTCTTTTATGACTTAGTCATTGTGTAAATGTTCTACATACCCATTAGATTTCTACAAAAATCACAATACACACACAATAAACACTGAAGTGAAGAAGCGTATTTTGATTTCACTCTCCACTGGCATTGTTGTAGCAGCATTCATGTACCCCTCCTCTGCCTTTTGTGCATTTCAAACATTTTTATTTAATTTTGACATCTTTGGTTTACTATTGATTTTAATATTAGGTTCAGATCATTTTGACCAAGTGTATTGCCAATGCAGAACTCAAAGGAATCTTTCATAATTATTGGTGTTAGCATTACCCACCTACAATAGAAGGTGAAGTCGACCAAATCTTTGACGGAGCGCTAAAGCTTATCCCTCAGAGCCTTTTCACGTTGTGTTGTTGTGTCTTCCCGCGTTGATTGAACATTCTATGGCACCGCAACTTTTTTGATTTCTCATCTCCAAGAGTCACCTTCTCTATTTTTTTCTTTACAAAAAGTATCATTTTTGTGGTGAAGGCTGGTACTCCAATCTCAGAGATCTGTTATCCAATAGCCTCCATTTAACATTAGCAATACTGAAAGTACTGCCGTGCAGTGTGCTCATGTGGTCAGCGGTGACAAAAAAGACGAATAGCAATGCTGCAGGAAAGGTGTTGGATGTCGAGTAAAGGACCGTAATTTCTTCAAGTTGATCTCTTACTTGTGTTCTTAAATATAGGCACAGCTCTTCCCTACCTAACCCCCACCGGCATAGAACTTCTGACAGAGGAGCCAGGATCACCAAATTATTGGTGGGGCCCAGACCCCATTTAATTTGAGCAACTGCATTGAGGTGTGATGATGAGCATGGCTCATGGGAGACCCCAACTCATAGAAAAAAACAAGAATGGTTGCAAGCCTCGAAATCCAGAGCTGAGGATAAAAAAAATCATAAACTAGGTACAGGGTGAATGAGACATCAAGCTGCCTCCCCTTTGAAAGCAGGGATGGATTCCTAAACATAGATGACGGGCTCTTTGGCACGATCAATAATGTCACTTCATCAGAGAGAGTTCAGTCACAACCTTTGCCCTGTTCTGCAGTTGTAGACCACAAAGCAGTAAATATTTGAGGCATTGTATGTACCTAAATTTTAAAAACAATGCATGGATCCTTAGACATTAATTCATACCCCTCTCAACAACTTGAGCAGCGAGAAACCTAGGAGTCATCTTTGATAATGACGTATCTTTCAAATCTCAGATCGAATCAGTTGCCAGAAACTGTATATGGATCTTAATGGCACTCACAAAATTCCTTACCCTGTTTCCTTGGGAGTCCTGCAAACCAGCAGTTCAAGCCAGTGGAGAAGTGTGGCACAATGGTTAGAGCGGCAGACCCTGATGCAGAGATCTGGCCCGGGACCAGGGTTCAATTCCCACCACGGCGGGTCTTGGGCTAAATCTTGCCTCGGTGCCTAATCTAATTGATGGGTCCCACTCTGTAACTCTGGGCAATAGCTTGCTTAATCTCCACAATGGCCCTCACAGCGCTTGGATGCCTGTCTTCACCCTGGGGCTGTCCAGGAGTGGGCGCCTCACAGGGAAAAGCTAGGAGGGGTTCCACAGCGGTATGCGTACAGCACCTTGAGACCCTAACGGGTGAGTAGTGCGCTATACAAGTGCGAAGTTTATAGTTTATAGCCATGAGTCTCTCCAGGCTGGACTACGCAAATGCTGTGTATTTGGGACTGCCTACATACCTAAACCGCAGACTGCAAGTGGTCCAAAACACAGCAGCGTGCCTTCTTTTCATCCTTCGAAAAGGTACCTCCACTTCACCCTTCCTTGCCAAACTGCAATGGCTCCCAGGTAGCAAATGGGTCACCTTCATAGAACTCACTCTAGCACACCGGGCCCTGCATAACACTGGCCCCAGTTATCTGAATAAAAGAATCCGAGTACCAATCAAGCAGTAATTTGCGGTCCAGTAAACCTCATCTCCTATTGACCACTCAAGACTTGGTGGAACCTCCTTCCTAGTATGCACAGTCAAAATCTGGAACCACCTCCCAATTCAGCTCAGAAGCAGAGAAACTGAATCTGCCTTCCGTAAATCCCTAAGAACCTATCTGTTCAGCCAATAAAGTCCTCTCTGCTCCCGCCCTCCCATTACTCTTGTTGCAGCACTAGACACTCAAATCTGAGTAGCCATTAGTGCTATACAAATAATATCATTCATTCATACCTGCCAGGCCAGAAAAAATAAAGGATGTAAATGCTGCTTTATCAAGCTCTGCACTGCGGTTAACGTCAGTAGTGGTGTATCATGTTAAATACGCTTATTTGTGATACATTGAAAGGAGCACAGTTTACGTGCAGGGATCTGTGGAGTTTGCGATTCTGTTCTGTTATTTATAGTGCAACCGCTGCACAAAAAACACAATACACTAGATATCCTTACAAGTGGAATTCTGAAATTCATGATTGAAAAACAAAGGGGGTGCAGTGTTAACTATGCTGGCACACTTAAAAAGGGGTGTTTTCAACAAGTAAAATAAATGTTCTGCCTTTAAAACGAGAATGCCTTAGTGCTACTGCTCTGGTGTGTGTGGAATGAATTTCAACAGAGTATCTCTTCTCCCTTTACTCAGACTCTATCTAGATGGGCAAAACCTTCCCACACTTCTTATTTCTTTTTCAGAAACTCGGGTGTTGTATCCGCGTGCTTAAAATGCGCGCATGTCATAGAAGGGAGAAGAAGCGGAGCAGACGGAGGAGTCGGCGAGAGACGGTTGCTGTGGGAGTTGGAGGTCGGGATGCTTCTTCTTATGAGATACCTAATCTTTTTACAATAAATACTGAAGGCGCTTAACTTTGCTCTACTTCCTGTGTTTACATAGTCGCTACCAGCGATCTTACAACACTAGCGACGAGGGACTTTCCTATGCATCGTGCAGGAGGCATCCCAAGCCTGTTACTGGACTTTGGTGGAAACGGTCTTATTTCTGATTTTAGACCGTAACCGTGAGTGCCCTATATTTATATATTTTTTTCTTTCTCATTTTGCCTGTTGAGAGATCATTTTTCTCTTTCTTGCTGTTTCCATTTTTTTTCCGCTCGAGCGTTGTCACGGGCTCCTGCTCTCGAGGGAACATCCAGTTTCCAGGGCAACGGCTCTCGCGCTCAGCACGTCCCTCTGTCAATAATATTGACACGCTTCATCGGAGCATCTGGAGGGAGCGTCCAGTTTCCAGGGCAACGGCTCTTGCGGTCAACGCGCCTCTGTCAATAATATTGACCCGCTTAATTTGAGCGTCTGGAGGGAGCGTCCAGTTTCCAGGGCAACTACTCTCACGTTCAACGCGTCTCTCTGACGCGCTTTATCGGAGCATCTGATTTCCAAGGCAACAGCTCCAACGCGTTTCTCCTGACATTCTTGTTGACTTTGACGCGCTTCTCGCCTTTCAACACGCTTTATCTGGGCAGCGCCATGCGTCTCACGTATTCTCTACTTTCATACATCTGCAACAGTACAGCATAGGTTGGATGGACGTATATGACTTGTTCTCTTGTGGATACCTACAAACTGAGTCTAGTCGTCTACTTTCAAAATACAAGAGGATTGCAACAGATTTACTTTTCATCTTTAATTCCAGCCTGTTGATTTTGTTCTTCTGCAACAGGCATGCAATTTTCTACTGCGACAGGCACGCAAACTTATTTCTTTTTTAATCTTACGTCAGTCTGTGGATTTCGTTCTTCTGCGACAGGCACGCATAATTTTTTCTACTGCAACAAACATGCAACCTCACTTCTTTTGCAATAGTTTTTAAGTTTTTTTTTGTTGTTGTTATTTTTCTCTCCGCATTTCGTCATTAACAATGCATAATGTTGCTTCTCCTCCTTTCTTTCTCTCCACAGTGGGGGATCCTCCAATCAAGTGGAGCAAGTGGAAGAAAGTGTCTGAGAGGTATTCTAGAGTTTGTGGGACTTCGCTAAGTACTGAGAGGAGAACTGCCCTATTACTTCATTGTCTAGGTACGGAAGGTCAAGAGGTTTTTGACCATCTCCCTGACATTCCTGACAGTGAAGCCATCAGTCTAAACGAGTATGAAATTTGTATTAAGAAATTAGACTTGCATTATTTACCGAAGGTCAGCACTATTTTAGAGAGGTACTACTTTGGTAAGAGACTGCAATATGAAAGGGAATCTATTGAGAACTATGTTACGGATTTGAGACGTTTAGCTTCTTCATGCAAGTTTGGTTCTTTCCTTGATGAACAAATTCGTGACCAGTTTATGCTAGGTTGTAAAATTGATAGAATACGTGATGAGTTGTGGTTGTTAGAAGATCCTCATCTAGATGAGGTAGTTGTAGTTGCGAAAAGAATCGAACACTCTTTGAAATGCGTCGAGGTCATGAAAAAACATGATTCTAAAGAAGTGTCTGTAGTGAAGGACAGTAAACTGAAAAATTCTACGCAGGGTATCGTCAAGAAAAAGAAATGTTTTAGGTGTGGTAAGGAGGGATATTTTGCTAATGATAGAGTTTGTCCAGCTATTAACAGTTTCTGTTCTTACTGCAGGAAGAAGGGTCATTTTGCTGTTATATGTAATCAACGGAAAGCTAAACAAACTAGTAACTCTGTTGATAATCACACGGAAGATGTTAATGATTTCCAGTGTGGTCAGATTGTTTTACAGATATCTGATTACAGTCTCCAGGGCCCGGTAGATTTTGTTTTGGTGGAAGGGACAAAGACCTTAATGCTTTTTGATTCTGGGGCCAAAATCACAATAGTTTCTAACCAGTTCTTCCAGGAACACCTAAGAGGAAAGGTCCGATTAACTGTACCTGATATCAGACCTTGTGCATATGGTGGAGAACTGATGGAGTTGCATGGTTACTTTCTAGGTGTGCTCGAGTATGGCCAGCATGTTGCTTCAGGCAAAATCTACGTTTCAAAAAAGGGGGACAGCATAATTAGTTGGTGGCATCAGAAAGATTTGGGGGTCATGCTAGACCCTAGCAATTCTCCTCCCATAATTATTAAAGAGCAGTTTTGTGTTGAGGAAGTGAGAAAGGTGAATTCTGATTTGGTGACTGCTCTTCATCGTGACTTTAGAGACCTTTTTAGTGACAAGATAGGTTGCATGAGAGGATATGCCCACAAGATTAAGTTGCTGCCTGGTTCTATTCCTTTCTGCAGTAAGGTTCGGAATGTGCCTTTCTCCATAAGGGACGACCTCCAGGCTGAGTTAACAAAATGAAAAGACCAAGGAGTAATAGAGGAAGTAGAAGGGACAGAGTGGTTGGCTCCCATGGTTATTGCAAGAAAAGCCAACAATAAGATTAGGCTATGTGTGGATCTTTGCAAACTCAACAAGTGTGTTGTTGTTGACAGGTACCCTCTTCCCAATATTTCCGAATTGCTATCCATGGTCTCAGGAGCTAACGTTTTTTCTACAATCGACCTCACTTCGGTGTATCATCAAATTGAATTAGATGAGTCGTGTAGAGACTATACAGCTTTTATTACTCCCTATGGTACTTTCAGATTTATTCGGTTGCCCTTTGGTCTAATTTCTGCTGCCTCTATATTTCAAAGATTAATGGAACATATGTTGAAAGGTCTAAATGGTGTGTGTGTGTATCAGGATGACATACTGGTACATGGTAGAGATACTGAGGAACATGAGACGAGACTTAAAGAGGGTCTAGGGAGAATAATGGAATGTGGTATGACTATAAGAGCTGAGAAATGCAAGTTTGGTGTGGATACCATTAATTATTTAGGGCACACCATTTCTGGGGAAGGCGTATTGCCCAAAAAAGAACTGGTTGACGTCATGCGTGGCCTTTCTTCCCCCAGCTCAAAAGAGGAATTAATGCGATTTCTTGGTATGGCTGAGTTCTATAGTAAGTTCATCAAGAACTTTGCCAGTTCTTGTTACAATATAAGGAGTTTGTTAAAGAGAGGGGCTGAGTATACCTGGAATGAGGATTGTGATAAAGAGTTTTGTGATCTCAAAGAGTCTCTAGTAATGGCACCTGCCTTTAGAAATTTTAATCCAAACCTGCGTTCCATTTTGACCACTGATGCCAGTGGTAAAGGTTTAGAGGCCGTTCTACAACAAGGAGGGTTGAATCCCAAAAACACCATTGCGTTAATTTCTAGAAGTCTTATTGGCGCTGAGGTCAAGTATTCTGTAATAGAGAGGGAGGCTCTCGCTGTTTTTTTGGGCCATTAAAAAATTTAAGAAGTTTTTGTGAGATCGGATCAAAAGCCATTATGTGAAGTCTTTTATTCTAAGGGGATTGATGCAGTATCCAGTAGAATCACTAAATGGATTGTTGGACTACAGGAGTATGATTTTGTTGTAGAATATGTTCCTGGCTCTCACAATCTATCGGCTGATGTCTTATTCAGATTGGTTCCTGTGGAAACTAAGGACCAATGTGATGAGGATTTGGATGATGATGTTGGAAAGTTTTGATCGTGTATGTGGGGTTAATTTTGAAATAATCCCAGAAGCTAAATGGCGTGAAGAGACCTTGGGAGATACCATCTTGCAAGAGGTCATCAAGTTATTAAGAGATGGTTGGAGGATGAAAAATCAAAGTAGTGATGGAAGTAGTGAACTTTGGAATATAAGGAATGAACTAGAATGTGCTGATGATCTATTAATGAGGGGTACAAGATTGGTTCCTCCTTCAAAGGTGAGGGCTCAATTGATAAATCAAGCTCACTAACAGTCACATGGGCATTTCAAAGACTAAGGAGAGGTTGCGTTCCTCCTATTGGTGGCCGGGTATGGATATTCAAGCTGAGAGGATGGTGAGAGATTGCCTGCTGTGAGTGAGAAAGCTTTGAAACCTAGAGTCCAACCTATGGTGAATAGGGATGCACCGATAGGGCCGTGGCAAGATATGGCTTTAGACATTTTAGGACCGATTCATGGTAGCAGTATGGCTGAATATGTGATTGTGGCTATTGACATGTTTTCGAGATGGCCTGAAGTATGTTTTACTAGGAGTATTGAGACGAGCAAAGTGATAGAGTTCATTAAGGACTTGATGATCAAAGAAGGCATTCCCTCTACTCTCCTCACAGATAATGGGGTGCAATTGGTTTCTGGAGAGATGAATGCTTTCTTGAATGAATGTGGAATTAAATACAAACTGTGTGCCCTCTACCATTCAGAGTGTGACGGCATGGTGGAACGTTTCAATCGAGTCCTCAAAGAAACTATTTCCATGGCAAAAAACAGTCAGTTGAATTGGAAGGAGGTGTTGAAAAAGGTCTATGTATACAGACACACTCCTCACTCGTCTACGGGTCAGACACCTTTTGCTCTGTTTCGGGGTAGGCGTGGTAACACTGGTTTGGAACCCAATTGGGTCAATAATCTCCTTGATGGTAGAGGCAGAGTGGTGTTGGATGACAGTTGGATGCAGAGGGAACATTAGAGGAAGGTGAAGAGTACAATTTATTTTGATAAAACACATGCTGTGAAGAAAACTGTGATTAAGGTTGATGACTGGGTTCTAATCAAGAATCCTTTAATGAAAAGCAAACTATCTGGTCCTGTGAAGGTTGTGAAACTATTTACCAATGCCGTGAAAACTGATGACAATAGAATTTGGAATTTGAATAGAGTTATTAAGTATAGCGGTGATCACGAGAACTTGTGTAAAGATGATATGCACAGAAATGCTTTTGATAATTCCTCTGAGAATCCAGACTCAAGAAGGCTGGGAGATCCGGCTGGAGCTTCGCAGAGGAGATTGGGAGTGAGAAGATCGAGCAGACTTGTCAAACTTCCTTTGCATCTTAAGAACTATAATATGTTGTAAAGAACTGTGGTTTTTAATTATTAGTTTTTTTGTCTCACATTGAGGGAGGGAGAGGTGTTGTATCCACGTGCTTAGAATGCGCGTGTGTCATAGAATGGAGAAGGAGCGGAGAAGACGGAGGAGTTGGCGAGAGACGGTTGCTGTGGGAGTTGGAGGTCGGGATGCTTCTTCTTATGGGATACCTAATCTTTTTACAATAAATACTGAAGACGCTTAACTTCGCTCTACTTCCTGTGTTTACACAGTCGCTACCAGCGATCTTACAACATCGGGCTCCAGACATTAATAAAGACTGGGCAGGACAAACAAGGTAAATGAGCCAGGCTTCCACTTTTAATATACATTACTTAGTGGTGGAGCCTGTGCCCCAAGAGCCCAGTAACCAGGAACCTATGGCAGGGCGATTTAAGGTCTGATTACAAGGACGGTTGCTAAGTATTGTCTTTAGAGTTACAGGTTTGTGCCTTTCCCTTCAGAGCGGCAGGGATCGTGTCTGTGGCGTCCACGTCTGAATGTATAGCCCATTACTCTGGAGTGTCACAGTCACACTGCTGAATGTGCCCCTCAGCGCAGCATTTTCTATTGGCTCACAAGCCTGCCCTAGGCAGGTTCCTTATTGCACTACTCCCGCCCCAACATCTCAGCCTTTCTCTCCCATTGCAGATGCCTTAAGCTAGGGTGGGTAAAGAGGCTATTCTATGTCAGGACCACAGGCTCCGATTATGCTTCTCTTTTTAGGCTTTAATATTTCAGCAACCAATCAAAACAAAGCTTATAACAATAACACTTTCCATGACATGTATACATCACATGACCAACCATAGAGCCTTAGCCCTATGTAATCCTCCTGAAACATAACACCTCCTCTTTCTTTGCTGCTTCTCAGCCTGTTAATTACCTTAATCTCCTTTATATAAATTGTTTGTACTGTAATTTTGGTGTGTTGGGTGTGCGACGAACTGCGGTTTCGGCACTCGCTTTCGCACTCAAGTCTAAGGGAAGCGTTCATCCTCCGCGCGAGGGGAGTAGGAGGGCGTAAAGTGAAGACGTGCGTTCCTCAATGCGCTGTCCTCTTTTTATTTCTAATGTTTGAGGCCTCGCGCACATGCACACCCTGCTGACTCCTGTCGGCAGAAACTTCCCTGAGGGCATCGGAACACGGGAGAGACGCGTGTTCCAGCCTCGGGCCCCGTAATTCATCTGCCCTCTGCCTATGTCCGGTTGTGCTCGCTTCTGGGCTGTGATAATTATAATTTAGGCTTTGTGTAGCTGAATTGCTATATTCTATAGTGACATTTGACTGATAAAAGCAGGTCTCCCTCCACACTTTATTTTTTCATTGGGTTGGCACCCTTAAACTTGGATTGTTTTTCTTTGGCTTCATAAAATCCTGCTTTAAAAAATCTTGTTCAGCATTACCTCCCCAATTCACTTTGAAGCTATTGGCTAGCAGAAACTCTCTGCTCCCTGAATATCACTGCTCTTACTACTTTTGTGCCCTCCTCCATTATGGCTGGTTATGAGGAGGATTCTGGAGAAGGTGCTTATTATGATGAGTCTGTTGGGTCCTTCAAACAAGACCTACTTTAAGCCCTTGACGCTTGGGGTCGCCACACTGTTAAGGTGGCCTTTGCTCAGGCTATCCAGTCTATTAAGCATCACTTATTGGGCTTTGCTGAACAGCAGGACTGGATCCCGGCTACTGCATCTCGCAGCTATGATGATCTGTCTTTTCCTCAAGATCTTCCCAGCTCAAATTCGGATGCTAATCCCCATATAGTTGACTTTTAACAATTGGTTTCGGTCCTTGGCTAGGGACCACGACTATTCATCTGCCCAGTCAGTCCCAGCCAGGGAAAGCGCTGAAGGGGACTCCAATTCTTCGTCTTACTCTCAAAGTCCAGAAAAGGACACTGATTCCCACCCTGTAAACAGAAGACGAAATTTAGACACTGGCAACCAGCCTTGCAACCTCTGAAAGTTCTCACTTCCGAGCCGGAGGATATTATATACCCTAGGTCATCCTTGTGGACCCCTCCTTTGGAAGTGGCAGAATAGGTGCAAGCCTACATCTGTCATATGTTTGACAGAGATGTTCGATCTTGGCTGAGATCAGAATGCCCCAGACCTGATTTTTTTCTTCCAGAATCAGCAAGAATCCTGAGATAGAACAGACTCTGGTGACCTATCTGAAGAAGTTCTCCAAGGACCCTAAGAAGGGCATTGACCATGCAGTTGTCAGGACAAACTCTTAAATGTCTCTGGCCTTCTCACTAAAATCCTAGAGTTAGGTTTTCAAGCCAATGAATCTGGTACTCCAATTAATCCCAAGGTCCTAGTGGGATAGGCTCAGCAAGCTTTGTGTTTCCTGGGGAACGCTAACCTTGCGATCTCTAGTGAGAAGGCCGCGTTCCATTCTGATCAAAATGGACCCCAAGTTAACAAACTCTGTTTCTTCAGAATCAGGGCCTTTGGCTCAAGGATTACTCTCTGGCGTGCCTTTTTTTAAGGAATTATCCAAATTTGAATGCACTTATGCGAACCTGAATAAGGCTCAGGGGTCCATTAAAATGGTTCTTTGCCCCCTTTTTACCATGGCCGGACACTTTAGAGGACGAGCCTTTGGACTCAACTACTACCCAAGGTTCTCCCCGAGGCTCTTATCAATCCAGAGGGGGTTACTAGGACTCCTCCTCCACCTTCTATACCTCCTGGCCCTGTGCCCTTGCAGGTCACAACTGTTTCCGGCGAGGGAGAGCTGGGGGCTCCTACGCCTCCTATCAGGATGCCAGTTCTACAGGTGAGCCTTCTTTCCACTTCAGAGGTGATTTTGGGGGCAGGACAGCATTGTTTATGCACGATTGGTAAAAAATTACTCAAGATTTCTGGATCCTAGAGGCAATTCAGGGTTTCAAACTCAAACTTTACGATTCCCCGGTACAGGGTGTATTTCCTCCAGAGATGTTATTTCCCTACAAGAGCAGGAGTTCATCTCCACTGAAGTCTGAGCTCTGCTTGCCAAAGAGGCCATAGTGGAATCTTCTCCTCACTCTCGCGGTTTCCTCAGTCCCATCTTCCTAGTGGAAAAGGAGGGTGGCGGATCCCGATTGGTTTTGAATCTAAAGGATTTCAATGACTGGATCATTTTAAGATGGGGGCATCCACTTTTTAAGAGATATCCTACGAGAAAAGGATAGGATGGCCCGCATAGATCTAAAAGATGCTTACTTGACTATTCCTATTTTTCCTCCTCATCAGAAATTCCTTCAATTCTATGGCAGGGCCGCTGTTACGAGTACAAGGTTCTCCCTTTTAGCCTGTCTTCACCCTTTGGGGCTTCACGAAGGTGATGCGTCCTATAGCGGAATTGTTTCGAGCCAGGGATGTTCGTCTGATAATATATCTGGATGACATAATCATCATGGCCTAGTGTCCCCTTCTAATCCTGACTCACCTAGAGTGGGTGATTTCTCTTCTTCTAGATTTGGGCTTCATTATCCACAGTCCATTTTGACTCCTTCCCAGCGGGTGGAATTTCTGGGCTTTCAGGTTGACTCTGTTCTAGCCCAGTTGATTCTTCCCACTCTCAAGATCTGCAACATAAAGAAGGAGCTGAGATCGATGTTGTCCAGACAGACAGTATCTTTGAGATGCATAGCCCGTATAGTGGGCCTGCTTTCATCCTCGATTCAAGCTATTTTCCTGGGTCCTCTCCATGATCGGGACCTTCCACGTCTGAAATTTCCCATCTTCAGAAAGGTCTCAGCTACTCGGCCCTCATAACCCTATCCGTGGATGCCAAGACCGAGATCCATTGGTGGCTAACGCACATGGATGCCTGGAATGGCATAGTGATCTTTGGCTCATCTCCAGAGATCATGATCGAATCCAATGCCAGCTGTTAGAGTTGGGGATCCCAATGCGGCCCAATATCCACAGTTGGCCGTTGGTCCAGAGCGGAACTGAACCTCCATATTAAGTGCTTGGAACTCTTGGTGGGTTATTTTGAGATCCACAGCCTTTCCCCGGAGAAGTTGAATTGTTGCATCCTCCTTCGGATGGACAACATCTCCGCAGTACAGTATGTCAACAGATTAGGCAGGAGATTGCCAAGGACTTCTGGCATTTTTGTCTCCAACATCGGATATCTGTGGTGGAAGAATATCTCTCAGGCCGGAACAATGCAGTGGCTGATTGGCAGTCTCAATACCTTCGGGACTTCAGCGATCGGAGTCTTCATCCGAAATTACTTCATTCACTCCAACACATCTGGGGCCCCTCCTCGATAGATCTCTTTGCATCTCGCCTCAACTGACAACTGGAACAGTTTTTCAGCTGGTGTCCAGATCCGGAGGCTCTGGTGCCAGTGCTTTTCTGCAGGGCTGGCCTCAATTCCTGGGGAATGCATTTCCACCATTCATGATGATCCCCAGGGTCCTAGCTCAATCTTGTCGTTAGAGGGTGGAGTTGGTCCTTGTGAGCCCCCCCTTTGGAAAGCTCAGGCCTGGTTTTGTGTAGTTCTGGAGATGAGTTGCTCCCCTACGGTTCTTCTCCTGCATCGCTGGAATCTGCTTCTGAACTCTTTGGGTCTTCCTCATCCTTTAGTACAATTGCACTTTCTGTCCCTGGTGGCATGGAGAATTTCAGGGAACAATGTCTCTCCCAGAACTTTCGACCAAGTATAATAACTTCATTGCCCAGGTCTGGTCATCTAGCACTCACAAGCGATACTCTTCTGCTTGGAAGCGCTGGTGTAATTGGTGCGGTGAACAGAGTACTGATCCATCTTCAGCAGATTGTTCTTTGATTCTACATTTTTTGTCTCACTTGGCGGCCTCAGGTATGGCCTATAGATCTGTCAATAATTACAGGTCAGCCATTTCTGCATGCCATTTGCCCATTGCCTGTAGGTGAACTCCTTATAATGTGCAAACTATTACAAGGGATTCGTTTTTCCAATCCTCCTCAGCCGCGCTATTCTTCCCTGTGGGATGCAAGTGTTGTCTTACGTTTCTTAGCTGGCCAATATATATCTTTCCAGGAAGCAGCTTTCTGCAAAGCTTACTATGCTGTTGTGTCTGATATATTGTAAGCATGTTTCTGACATAAGGGCATTGGACCTGTCAGGTAGAGTTATTCTCCTGACAGCATATCATTTACTATATCTCGCCACACCAAATGTAATACTAGGTCAGTCTCTTATCCTAGTTTTCCAGATAATCCCAAACTATGTGTGGTACAGTGTCTAAAAGAGTACGAGGGGAATACTGCTGAATTTCGTTCTTACATGAGTGGTCAGTTACTGATTGCTTTACAGAGAACTTTTCGCCCAGTATCGTCAGCCGCATTGGACAGATGGATGAGGTGGCTGATGAGTGAGGCAGGTATTGATTCGTACCAGCTTGGGGCCCATTTTGCGATGGGTGCTGTAGCATCTAAGGCTTGTTCTTTAGGTTCTCATCTGGAGTACATTTTGAGGGTGGCCGATTGGTCGTCTGAATCCACTTTTAAGTCTCTTTACTATAAGCCCATTTTGGATATTGCCTCTGTAGTTATTGATCTGCTTTAAACTAGTCTGAGCCTCCGGTCCTGACATAGAATAAAAACTTTTCTAGCTTTTGCGTCAATAATTTTTCAATTCTATTAAGGACACGGAGGCGAGGATTATCCCATCCTTCCATACCCTTTTTGAATGGTGTTTTGTGCATTATATCATATAATGTTTATTTTTTGTAATGATTGAATTTCATGTTCCTTATACCCTCCCTAATGAAGTTATATTGAGGAGTTGAAGTGTTTGGACCAGGGTTTACTTCTAGATTTATTCTTTCTTTGTAGGCAATGAAGATAAATGATCCCAGGTTATCTGGATGTCTCTGGCATCCTTGCCTCCCTGACTTCTGGACTCGCTGTTTCTTGTCAGAGTCCTTTGGATCCTTTGCAATGGCTTGCATCTTCGGTGCTTCCGTTGGAGTTAGTGTGTGGTTTGCAGTTCTCCTGTCATTTGTGGGTTGTTTATTGGGACTGTTTCCTGTTAGTTGGACTTATGCAAAGAAAGAGGAGGCATTATGTTTCAGGAGGACTATATACGGCTAGGGCTCTATGGTTGGTCATGTGATGTATGTGTGTCATGGAATGTGTTATTGTTATAAGTTTTGTTTTCATTAGCTGCTGAAATATTAAAGCATAGAAAGAGAAGCATAATCCTTTCCTCCATGTCCTTAATAGAATTGAAAAATTATTGATGCGAAAGCTAGGAAATGTTTTATTCTTGAACCCACTCAAGGCAATCAGAAGTGTGCACAGAGGAAGTGCAGCCCTGACAGATTCAACCAGCCACTCACTTTACAGGGCTTTCTGGGCACTAGTGAAAAAATGTTTGTGCGCCACTCTAAAATATATTCTGCAGATAATTTTGCCATTTAGGTGCTTCCTTTACCCAAGCAAGAAAGACTTTTTAGAGGCCATTAATTGCAGTCTGGTGTCCTCGAGTATAGCCTTATATGGGTGCCGTGAGGCAACGGCCTGCTACACCAGTACTATTGCACCCACCCTGTGTGCGCAGCTGAAATTATCTCTTAAATGGGAAGGAGGCGTTTTCCTGCCACTGACTTGGTCAGTTTTAGAGAATTTATCTGCAGAGAACACCCTTTCAGATTATCTTGATTGACACCTTCCTACTTTTAATTGTGTTGCTGCCTTCTCCGAGTCGAAAGGCATGAATATCCCAGCCTGGGTGTACATAATACACAAGAGACAAGGTGGCGGGGCAGGTACGCGGTTATGAGACAGGCGCACTGACTGTGCTGTGCACGTCTCGCAACCAGAGGTTGAAGTGCATAAAAAAATTATGGGGACTTAGGTGAGTGTAATGGTGGTGGGGTCAGCAAAGTTGGGGGTGGGACCAAAAATGGGGCTAAAAAGAACTAAATATTCTGCAAATATTTGGTTGGCCTCTCACTTTCAGGGAAATATATACATAAAGTATAGTGCACGCACTTTCTTTTGTCAGCCTCTCCCGTGTGTTCACAGTACAGGAGACCCCATGCCCTCCCTTTCAGTCATAAGGGGCACCTGAAGATGGGATGGTTGTTTCTCAATACAAAGTATTGAAACTGTTACTGTAAACTTTAAAAAGATTGGTAACGTCACTCCTAATAGATCCCGCCTACTTCAACTACTGCTGGCAGTATTTATTTCAAGCCTTGCTTTGGGTCTGAAGTTGATGCACTGGCAGCTGCTTTGGATTTTGTTGTAGGTTATTGTAGAGGCTTATTTAAAAAGCTGTGAGTGGGACTCCATATTCAAAGATACACTAAAAACCAAACCAGCCCTGGCAAAAAAGTTCACTCCTCCTGGTCAGCGTCTGCTTGCTTTCCTCTGCGCAGCTCCACCTGTTGCTGCTGCTGCTGCCTAAGCCGCGTTTAGAACTGAGAGCCTGCCTCACTCAAAGTTCGAGGCCCACCTCCACCCGCAGGCTCCCGCCTGCACCTCATCCCTGGTGGCCTAGTGGCCATCTGTATGCAAGTATCTTGCTGTATCTTTTTTCTTCTGCTTATTTTTCTGTCATTTTGATTTTTTCTTTTCTCTCTTTCTTGTTTCTTTCTCTCTCCTTCAACCTTTCACTCTCCCCATGTTTCCTGTGCCACTGCTGCCTGCAGCCCTGCCCCATCTCTCCCTGCAAAGCGCTTTGCCATTATCCCGCTTCTCAGCAGTCCGGACCCCCTGCCTCCGTCCTAATCGTGGCTGTGCTGCTGGCACACCAAACGCAAACCCGTCTGTGACTGGACCGCACCCAGTGCCACGAATCCTGGTCCTCTGACCTTCCATCGCTATGACACAAAGACCCTCCACGCACTGAACACAGGAGGATCCGCCACCTGCAATCTCGCATCAACCAGAGACACCCATGGACCATTCTCCTACCTCCATTGCCACCACACCCTACACCAAGCACCGGACCCTTCGCCACTGAGCAATCGAGCACCAACCCAGAGCGTCTCAGCTGCATCCTCCTCAACATTCGCTCCCTCTACAAACACACCGTAGAACTCTGGTACCTACTGGACTCCACCCACCTGGACATCATCTTTCTCACTGAAACTTGGACAAAGCCAGCATCTGCAGCAGGAGTCGCCATTGCTATCCCCAGTGACTACAAACCACTCCGCAAAGACCGGCCTTCTCGCCCAGGTGGGCCTGGTCATCATACACAAATCCTCCCTCCGCTTGACAACCAACGCAGAAGAACACTCCCCCCTCATGGAGCACCTCCATTGCCAGATACACGCCACACCCAAGTCAACCTTGCATGGCACCCTCATTTACAGGCTACCCGGCACCTGTCCAGTCTTCAGCGAAGGCCAACTGGTTCTCCCCCGCACTCCAGGACTCTAGGCGCACTTGCTGACAGCAAGAGAAAAGATGGAGGGACAGCAAGTCCCCGGAGGACTTCGAGGCCTTCAAAGCTGCCACAAAATCCCACAACCACCTCATCAGAGTCCCCAGGAAATCTGCCCTGCAGGACCACATCAGCGCTAAAGAGCTTTTCACCAAAGAGTTTGCCAAACCCCAATCCGAAACGGCAAGCATCCCTCCATCTCAAGACTTCAGCGACAGGCTAGCCAACTTCTTCCACTGGAAAATCAAAGACATGTACAACAGCTTGGGATCCCAAGACCCTCTGAGCCCTCCAACAACCCCCCAGCACTGACCCTTCGAACCACCACAGACCCTGCACTGCTGGACCACCCTCACCACAGAACGAGACCTGCACCCTCATGAGCAGCATCCACTCCGGAGCCCCTACAAACCCCTGTCCTCACCACATTTTCAACAAGGCCAACACATCTATCACACTCGGGGTCCGACACACCTTCAACTGTTCCATAGACACAGCCACCTTCCCAGAGGACTGAAAGCACGCCGAGATCCGCCCGCTCGCGAAGAAACCCACGGCCGACCCCTAGACCTCAAGAATTAACGTCACATCTCTCTGCTGCCTTTCCTGGCCAAGGTAATCAAAAAGGCCATCAATGCTCAGATACGTAAGCACATCGAAGACAACAGCATCCTGGACACCTCCCAATCACACTTCAGAAGCAATCACGGACCGAACATATTCTCCTATGCCGGCGATACCCAGCTGATCATTTCACTGACCGAAAACCCCACTACTGCCAAGAAGAATTTCCACAACGGGATGGAAGCCGCCACCGCCTGGATGAAGGACAGCTGCCTCAAGCTCAACTCTGACAAGACCGAGATCCTCATCCTTGGACCATCCACATCAGCCTGAGACAAATCCTGGTGGCCATCGACTCTCGGCACCCCCCCCAACCCCAACAAACCACGCATGCCAACTCGGCTTCATCCTGGACTAATCGCTCACCATGACCCGCCAAGTCAATGTAGTCGCATCCTCTTGCTTTCACACACTCTGACTTCTCCGGAAGATCTACAAATGGATCCCAAAGGTCTGCCAAAAAAAAGTAACCCACGCCCTGGTTACCAGCAGATTTGACTATGGCAACACCCTTTACACCAATACCATCCAGAAGAATCTGAAAAAACTACAGCACATCCAAAACACCTCCCCAGACTCATCCTTGACATTCCCCGCCACAAACATATCTCCAATCACCTAAGAGACCTTCACTGGCTTCCTATCAAGAAAAGAATTGACTACAAGCTCCTCATCCACACTTACAAGGCCCTCCATGACCTAGGACCCACCTACCTCAACCACTGCATCACCTTTTACTCCCCCACCAGACCTCTCTACTCAGCTCAACAAGCACTAGCTACCGTACCCCGCATATGGAAGACCTCGGCTGGTGGAAGATCCTTCGCCTACCTCGCGGCAAAGAGCTAGAACACCCTGCCCCTCCTCCTCAGGCCGTCACCATTGCTACCTCAATTCTGGAAGGACCTTAAAACCTGGCTGTTCAACTGAAGCTCAGAGGACAAACCCCTTTAGCGCCTTGAGACCCTTACGGGTGAGTAGTTGTGCTTTATAAACTCTGACTTGATATTTGATATTTGATTTTAGGATGGTGTGACTAGAATGTGGGTGATAGCAGCTACTCCAGCCCTGAAAGCAGCTACGTAGACTCCAGCCTACGACAAAAATGCCAGAGTGGCGTAGTGCCCAGTCGAGCCCTGCCAGTTTTCAAACAGCAGCGATGCAGCAGCTCAGGATGGAGTGTCATTGCTGGAGCTCTGTTAGTCTTCCAGCAGTGGAGCATGGGACAGAGGGGTCAGGCTGGAGAGGAACAATCCTATTTCAATGATCATAGGAACCGTGGAGGACTGGGGAACTGATCTGACCCAGATTTTGGAGTGGCTGAGGGACAAAGTAGACAGAATCTCTCCCCCAACCCTGTGCCAGATTTTGTAGTAAAGGTGAAGATTAAACAGTGACAAACAAAACATGCCTCTCTGAACAGTAGATGTGTTGGATCTACGGTTACATTCCATAGAGACTAAGGCAAACTTAAGCATGGAAATTGTGCAGCCTGCACCTGCTACTTAAGAACCCCGTACTGCCTTTTAAGAAGACCCTGGTGGGAATTTTTAACCATGAGAATTTGTCTAAGCTGTGCTCAATTCCGCAATAGGTCCTCCAGTAGGTAGGTGTCCTAGGCCCAACCCTCGAGATCTGGGCTTTTTGACTCCACACACTACTCCGGAGAGCCTAATGGTTCAGGCTTCTACCAGAATAGATATTCCTAATGCATGTCCTACTTGTCCTCCAGACAGAGAGTCACAGGACATTGATGCATTTGTCAAAGGAGTATTTTCCCCCTGCCAGTTTGACATTCCTGAATAATATCTGGGGTATTACATGCACACCTTGTGGGACATGACCATTGAGATTTTACTGGCAATCCCTGTCAAATTCAGGAATGCATTTGCTCAGTCAATTTAAGATGGACCGGACATTGCAAAATGTTTTGAGGGCTGGCCTGGACACAAAGGATTGAGTGGGCCACACCATGGACACCACTGTTGGGATCAGGCACGAAGCGCACCAGTTTTTTTCTTGTGACGTTCCTTGTGGACATGTCATTTGATGGTTCCAGGCTTTTCAGAGAGTCAGCCATGCTACAGCCTTCTCTTTGGGCCTACTATCTCAAGCCCGTCAATTTCACCAACAATACCGAAAATTCAGAGGATACTCTCAGGGTCCTGACTATTGCCAGAGGCAGCCCTCACAACCCATGCAACAGTCAACACTGCCCTTTCGTCGCCCAAGAGAATGTGGTGGCAACTGAGGTACCAGCAGGGACAGCATTAGTCTTCCTCCTCATCCCTTGCCGCAGCTACAGCCAAACCACTTTGATTTTCCCATCCTTGATCATGCATTTCCAGTAGCAGTCAGAGCTTGGTTTTTCCTGCCTGCTCGGATTACTATAACTTCAAATCAGTGGGTGCTATAGATAATTCAACAAGGTTATGCCCATTCCTCAACATCCACTCTTCGTACCCCACCCATCGTACTTCCATTCTTGTGCAGAAAGTGTAGTCACTTCTGGTCAAAGGGGCCACAGAGAGAGACCTGGAAGTGGAGAATGGTGGTGGTGCTACACCCATTATTTCCTAGTTCTCAAAAAAAGCTGGGAACTCAATTTGAACACCTACATTTAGAAAGGCAAGTTCAAGATGTTGTCTTTGGCCCACGTTCTTTCCGCCATAAATCTAGGGGACTGGATGTTGTCCTTGGACTTGCAAGGTGTTTACATTTACGTGCAGTCTCTGTGGTGAGGTTGAAGTTTTTCCAATTTACTGTTCTACTTCTTTGGCCTTACTTCTGTCACTCAGGTGTTTACGAAGGTGATGACCGGGCACTTGGCCCATCTCTGCAAGTCAGGGTCACATGCATTTCTGTACATGGATGACTGGCTGATGAAGATGACGCAGACAGACATGGACATCCTACAGATAACGATCACTCTTCTACCATCCCTGAGATTTTTCCTCAACAAGCCAAAATCCCACCTCTAATGCAGCAAGACTTTGCGGTGGGTACTGTTAAAGGTTATTTGTCAGCTCCTCTATGTTTAATCTGATTAGACTTTGGTGTTCAAGTCACCTGTTGTGTTGTGTGTGTATTTTTTTAAGGGTATCTCATATGTTTCCTCCTGCATCTTTCATTAAGCCCCATTGGACCCTAATTTGATCATCACATTCTTAATGTGCACATCCTTCAGGCTAATGCACAGTTTTTCCTTGAGATTACTGAGCATTAAGACAGTATTGCTCAATTGCAATGTATTCTGTGTGCCTTGTTAGAGAACTGCAGGCACTGTCAGTGCAATCTCTGTACACCAAACTTTTCTCCAAATGAATTGGTGCTGCAAAATTGTGCTTCCTTTTACCTGAAAGTGATGTCACCTTTTCACCTGGGACAGTACATCACTCTCCTCCTTTTTTCGCTTCACCTCACCCATCTGAGGATAAGAGGTTCCATCGATTGAACCCTAGAAGAGCTTTTAGCTTTCACATTAGGTGCACGAAAGAGCACTCAGTGGATGATAAGCTTTTTATTGGATGTGCTAGTGGTAAGACGAGAAAGACAGTCTAGAAGCAAACTTTGTGTAGGTGGCTCACTATGTCTATAAGGACAAAGTATACCATGGCCAAAGAATTACCCTCAGGGGCCATTACACCAGAGCTAAGGTTGCCACAACAGTGTTGGTAAAAGGTGTTCTGGTGTTGGACATCTGCTACATAGTCGCCCTTCTACATCTTCACTATTTCACATGCTCAGTGTTAAAGACCTTCCTGGTGTTACTCCATGCCTTAAATCCTGCACATTTTGGGAGATACTGCTTTGGTATTTGTTCAAAAGGTAGGACATCTGCAGTTAGAAGTAACCATTAGAAGAGCAGGTTGCTTACCTTTGGTAGAACTCTTTCTGGTGGACTCTCTATCTACCCGAGCTTCCTCACCAACTTCCCTTCTCTCTTTTCTGTGGAGTGGACATTTAGGTTTATAAAAAGCTTCAAAGTTAGAGACATACACTGTTACTCTTCAAATTTGTCACTGATGGTCCGTGTCTAACTATGAGGAAGAGTTCAAGTGTAAATGACCATAATCAGGCTGAAGTGGCACATATGTACTGATTGAGAGGTGGAAAGAGGTGACCACAGAGCCCAATGAAGCCACCTGCTGGCAGTGGAGAGCTATTACCTTGAAAAACGTTTGGATCAAGGCTGGCACATGGGAAATTCAAACGGTGAGGAATCAGCACTTAAATACAGTATCCACCAGAATGAGTGTTGGCAAAAGTAAATGACTTGCTCTTCTCTGCACTTTGGGTTTGATGTGCATTGGCAAAGGTGTGTGTGTATATTTCTCTCTCTCTCTTTCTCTCTGTGTCAGTGACTTGGATAAACAAGGAGTCATAACAGTTCTTAGGCGTTAGAAGTGAGATACAGTCAACATGCCTGCTTTAGGTTATAACAATAGAATAGCAAGGTATGCTGTAGTTTAGGATTGAGACACAATTGACACAGTTTGGTAGAGAGCTGCTTACTGAAATAGCTGGGACTCTGGCAGCTGTTTAGGGATGAAATTAACTCATAAAACTGTATGTGGGTCTAACACTGACACACTGTATCAAGCGAGTGCAGGTCTGAATGAAACGCAATACAAAAGCTCCTCATTCCTGTAGCCAGAAAATACCTGGCAATAAAACATGAGAGCCAAGGAATGATGGCACTGGATTGCAAGCCCGAAGGCATAACCAGCACACATTGTCATAAGGGAGGAGGCAAATGCACAAATAATATGCATTAGTCAACTAATCAAAAACTCAGAGAAATTGAAGAATCAATGAAAATTTGAGAATAAATGGAATAGTACAGTGGTGAAAACCAGGCAGGCACTAAGCAGGCTTGCAGGTACTGTTTGCGGTCTCCCCACTCTTGGAGCAGCTCAACTGGGTTAGATGTCGGTGAGTGAGGCAGGACACCGTGGCTGCAACAGACTACCAGTTTAGTTGCTTTCAGCGTTTATCCAGCTATGTTCTAAATGCATATAATTGGTGGCTTATATTTGAAGTGAGGAAAATGAAGCCACAAGTACCAGTAAAAAAGTAATGCAAAGTAGCATGAAGCTCGACTCATATCACTGTAGATATGGCGCTCTCCTGCTCCGTCTCTGTCACGCAACACTGGGTGAAAGTTTGGTAAATCTGCCCCAAGGTCTGCCTGAAGATGGCCAGGATGGGACGGCGCTATGGGGCAGCTGTGGGCAGTGGGGAGTGGAGCTTTGCGCACTTGTTGACTGTAACTATTGTCACAGTTGGGACAGGTGAGAAGCGTCCAGGGTGTAGGAATAACTGTATTGGAGAGGGTCGGGGATAAGTGAGAGGTGCATGGAAAGGAAAGGGGAAAGTGCCGATGAGAAGATTATGTGAGAGATTTGCAAGTTAAGCGAACAGTGTGAGGGCAAGATGATGGGGCAAAGTTCAGCGTGGGCAAGATGTGCATGTAGGCATGATGGACAGGGTCGGACTGAGACACAAAATAGGCCTGGACATCAAAATAAAGTGAACCCCTGTTAGCGAAGCAGATAGGTAAAATAGTGGTAATATCAGGGAAATCAACAGTAAAAAAACAGCCCACCTGGCCATAAAACCGGCCCACGACTGCTATAACACCGGCCCACACATCTGTCGGACCAGCCCATTGGGCACTGCGTGGTTGCCCTATAGAACAATCCGAGCCTGATGCTGGAGTGCTGAAGACCATAGTGAGCAATATAAAATGTTTAAATCACACCTGAAAGCCAATAATTAAGTATTCTTACAACTCCGTCTCACAAAATGTTGAGACCCTAATCTGGTCTGTGGGCAAGTGAGGTCTCCTCTTGCCCTACCAAGCTACCACCTCTCTAGCTCCACAGTGTGGTGGCCTGCTCAGGGGCATGATGGGATAAAATGATTCTAATCGGAATATTCAGTGGCTCAGTAATTCCATTGATTATGGTGACTGGTATGTTTATTCTGATAATAAAATTCGCTATAAACAATCATTTTTAAGGCTGAAATATTCACACAGAAACGTAGCTAGGCATATTCACTTAAGTGGTAATTCTGCTTCACGTGAGTAGTCCGGAGGACATATTCAGGAGTAAAGGACTTTTTTAATGACCTATTAGGTGGCGCCAGAATTCTCAGATCTATTCCACACAGCTGCTGGTGCCCAACTGTAAAGTGTTCTTTTAAGGTCGTTTATCATTAGATATAGTTAACCAGCTTAATACTGACGTAGCTGTAACTCCTGAGATAATGCCTTGAACCGGAGAAATCTGGATAGACTCTGCATCTTAACTTTTTTGTTGTTTAGAAGGCTTTTTCATTTTTGCCCACTGTAAGGTGACTGGTCTAAGCAGTTATTTGCATGCGACCACGCCCTCTGCTCTTACGTCCTGACTCTTTCCCATTCTCAACTCTTGCATATAATCTCCTCTGGTGATGGCACCAGAAACTGTTAATTCAGAAGTTTACGCTCTCATACCAACCATTAATTTAAGCCTCGTGTGCAGCACACCTTTTTACAGAGATGTATGATCATCCTTGCTGAAGAGCGTGCATCAGAATTTGCTTCTCACGTGCTCAGAAAACTCACTCATTGCCCCATTATCTCTCCTTGTGTTAACATTTTTGTGGGGAGGAGCATAGATGGCAGCTTGATCGGGGGTACCTTCGCGCAGCTCCACCATGCTGCCACACATTTTCCTCCTAACAAGGTACTCTGTCACTACGATTCACACCAGTTGAGTGCCGCTCATCTCTATCAGAGTTCTGATAACCCACCTAACTGCTCATCTTCTGCTCAGCGCACAGATGAGGGCCCAACTGGAGCCTGTAGGTAGTCTGATTCCCCAGGGGGACTAGCTGGGTGGAGTAGGAAGTGAGGGAGAGACAGTTTCTGAAGAGACGGCTGTTTGAGGTGATAGGTGACTGGGGGAAGCTAAGCCGGCCCTTGTGTCATGGGGTGCGCCTTTGGTAAGTGTAGAGAGCCACCCGGACTCTCCCATACTTTGTTGCCCCCTGAGGGCAAGAGGGCGGGCACCAGCCCAAGATAATAAATAAACGTAGGGCTGCTGACCCAGCAGTCCTGTGAGCAGCCAGCCAAGTGTGCGGTGTACTTTATCGTTTTATCGGCAGGGCGGGTGAGGGCCCTCACCACACTGGCGATGAGGCTGGTATCCCCAAAGGCGTGGAAAGAAGAAAGAGTCTGATGGTGGACCCTCCCCCTCGCTACAAAAAAAAAAAGAAAGACCGCAGGCACGTCGCAAGCCCTTGTGCGACGAAGCCCAAAAGTGCTAGCGGCTTACCTGCAGAGACCGCTGGCCCCCCAATGCCTCGGACACAGAGGTGAGTGCGCTCGTTGGACCAGGCGAGACGTGCAGGCTCAGTGCCAGAGGAGCCCGGAAGGTGAGGCGCCCGTGCGGCATCTCTGCAAGGAGCCAGGCCAGCAGGAAGGACCCCGGTAGGCGTCCAATGCAGTCCCTGCCGACGCTGCGATCGGGAGCGAGGCAGGCTCAGCCTGCTCCCCAACCGACACAGGCCACGTGGTTTTGGCCACAAGAGCACCATAAATCATAAGGAACAAGGACAGTGCACCGAAAAGTGAGGAAGAAAATAAAAAAAACAACAAACAGACACTAACTAAAACGTCAGGGGGCACTCAGCAATCTACAAAAGACCAAGTGCACATGGCCTAAGTGTGGCACCAGTAGGTACGTGCAAGGCCACTACCCCCATAGAAAGCCTACCGGCAGACCATATTTAATCACAGTTTCTGCCCCGGCTGCGGAGACGGTCAAGGGCACGTACTGCTGTGACTAAGCCTGTGCAGGCACCGCAGTATACCCTCACATATACACTAAGAGACCATTTGGAAGGATGAGCACGCCACAGCAGAGCCGTGAGCAACAACCTGCACCTGCTCCCCCAAACATTCACTAATCGGTGGCGGCACTGCTCCCATTCAGCCAGGTTATTGACCCCGCCACAGCAGCTCCACGCTGGCATTTTTGGCTCGGCCGTTTAGACAACTACTTCTGTGCCACAAGAGAAACAGATGGGGCGGTGCGCAAATCGCTGATGCTATACATGGGAGGCGACGAACTTCACGAACTCTTCAACACGCTCCCCAATACGGGAGATGCAGCGGACTATGACACTGTGGTAACGGTGCTAAACCGGCAATTTGACCCCCAACTCAACCTGGACTATGAACGTTTCAAACTGCGCCAAGCCCAGCAGACAGTTGTCTAATCGGTAGATATGTTCTACGCCAGGCTTCGGAAACTCGCCAGCACATGTGTGGGCCTGAACCAACACAAAGAAATTTGAGCACAGATCATCCAGGGGTCCCGGTCCAACATGCTGCAGAAACTAATCATGAGACAATCAGGTATCTCCCTCGATGAGATCTTGATCCTAGCACACTCCCACAAACTCTCTGCCGTCTGAGCGGACGCCATGGCCGCTGTGAGAGGTCAGTCCATAGCTGCTGCCAATGCACCGCGCCCTTCGCCTGTGAAGGACGAGCAGGTCGACACCATCCAGACCCGCCAGGCTCCTGCACGTCATCAGAGTAACCCGAGACAGGGAGAGGGAACGTGTGGCAGTTGTGGCTATGAGCACAAGATGCAGGGAAGTTGCCCAGCAAGAGGGGAATCGTGCAACTACTGCGGCAAGGGTAACCATTTTGCCAAGATGTGCCGGATGGGAAAAGGAAGACAGTGGGAGCTCAAAGTGAAAGCAGCCACGGTCAGGAACATAAGCTCTGAAGAGAACGCACCTCGTGGGCACACGGACACCAACATTCAGACATATGAGGAGGGTGACGAAGAAGACATCTTTGTCATCTCGTTCACCGGATGGAGGCAGCACAAGAGGCGACCACCCCCGTGAGCACAGTGACAATAAATAACACCCCGGTAACGGTGCTCATCGACACAGGGGCCTCGATAATGTCATGGACAATGCCATGTACCAACAACTCTTGCCCAAATCGAGCCTGACCCCCAGCAAAACCAAGATCTACACATATGGAGGACGTGACCCTCTTCCCCTGCAAGGCACCTTAGAGGTATCCTTAGCAAATGGAAATGCACCACCAATGCAAAGTTTTATGTGGTCAAAGGAGACCGAGGCACTCTGCTGGGGTGTCACACTGCGGAAGACCTGGAACTGGTATACTTTGCTCCACACACCGAATCTCTCCTCAGTGTGTTCCTGCAGCTATTCACAGGGCTAGGGAAGCTCAAAGGCAAGCGTGTTAAACTGCATGTCGACCCAGATGTGACACCAGTGGCACTGAGACACTGAAGAGTGCCCTTTCATCTCAGACCAGCAGTCGAGAGCGAACTACAGCTGTTGGAAGACCAAGGGGTAATCGAAAAGTTGACGGGCCTACCCCCTGGGTTTCACCGTTAGTGATTGCTCCCAAGTCCTAACAGCCAGGAGCCATTTGCCTCTGCGTAGACATGCGTCTACCTAATCGTGCCATCAAGAGAAAGCGTCACATAACACCCACGATGGATGACATTATTGCGGACTTGATTGGAGCTCAGTGGTTCTTGAAGCTAGACCTGAACTCCGGCTATCACTAGTTAGAACTAGACCCGGACAGTAGAAACATCACCACATTCTTGACCCACGTGGGGTTGAGACGATACAAGAGATTGACCTTTGGGGTGTCATCGGCTGCGGAAATGTTTCAGAACGCCATCAGGGAGACACTTTCTGGGTTGGCTGGGGTAATCAACTTGAGCGATGACATCCTGATCTTCTCCGAGACACATGAGGAACATCACCATCGTCTGAGAGCCACTCTGCAGAGACTCACCGATACAGGTCTCACCCTTCACAAGAGAAAATGTGCATTCTACCAAAGATCGGTTGATTTCTTTGGGTACATATTCTCCAGGGAAGGGCTCCAGGTAGACCCGCGGAAACCTGACGCCCTTCTCCAATCTCTGATCCTGAGGAATGCGATTGAAGTCAGGAGTTTCCTGGGGATGGGGATGTACTGTGGCCGGACCATACCCCAGCTGGCCACGATGGCGGAACCACTGCGGCAGCTCACAAAAGCAAGTCACAAGTGGGAATGGAGCCCTGACACCGACAAAGCGTTCCACGACGTGAAGAAGACTCTACTTGACAAAGTTACCATGGCCGATTTTTCATCCCAAAAAACGGACTGAGGGCATTGTCTGACGTGGAGACCCGGTACACCCAGGTAGAGAGGGAGGCACTGGTGATTCGGGGGGCGTGTAAGCACTTCCACTTGTACCTCTTTGGGCATGAGTTCCAAGTGATGACAAACCATAAGCCTTTGGTCTCATTGTTTGCGGGGACCATGCGTCTAGCTCCCCCATGGATTGAGCGTTGGACTGTTCTGCTCCAACCCTACCAGTTTACAGTCATCTACAGGCCAGGTGCGAACAACCCGGCAGACCACCTGTCCAGGCATCCCTCATTGGACACACTTGATGCTTCTCATGAGGGGGATGAAGAGAACACCGAGAACTTTGTGAGCATGATCATCCAGTCTGCCTGCCCTCTAGCTCTACCAGTTACGGACATCGCGGAGGCTGCGGAGGCGGACTCAATTCTTACCCGTGTCAGAAAAGCACTCAGCAGAAGACAATGGAAACATTTCCTTGGAGGGGTGAGAACATATGACCCCGAAGAAAGAGCCATCATGCAGAGGATGTGGAAGGTAAAGGATGAGTTGTCTGTGGGGTGTGATGGTCACGTCCTACAGGGGCAGAGGATAGTCCTGCGGCGCTGCCTCTGGAATCGAGTGGTAGAGCTCACCCACCAGGGTCACCAAGGAGCCGCCAAGACAAAAGCGAGGCTTAGAGCCAAGGTGTGGTTCCCTGGCATGGACACGAAGGTGGACTCCCTGGTCGGAAGCTGTCACTCATGCATTATTACCTCCATTGAACAGCTTGTGTGCCCAATAGTCACTGAACCTCCAAGTCAGAAGCCATGGTCCAAACTAAGCATGGACTTCGGAAGCATTCCTGATGGGTGGCTGACGGCAGTCATGATAGATTCATACACGAAGTTTCCAGTGGTGGAGGTGGTAGCCTCCACTTACTTTGAAAACGTGAGACCAGTGCTAGACAAAACTTTTGCAGTCTTCGGGCTCCTATATGAAATCCGAACAGACAATGGTCCACCCTTTCAGGGCCAAGACTTTAAAAACGATCTGGAAAGGTTTGCAATACGTCACCACAAGATCATGCCCTACTGGCCACAGGCTAATGCGGATGTGGAAAGATTTATGAGGACTCTAAACCGCGCCCTGTGGATTGGAGTAGAATGAAGCAAAGATTTAGAACATTCTTTGCACCAATTCCTGAGAGCCTACAGACAAACGCCCACAGTACCACTTGCTGTGCTCCGGCTGATTTGATGTTCAAGGTGGCCCGCGGGATTGCATCCTGGTTGACTTTCATTGGGAGTCTCCAGAGTTGAATGTGGAAGCCACCCAACAACACCGGATGCGGATAAATCAAAACGCGAATGAGAGCAGGAGAACATCTCCCTGCGACTTCCGTGTAGTTGTGAAAAGTCGACGCCCTGGAGGGAAGTTTCAGACACCGTTTGAGCCAGAAGTGTCGGAGGTAGTAAAGGTACATGGACCCATGGTTGACAGCCTGTCGAGAAGAGAGACAGGTTACGAGAAATGCTTCACACTACAAGCATGCTGGTAAGTCAAGGATGACTCAGGAGGAAGAAGAAGGTGGTGTTGTCGGGGAAAGTGGATATGGAGCGGAAGGAAGGATGAATACTCAAGAGGCTTTGCCACCGGCCGGGGCAGATCGCTCTGGCGAAGCTGAGGAGGAAGTGCAGGTCGGTCAGAGTAAGAGGTATCATCTTCGCCCCAGTCCTGCACTCAGCCAGAGTTTGAAAGACTTTGTTTGCTGAATACCCATTTAGGTCGAGAGAACTCTGAAGCCTAAGAGTGGGTGGGGACACCCTGACCTTGAGACCATGTTGGTGAGACAAACTATGTGTGACGCGGTTGCTTCAACGGAGGCACCTCTATTTGCACGTGCTCTACTGGTATATTTTCTGTTGCCTTTTGTTTTCTTGTTTCATTTATTTATTTCTGTTAGTTATTAAACCCTTCGAGGGATGTAGAGAACCACCCGGACTCTCCCATACTTTGTTGCCTTCTGAGGGCATGAGGGCGGGCGTCGGCCCTAGGTAATAAATAAACGTAGGGCTGCTGACCCCGGCAGTCCTGTGAGCAGCCAGCCAAGCATGCAGTGTATTTTATCAGCAGGGCAGGTGAGGGCCCTCACCACAGTGAGGACCTGATTTATACTTTTTGGGGCAAAACTGCACAAACATAGTTTTGCACCAAAAAGTTTAGCACCAGCTTGCACCATTTCTGTGCACCAGCCGAGCACCATATTTATGGAATGGTGTAAGCCGGTGAAAAGGGTAGGCTAGTGTTAAAAAAAAAAAAATGACGTTAGTTGGGTGGGGCTGACATTAGGCAGGTTAGAGTAAATAAAATAATGACTCTAACCTGCCTGGAGCCATTTTCTGATGCAAAACCATACATACCACATGACTCCTGTCTTAGAAAAGACAGGAGTCATGCCCACCACCCCAATGGCCAGCACAGGGTTCCAGGGTCCCCTGGGCATGGCCACTGCACCCTGTGCCATGTATGGGGGCCCATTTCAGGCCCCCCTATGGCACATTAAAAAATAAAATAAAATACCTGTTCTTACCTGGGATGGGGTCCCCCATCCTCCACTGTCCCTCTGGTGTGGGTGGTGGTGTCCCTGGGGCCTGGGGAGGGCACCTGTTGGCTTATTCCATGGTATTCCACCATGGAAATAGGCCCACAGGTCCCCTAACGCCTGCCCTGACCCAGGTGTTAAAAAATGGGGTAAAGCAAGCTTTGCACCATTTTTTGACCTCTCCTCCCTCCCGTGCACCATTTTTGCATGGAAGTATAAATATGGCGTTAAGACTGATAGCGCGTCCAGTCCTTATAAATTACTTATACTTGGACACGCCGGAGGTCGGTGAATCTTTTGACCGGGTTGAGCTCTCCTCATCTAAAGAATTGTCGGATCCTTCAAATCAATAATCAATAACCATTTATAATCAATGACCAATGCTCAATTAGTAATCAAACAATAAATTCATTAAACAGAAAATCAGTAATTAGACACACCATGACCTTTCAGTCATGAATAACCACACCTGTTTATTAAAGGTTAATGAGTTTATTTCCCTATATTAACAAAGCTAGCACAATATAAGTAAGTCTCAAAATCAAATGATATACGTATACGAACATTACTCGCTGTCCATAACGACGGAAGAAACGCAATCTACGCAAAATTTGGATTATAATGCACTCGGTTATAGCAATGCAAATCACTAATAAAAGTAACTGAATTTGACTAATTGCATACATTGATCAGCATAACAAGATTTCAATTCAACATGGTGCATCAAATGAATACCTCAACTAACCTCTGATTAGCATTGGCATGTAGGGCTTCATGCAAAAGAATGTAATCAACATAAATTTAGAAAACTTCTAGCTTAGGCTCTGTCAAAATAAGCAGTTGGTACCTAAGAAGGAAAATACAATGAATAATACACTTATCCTTTCATAATTACCAAATACAATCAGCATTCAAAGTAAGTCTTCGTCCTTCAGGTACCGGTTCGATCAGCATGGGGCGGATTTCAAAGAGGCAAAGTTTAAGTCAAGTTTTCCTTGCAGCAGCAAGGAAAATGGGGGCAAAAGTTATCGTATGGGCAAGACGGGGTAGAGTTAAAATTAAAGTCTCTAGGGTGAGAATTCTTTAAAGTCTCTCTCTCTCTCTTGGATAGAGAAAAAGCATCAAAGTGTCATTTAAAATGGCGTCTTGAATCTGGCTTCAAAATGGCATCAAAGAAAATGGCTGGCTTCTCTTTGTCCGGTGAGTTTAAGTAAGAAAACGTTCCAAATCCTTCAGGGTGGTTTCTCTTTGACCAATGAATAGTGTCTTTCTCTTAGTACTCATTTATGCATAAGGTGTCCTTGGAGTTTTGGAACACAAGTAGCAACAAAGTTTGCCAATTAATTCTGTATCAGTGTCTTTATTGTCTGCACCTGCAGAAACTGACCTTGCTTCAAAGGGGATGAAACTTGCCTAACACGAAACCTTGAGATAAGTGTATTAGTCATTCTACTGGAAAAATACAGCTTTTAAAATTTCAAACATATCTTTGTTATTACAAGTGAAAACTACGCAGTTAAAATTGAGACCAGGCAACTAGGCCAAAGCCTCTGCTAAATTTAAGCTAAGCATATAACAGGTTATAACGAGAAAATCATAAAATACATCTGCAATTTATGACGGATTACTACATTATCAATTCTTCATGATTAATCAAGCTTGTTTATACTAATGGCGAACTACTTTGTGGGCACATTTTCTACACACATTATTTTTCTTTACTAAAATCACATTGCCTTATACGATTTTGTTACATGATATATTAATGTTTGTTAGCCTTTCTTTTTCTGCTTCAGCAATCCCTCCACTGATGACTAATTATGTCATCAAATTAAATCTTCCATCACAAATTTTATTTCAATAAAATTCTGTTTTAGTAATTTGGCATTTCAGTCAATTCCCTTTTTCTTTTCACTCCCTTTGATTTTTCCCTGTAGATTTCTACCATTCTCTTTTGTTCTTTCTTTTCTATTCTTCTCTTGTTTCTTGATTTTAATATTTTAAAAGTTTTCCATATTCCCCAAATACCTATTTTGCAAATTAGTATTATTAATATTCCTTTTACTATTTTCAGTAATAGTCCGTTCCAAATGTTGCTGAGCCAATTTCCCACGGAAGCGAATCCTTTTCCAACCTTTTCCCATACTCCTGGTTCTTTCAATTCTTTCAAATCTGCACTATCGTTAGTTAAATTTGTAAGCATATTTCTAATTTGCCCACTGTTGTCTGGTATATATGAACAACAGTGACGTGCACTAAGCATTTTGAAAACGCCGCCATTCTTTGCTAAAAGAATGTCTAAAGCAAGCCGATTTTGAAGAGTCATAGCTCTTTCTGCAGCAAGTTCAGTATCCATCAGGATTATTGCTCCTGAGAATTTTGTCAGCATGTTATCCACAATAGTAGACAACTTTCGTATTTTGATTGAATTCAATATAACTCCTATTGAAGGAATCATTGCTCCAAATATATCTCCTACCACACCAGAAGCTGTCTCCCTTTTCTGAATACGATGTAATTCAGACAGCTTTGGAAAGTTCTTTAAGTCGTCTAGTTGATAAATCTTTGGAAAGACTATTCCCAAATAACATCTCCCATACCATCCTTTTGAAAAAACGATAATAGGCATTAAGTCCACAAATATAATATACTCCTGGAGTAGCTGGATCTAGGCCATTTAACATGAACGTCCATTTACTCTGGAATAAAAACACGTGTTTACATTCACTCGTTCCTACAAAGATTGTGTCATAGTATGATTTAGGTCTTTATATACAAAGTTTCCCTATGTGTATTGCATCTAAAGCTAGTTTCCCTTGTGTCTTTATTGCGGCAAAAGCATAGCTATCTACAGATGTCCTTTTGTGTAATTCTTTTTCTAATTTTTCTTTTACCATTTTCCTTCTATCTTCAGTGTGATCTAAAAAGCTTTTCTCTACGGGTGAAAGCAAGCATGTAAGGTTTTCCTTATGTGCGTGAACTGTGGAAAAAGGCGATAATGGTTCAAAGAAACCCCTAACTAATTTTATATAATAATCTCTTGCTACTTTACTCAAGTACTCATTTATGGGGACAAATGAAAATATGACATCATGATTGGAAGCGATAGAAGACATTAGACAAAAGTTCTTTCTTGTCGTGTAAATATTTTTCGTCTTGTTCGAGTTTCTTCAAAGGAGTTAATTTAGTAGTAGTTTTAAGAGTAGAAGCATTATTCGCGTCTCTTTCATTCCCTCCATGCATTCCAAGAATTATTGCCATAATTATTAGTACGCATGCAATTATTAGACCTGTACACACGTATTTACAGTATTTCATTTTATGTCCTTGTGTAGTGCTGCCTGGCATGATCTATATTGAATCAGAAAGCTGAAGACACGTTATCAAATCAAATTCGCAGGCATATATATATATATATATATATATATATAAAGATGAACGAGGTCAAAGTTCACACGGTTTTCTTTAGCAGCTTAGTCTCTTATCGGTTTAGCAGCTTTGTCTCAAAATCGGTTTCAAAAGTCAATCAGGTTATCAATGTCTTATTCGGTAATGTTCATGAAATTTCACTTTTCAGGTACCAAAGTGTCATTCTGCTTCTTCGTTTTCAAGACTAAGAGATAGAAATTCGTCTGACCAATCGTTAGTGGCTGTGTATGCCCATTCTGGACCAGAATATCTTCTGCTCGGTATTCTTTTCCTTTTCAATTTTGCATCTCCTTTCGATTCCTTTTCGCTTATGTCTTGTTCTTTGGCTGTGTCTTGTTCTTCATTCGATGTGGTTATGATAGACACTTCCTTTCTTTTCTCCTTTAATTTTGGCCATTTGTTTTCGTTCAGTGTTTCTTTAGTCTTTGATATACTTTGTCTCCGTTTCGCGTTGTTTTCACCTGATGGACCTGCAACCATTTCTGGAAGAATTGGAACAATTTCCCTTTGCTCTGTCTTGTCTCCTTCACCTAGGAGGTCAGTCAGGTATTCTCCTTCTTTTCCTGTATCGTCTGCTTCTGGGAAAGCCCTTCTTTTATTAGGCTCTCCTGCTTCTTCACCTGAGATAGGATCTTTATCACCTCCTGAGGCTTCTTCTCTGTTGTCCCCAAAAGGATCGACTTCGTCTTCCTCAGCGAATATTTCTTCCGTCTCAATTTCTTCTTGTTCGCTTTCAGGCTCTCTTTGTTCTGTCTCACTGTCTGGTACTTTCCTGTCAGCTGTTGGTAATTTCAGTGCTTCAATTTCCTCTTCTGTGGGACACGTCACCCTTTTCGTGTGACTGGCGTGAATCCAGTTGGGAACTCCCGCACACTTCACAGCGGTGGTAGTTGTCAGAATCACTTGAAAGGGTCCTTTCCAACGGGGTTCCAAGCACGACTTCCTCACGTGCTTCTTTATCACCACCCAGTCACCTGCTTTCAGGGCGTGTCCTGGACCTTGGATCGGTGGCAAGGTGGTTGCCTCCACTTGGTGAGAAAAAGAGCGGACCACATCAGCCAGGTAGTCCACTACCATATCATCTGTAATATTTACAAGAGCATTTGCAGGAACTGCTGGAAGTCTCATGGCTCTGCCCATGAGAATTTCATGCGGTGATAGTCCAGTTTTTCTATCAGTGTGTTTCTCATTGACATTAACACCAAGGGCAACGCGTCAGGCCATTTCAAATTTGTGGATGCGCATATTTTCGCCATTCTTGATTTCAGCGTGCCATTCATTTGCTCCACTAGTCCTGATGCTTCAGGGCGGTAGCTACAGTGCAATTTTTGCTCAATGTTCAATGCTGCACATAGTAATTTGATTACTTTGTTATTGAAGTGGCTTCCCCTATCTGATTCTAAAGAGATCGGGAATCCGAAACGTGGTATTAGTTCTCTCAAGAGTAGTTTTGCAACTGTGAGACTGTCATTTCTGCGTGTAGGGTATGCTTCAATCCAGTGACCAAAAATACACACAATTACCAACACATATTTCAAGCCTGCATGCATAGGCATCTCAATGAAATCCATTTGCATCCTGCTGAATGGCCCACCTGCTCTTCCAATGTGGCTCAAATTTACTACGGTTCCCTTCCCTGCGTTCATTTGTTGGCAAATGACGCAACAATGGCAAACTGCTTCAGCAACTTGGCGAAATTTGGGATTAAACCTATCAATTTTGAATAATCTAATCATGGCATCCCTTCCAAGGTGGGCATGTCCATGATATAACCTGGCTAATTGCGTCAAAAGACTGTCTGGCAAAACCAATCTTCCTTCACTTGAAACCCACAAATCGTCTGGTTTCTTTACGCATTGTAATTTACTCCATGAGAGTTTTTCATCCTTACTAACATTATTTTGTAGGAATTTCAATTCTTCTATTGTGTTTACAACTTCTACAGCAAAGGCTTCACTTGGTTCAAGTTCTGGTTCATTTATCAAATTCCATTCGTCTCTGAGCAATATACAGTTCAATGCGCAAAACCTTGCGACTTGATCCGCATATCCATTTCCCAAAGAAACAAAGTCTTGTGATTTTGAGTGTGCACTGCATTTTACCACTGCTACTTCTCCTGGTAACTGGATAGCATGTAACAATTCTCTTATTCTTTCACCATTTTTCACTGGTGATCCTGAAGAGGTCATGAAGCCTCTTTGTGACCACAATTGTCCGAAATCATGCACTATTCCAAATCCGTACTGACTGTCAGTGTATTTGGTGACTTTCATTAATGCGGAAAGTTGACAAGCTCTAGTAAGGGCTACTAGTTCCGCTACTTGTGCAGAGTAAACTCCCTGAAGCCAAGATGCTTCTAGAACACCAGTTATTGTGCATACAACATATCCTTCTTTCAATATTCCTAGTGCATCTCTTAAACATGAACCATCAACAAAAATAATTTGATCATTTTCTTCCAATCGAGTATCTTTGATATCAGGTCTTGGTTTAGTACAAAATTCAGTCACTTGAAGACAATCGTGTTCGATGTCTTCAGTGTTTTCAATTTCAACATTTTCACTGGGAAACAAAGTTGCTGGATTCAACGTAGTGCACCTTTTCAGCTGCACATTAGGTGATCACAAAATTATTGTCTCGTACCTTGTAAGCCTAGCACCAGTCATGTGCTGTGTTCGGGAACGTGTTAAAAGTATTTTGACTGAGTGAGGGACCATAACTGTTAAAGGATGTCCCATCACTATTCCTTCACTCTGATTCAGGCTTATACCAACTGCTGCTACAGCACGCAAGCATCCTGGTAAGGCTGCTGCGACTGGATCCAAAGTAGCTGAAAAATAAGCTACTGGTCTGTTTACGCCACCATGGGCTTGAGTCAAGACAGACAAGGAACATGCATCACGTTCATGACAAAACAATGTGAACGGCTTTGTGTAATCATGCATACCTAAAGCTGGAGCTCTGCACATGCATTCCTTTAATTCAACAAAGGCATTCATTTCATCTCTTTTCAACACTATTTCATCCTGTGCATCTTTCTGGGTCAGTTTCAGTAAAGGTTTGGCTAGAGTCGAGAAATTGGGAATCCATTGGCGACAGTAGTTCACCATTCCCAAAAACTTTCTCACCTCTTTTCTCGTTTTGGGTGGACTCATTTGAAGTACACTCGTTATTCTTTCTTTCATGATTCTTCTCGACCCTTTTTCTATTTGGTGTCCCAAATATTTTACTTTCTTCTGGCAGAATTGCAATTTTGAAGGAGACACTTTGGGGGTCATTCTGACCTCGGCGGTAAAAGTCGCTTACCGCCGGTCAGAAGGCCGCCACAATACCGCCGCGGCCGCGGTCAGCCGCCACGGACATTCTGACCCACAACTGCAAAACCTCCAAAAATCCGCCCTCCACTGCAGTCCGCCACATCAGCGGCCAGCGGTAAACTGGAGAAGACCAAACCTCCACCGCCACGCCAACAGAAATACGCCCATCCCATTATGACCCGCAAATCCACGCGGCGGTCATTCAACCGCGGTATTCCATTGGCGGTACACACCGCCGCGGTCAAAATACACACACCTTTACAAACCCCTACCACATTGGACAATTTGAAAGGCACACACCTGAAACACATACACACACCACTCCCACACATCCAATACCATATAAAACACACACCCACATCACCCACAAACCCCTACCAACAAAAACCAGAGACGAAGGAGAGAGAGACACATCAGAGAATAGATAGCCAGACACACAGAGGCACACCACAACATCACACACACCACATAGAAGCACAAAGCACCACACACCAACACACACATCATCACATACACCACCCCACACCTCATACACACCACCCCATGGCACCACAAAGGCACCCACGCTTTTCGGACCAAGAACTCCGGGTCATGGTGGAGGAAATCATAAGAGTGGAACCCCAGCTCTTCGGCTCACAGGTTCAGCACACCACCATAGCAAGGAAGGCGGAGCTCTGGCAGCGGATCGTGGACAGGGTCAACGCGGTGGGACAGCATCCCAGAAATAGGGACGACATCCGCAAACGATGGAACGACCTACGGGGGAAGGTGCGATCGATGGTCTCGCGACACAACATCGCAGTGCAGAAGACTGGCGGGGGACCCCCACCCACTCCACCCGAATTCACAGCATGGGAGCAAGAGGTACTCAACATCCTGCATCCTGATGGCCTCGCTGGAGTACACGGAGGAATGGACTCTGGTAAGTACAAGGCCAACCACTTCACCCCCCCCCCCAGCATGCTAACCCCCACCCTCACCCCCAACCCCCCAGCACACATCCTCCCTGAGAATGTCTCTCCAGCACAACCCACCCAACACCAACCCCTGCATGCCATCCCCAAACTATGGACACCCATCACCTAAGCATGACCACTGCACATACCCATCCCCCCCCCCACAAAACACCCTCACAACACCTCCCCCAAGGGAATGCCAGCACTGGGGGACAAGGGCATCCATAAAACGCAAGCTAATACACACACAGAAACAATAACCATACCCTCTTACTCCATGCAGGACCCGAACGACAACACACCGGTCAGGAGGGACCAGAAATGTCCATCCCACCCCCGGAACAGGCCCCTAGTGATGACAGCAGCTCTGTCGACCTGGACCCTGATGACCAGCCCGGACCATCGGGGACCTCTGGGCAGTCGGTTCCCCTCACCCAGACACAGGCCACTGCAGACCCAACCCCCTCTGGGAACAACAGCACAGCTCCCACCCAGCGGGCCCATGCCTCTGTCTCTAGGACAGGTCAAGCAGCGGTGTGTCTACCACTACAGGGCCCCCAGGGTAACCCACCAACCCAACAACAACAGGGACCTGGGGGCAGTGGGAGTGGGCACACCGTCCAGGGGACAGAGGCCCAGGGAAACAGGGCAACTCGGAGGGCTGCTGTGCGACAGGGGGGGGAGGAGAGGCCCAGGGAACCCACTCTCCAAGAGGCCCTCACCACCATCATGGCAGCCTACCACCACTCATAAGAGACGATGGCGACTGTACTGGCCAGGTTCCAGGAGATCCAGGCACAGCAGGAGCAACGCTACATGGGGTTCAGCGACCAACTCACCAACATCTCAACCGCTATGGGGAGCATAGTCCAGGCCCTGAACCGTATAGAGGACACGTTTCGGGACCATGTGGCATCACACAGGGCCCCTGTCACTAGCCAGGAACAGGAACAGCCTACCACCTCCGCCGGCGCTAGTGGACAGGAGGCCCCACCACAACGACAGCCCACCAGAACCCCACCTCCTGCTGAACAACAACCACCCCGCAAAAGGAGCCTGAGATAAAAAAAAACGACAGAGTAGGATGTCAAGACCCCCGCCAGCATCACATACCCCCTGAAGTCCTCCCACTGTTCAACATTGCCACCCTGTCAGACCTTGAACTGCCCCTGCTCCATCCTGCCACAGGCATATGGACAATGCACCTGTGAGACTGAGAACTGGACTCTGCCATGGACATTACTCCACCCCCACCCATCACTGTTTCACTATCATGTACCAATATCTATGCACTAATAATAAATCACACATTGCACTGAAATCAATCAGGACTCAGCCTGTCTTATTTACAAATGTATGACACATTACATATCAGTTACGTATTTTTAACATTGTGAATTACACATACCGAGGTAACTTAGCATTAGTCCATGGGCCAACCAAGCCGAGGTCACGCAGTGGCTCATACAGCACAGAAAAGGGAAGGGAAAATCAAACATCATGTTTATAGTTCTGGGGGGAAATCGACAAAGTTGAGATGCAGGAGGCTTTCAGGAAATGTAAAATGGCATGGGTGATTATTACCTGTGTGCTACTGGATATACTGTTCTATTACTCTGTCCCTGTTGTCTGTGTCGTCCTCTGAGTCTTCCTCCTCTTCACTCTCCGCAGGCTCCACAGCTGCTTCAACACCACCATCTGCACCATCCTCCTGCAGGAAAGGAACCTGACGTCGCAATGCCAGATTGTGAAGCATACAGCAGGCCACGATGATATGGCACACCTGCTTTGGTGAGTACATCAGGGATCCCCCTGTCATATGCAGGCACCTAAACCTGGCCTTCAGGAGGCCAAAGGTCCTTTTGATGATCCTCCTAGTTCGCCCATGGGCCTCATTGTACCGTTCCTCTGCCCTGGTCCGGGGATTCCCCACTGGGGTCAGTAGCCAAGGCAGGTTGGGGTAACCAGAGTCACCTATTAGCCACACACGTTGTCTCTGTAGCTGCTCCATCACATAGGGGATGCTGCTATTTCGCATAACATACGCGTCATGCACTGACCCTGGGAACTTGGCATTTACATGGGAGATGTACTGGTCAGCCAAACAGACCACCTGGACATTCATCGAATGATAACTTTTTCTGTTTCTGTACACCTGCTCATCGTCTTTTGGGGGTACCAAAGCCACATGGGTCCCATCAATGGCACCAATGATGTTGGGGATATGTCCAAGGGCATAGTAATCACCCTTCACTGTAGGCAAGTCACCCTCCTCTGGGAAAATGATGTAGCTCCGCATGAGTTTCATCAGGGCAGACAACACTCTGCTCAAAATCTTTGAAAACATAGGCTGAGACATTCCAGATGACATGGCCACTGTTGTCTGGAATGACCCACTTGCCAAAAAATGGAGGACTGACAAAACCTGCACCAGAGGGGGAATCCCTGTGGGTTGGCGGATGGGGGACATCAGGGCTGGCTCCAGCTGGGCACACAGTTCATGGATAGTGGCACTGTCAAGTCTGTATCGAAGTATTATATGGCGTTCTTCCATTGTCGACGGGTCCACCAGCGGTCGGTACACGCGAGGATTCGTCCTTCTCCTCGCAAGTCCCAGCGGACGGTGCCTAGGAAGGACAACATGGAGCACAGAGTCAGGCAAACCACAGGTACGTACAAACAGCTTGCACAGTTAAAGAATGGCAATGGGTTGAAAGGC
The DNA here is from genome assembly GCF_031143425.1 of Pleurodeles waltl. Taxonomy (NCBI): domain Eukaryota; kingdom Metazoa; phylum Chordata; class Amphibia; order Caudata; family Salamandridae; genus Pleurodeles; species Pleurodeles waltl. Next base: position 869,461,540 of record NC_090440.1, on the reverse strand, counting down.
GTGTATGTGTGGCAATGCAAGGCCTAGGCCTGTGTGTCGCAGTCAAAATTAAGCCATGTAGGCCCTTGAAATGGCGGCTGCCTGACCTGTGAAGTGGGACAATGGGATGTGAGGTCAATGCGCTGGCGGGGCACACCGTGGCGGTAGGCGGTCGAAGACCGCGGCGCAAAGCCGCATTGGTTAACATTGAACCCTATGGGTTTCAGGAGCCAATGACGATGTGCGCCGGCGGTCGCGGTACGCACCGCCGCGGGCGTGACCGCCATTTCCTAGCTGATTGATCACTCGAGACCTGATCATCCACAGGAGAGGACCTATACTGCAAGTGCTGCTGTGACCTCGGTCTGGAAGTGACAATGGCTGCTGCGACTGGGGAAAGGGCCCCTGCCTTCACGTCTGAAGAGTTGGAGAAGCTCGTGGATGGGGTCCTCCCCCAGTATGCGCTACTCTACGGTCCTCCAGACCAACAAGTGAGTACACCGGGTGCACATGGAATGGGCTATGCCTGTGTAGATTGGGGTGGATGTAAGTTGGTGGGGTGGGGGGCGAATGAGGAGTGCAACGCACGACAGATGAGAGCATGTGCCATATGGTAAAGTTGGTGGGGGGGGCCAATCACATCTAACATGCAGGTCATTGATGATTTCCTCCTTTCCACCCTGTACATGTCAAATAGGTCAGCGCCCATCAGAAGATCGAGATTTGGCGTGCCATCGCCAAGGAAGTCCGGAACTTGGGGGTCCACAACAGACGGGGCACCCACTGCCGCAAGAGGTGGGAGGACATCCGCCGCGGAACAAGGAAGACCGCAGAAACACTGCTGGGGATGGCCTCCCAACCTAGGAGGGGTGCCAGTCACACCATGACCCCCCTGATGTCCCGGATCCTGGCGGTGGCCTACCCTGAATTGGATGGGCGCTTTAAGACATCACAGCAGACACAAGGGGGTGAGTATCAGCACATTCTCCTATCTTTCTGCGCAGTGGAGGCGTCTGGGTGGGGGAGGAGGGCTGTGGTTGACATTAGGCCAGGGCGCTTTCTGTAGTGTAGTCCTCTCCCTTAGGCATGGCCCTGTGCCCCCGGACCCCACCTCTGTAGGGTGACAAGTACAGCCATTGATGGTCCAGCATCACCCATGTGCGCGTTTGACGTCTCTTGGCCTGTTGTCCTGGTCAGTAGTACTGAGTAGTGTACCCCGAATGCGCGGCTTAGTGCATGAGGCTCCTGTGTCTGTCCTCTCCGCCAACGGTGTTGACATTGCATGCACTCAACCTGGTCTTCTTTTTTCTCCCCCCACCCTTTCTCTTCATCTTCTTGTGCATGTGTGCATTAGCATCATCAGGCGGAGGAGATTTGGCATCGGAGCACGAGGGAGCTGCAGGACACAAGGCCCCCTTGGGCCCAGGAACAGACACCGAGGGCACCAGTGATCCGGAGGGCGAGGGGAGCACCACAACGGGGACCGGTGGTGACACCAGCGACTCAGACACGTCTTCGGATGGGAGCTCCCTAGCGGTGGCGGCAACATCCGGGCCCCCCGCCTCTACAGGTACAGCCGCCACCCAGCACACCAGCACCGCCCTCCCAGCAGCCCCTCAGCCTACGCTCCGTGCCCGCTCGCCCAGGAAGGCGCGCATCTCCTTCGCCCCAGGCACCTCAGCCCCTGACCCTGTTGCCCCTGCTGCCCTCAGTGCGGAGCTCATTGACCTGGTGAGGACGCTCATTGTTGGGCAGACGACCCTTTTGAATGCCATCCAGGGTGTGCAAAGGGAGGTGCAACAGAGCAATGCGTACCTGGAGGGCATTCATTCGGGTCAGGCTGCCCATCAACAAGCGTTCACTGCTCTGGCCTCAGCACTGACGGCAGCCATTGTCCCGGTTTCCAGTCTCCCTCTTCTTACTGCCTCCAGCCTGTCTCTGTCTCCTGTTCCTCAGCCTATCCCATCCACACCATCAGACCAGCCTGCACACACCTCAACACCCAAGAGCAGCTCATCCAGACACAAGCACCACAGATCCCACAAACACTCACCCAAGCAACACACAGATGCAGACATTCCAGCAGTCACAACCACCTCTGTGTCCCCCTCCTCGTCTCCCTCCTCCCTCCCTGTGACGTCTACACTCACACCTGCATGCACCCCAACATCAGCCAGTGCTTCCATCACCACCTCACCCTCCAGTACAGTCCACACTCGTGCAGTCACCACCCCCACTGCCATTTACACGTCCCCTGTGTCCTCTCCCACTGTGTCTGTCACCCCCTCTTCCAAGACACACAAACGCAGGCAGCCACCCACCCAACAGACATCCACCTCACGACAGCCTACAGCACCAGCACCTTCAACCAATGACAGCACACCTGACTCTCCTACAACCACATCCTCTTCCTCCACTCCCATCACCACTTCTCCTACCCTTTACCTTGGACCTAAAAAGCTTTTCCTGGCTAATCTTGACCTCTTTCCCTCCGATGAGCTCCCCCCTCCATCTGCAAAGAGTCCCAAGAGCACCGCAGCCACCACCAGCCCAGCTTCGAGTGTCACTGTTGTGCATGGGTTCTGGAGTCCACCCTTTGCCAGCAGTGACACATCGATCAGCAGCAAGGACACGTCCAGCCCCCCCCCCCCCCCCCGGCAAGAGGACCCGCAAAAACAAGGGCCGCCGTGCGAGGACTGACAGGGCTGCCCCCAAGGAGCAATGTGCGGCCACTTCACCAGCCACACCATCTAGGGGAGGCAAGGGCCCGAGAGCCCCATCAAAGGAGCGGAAGGGCAGCAGGAGCGCGGAGAAGGTGGACCTCACATGTCACATCCCAGCTGGAAAGGAGGACACTAAAGAGGCCAGGAGTCCGTCCCCGAAGGGTCCAGAAACGTCACAGTCTGAGGGCGACTGAGCAGGGAGTCCAGGCCAGGTCTGGCTCCCTTGACCTGCTGGATGAGCACCGCTGAACAGGGCCCGCGGTGCAGAAGAGCACCGCTGAACAGGGCCCGCGGTGCAGAAGAGCACCGCTGAACAGGGCCCGCGGTGCAGAAGAGCACCGCTGAACAGGGCCCCGCCGTGAAGATAAGCACCGCTGAAGAGGGCCCGCCATGCAGAAGAGCACCGCTGAAGAGGGCCCCGCCGTGAAGATAGGCACCGCTGAAGAGGGCCCGCCGTGCAGAAGAGCACCGCTGAAGAGGGCCCCGCCGTGAAGATAGGCACCGCTGAAGAGGGCCCGCCGTGCAGAAGAGCACCGCTGAAGAGGGCCCCGCCGTGAAGATAGGCACCGCTGAAGAGGGCCCGCCGTGCAGAAGAGCACCGCTGAAGAGGGCCCGCCGTGAAGATAGGCACCGCTGAAGAGGGCCCGCCGTGCAGAAGAGCACCGCTGAAGAGGGCCCCGCCGTGAAGATAGGCACCGCTGAAGAGGGCCCGCCGTGCAGAAGAGCACCGCTGAAGAGGGCCCGCCGTGAAGATAGGCACCGCTGAAGAGGGCCCGCCGTGCAGAAGAGCACCGCTGAAGAGGGCCCCGCCGTGAAGATAGGCACCGCTGAAGAGGGCCCGCCGTGCAGAAGAGCACCGCTGAAGAGGCCCCGCCGTGAAGATAGGCACCGCTGAAGAGGGCCCGCTGTGCAGAAGAGCACCGCTGAAGAGGGCCCCGCCGTGAAGATAGGCACCGCTGAAGAGGGCCCGCCGTGCAGAAGAGCACCGCTGAAGAGGGCCCGCCGTGCAGAAGAGCACCGCTGAAGAGGGCCCCGCCATCTCAAGCACCGCTCCGCTGGGCCCTTCATCTCAAGCACCGCTCCGCTGGGCCCTTCTTCTCAAGCACCGCTCCGCTGGGCCCTTCATCTCAAGCACCGCTCCGCTGGGCACCGCCGTCTCTGCACCGCTCCGCTGGGCCCTTCATCTCAAGCACCGCTCCGCTGGGCCCCGCCGTCTCTGCACCGCTCCGCTGGGCCCTTCCTGTCAAGCACCGCTCCGCTGGGCCCTTCCTGTCAAACACCGCTCCGCTGGGCACCGCCGTCTCTGCACCGCTCCGCTGGGCCCTTCATCTCAAGCACCGCTCCGCTGGGCCCTTCCTGTCAAGCACCGCTCCGCTGGGCCCTTCATCTCAAGCACCGCTCCGCTGGGCACCGCCGTCTCAAGCACCGCTCCGCTGGGCACCGCCGTCTCAAGCACCGCTCCGCTGGGCACCGCCGTCTCAAGCACCGCTCCGCTGGGCCCTTCATCTCAAGCACCGCTCCGCTGGGCACCGCCGTCTCAAGCACCGCTCCGCTGGGCCCTTCCTGTCAAGCACCGCTCCGCTGGGCCCTTCCTGTCAAGCACCGCTCCGCTGGGCCCTTCTTCTCAAGCACCGCTCCGCTGGGCACCGCCGTCTCAAGCACCGCTCCGCTGGGCACCGCCGTCTCAAGCACTGTTTATGGTTCACTGTGCCCACCATGCCTCCTCCTTGACCAGTGGAGACTGTCATCCACCTGATGGACTGTGGCTTTGCACTCCCCAGGATGGTACAGTGGGCAGCCCACCCACTGTAGAGACATTGAGAGACTGTGGCTTTGCACTCCCCAGGATGGTACAGTGGGCAGCCCACCCACTGTAGAGACATTGAGAGACTGTGGCTTTGCACTCCCCAGGATGGTACAGTGGGCATGGTGGCTCCTCGTGGATCTGGCATCGTGGACTCATGTGGCTGTGGTGCCCCCCCCTTCCATTCCCCCTGAGGTGCCTGTAGTTTTTACATCTGATGCCCCTGCAGTGTTCTCTCCAAAGGACTCAGGTCTCCTGTGTGGGCTTTGCCCTTGTTTCTCAAAACTTTGGCCCACGGACATGATGAATTCGTAGGATGTGCAGGACTTGTTACTTCAGTTATACACTGATGTGTATATCATTTGTTTTCTTGTAAATATCTTTCATGGTTGTACGATAATTTTCAGGAGCTTTTTGGTACATAAATATTTATTCCAAATTTGATTATGTCATAGCATTTTTCAGGGGTGTTTGGGTGGTGTCACTGTGACTTGTTGCTCTGCATTGGTGTGTACATAGTTGGGGGGGGGGTCGCATATGTGTGTGGCCGTAACCTTTCGTCCTCCCCCTCCCGTGTGTCGTAGGGGCAGTACTCACCGTTGTCGTCTGCGCCGGACTTCGTACTCGTGGTAGATGAGAAGGTAGACGAGAGCAGGTAGGATGTTTAATTCGGGTTCCGTGCTGTCCTCCTTCCTCGTGGAGTGCGTAGTGGTGTGCGTTTTCCCGTTCGTAGTCTGTTTCCGCCGTATTTTTATCGGCGGTGCTCCCGCCCCGGAAAAGGTGGCGGATTGGTGAGTTGTGATAGTGTGGGCGGTACATTGTCTGCCGCCTGGCTGTTGGCGGTGACCGCCGCGCTGTTTGTTTGTACCGCCGTGGCGGTCGGAGTGTTAAAGTGGCTGTCTGTGTTGGCGGTTCCCGCCAGGGTCAGAATTCCATTTTTTTGACCGCCAGCCTATTGGCGGGTTGGCCGCCGCTTTAACACCGACCGCCAGGGTTAGAATCACCCCCTTTGTGTCCATTCCTTCCCAAATGGTTCAGTAGGGCAATAGTGTCAACTGTACAGTCATTTTCTGTTTTGGATGCGATCAGTAAATCGTCAATATACTTTACTAAGGTTGATTCAAAAGGTAATTCCAATGATTCAAAAATTTTCTTTAGAATCTGATTGAAAATTGATGGTGACTCCGAAAACCCTTGAGGAATTCGACACCAACTGTAGACTCTGTCCAGGAATTTGAAGCAAAAGAGAAATTGGCTGTCCTCATGAAGAGGCACAGAAAAGAATGCTTGTGACAAATCAATGACTGAGAACCACTCTGCATCACAGGGAATTTGAAACATTATTACAGCTGGATTTGGTACTACGGGACAACATTTGACTATTATGTCATTTATTTTTCTCAAATCTTGAACAATTCGGACCTTTCCACTTGGTTTTATTATTCCCATAATTTGCGAATTACATGGACTACTTAGTACTTCTTTCAGTACTCCCTGCTTCACAAACTCGTCAATGAGCTGGGCGACTTTCATGAGAGTGTCTTGTGACCTATGGTATTGCGGAGTCTGAGGAAAATTTACATGAGGTTTTACAGTCATTTTCACTGGTTCTGCTCCTTTGACCAATCCTACTTCTTTCCCTGTCATATCCCACACTTCCTTTCCAACTGTTTCTTGTAAATCAGGTGGAATATCTGCTTCAGTGAGCATAGGATAAAGAGTAATCAGGGGATACTCTTCATCGACAAGTTTCCATTTTGTCTTCTAAACTGTCCTCTTCTTCTTCATCACTGTTTGTCTGAATTTTAATTCCATTATGTGAGCACATAATCGAGCATCCTAATTTGCATAATAAATCTCTCCCTAACAGTGATAACGGACTTGAGTCACACACCACAAATTTATGCAACCCTTGAAAGTTACCAATTTTGACTTGCACTGGATCTGTACTTGGGTTTGTCAGATACCTATTTACTATTCCTACTACTTGAACTGTTCTCCCTGAAAGTGGCAAATTTGGTACTTCGATGCTTCTAACTGTAGAGCGTGTAGCTCCTGTGTCAACCAAAAATGAAACACTGTGACCCATAACTCTTCCTTCCACATATGGTCCCTTTTGATCAACTTCCAAAGATGCTGCAAGCATACAATTTCCCTCCTCATCTGAACTTTCACTCTCCCATACATTGTTTATTCCATTCTCACTGTGTAACGGGAATTGGTGAACTGTGTCATTTTGATTCATTCCTTGACCCGTGACCTGTTGAGGAAGCATTACTTGTTGCTGATTCATTGGTGCTAAGGGTATTTGCATTTGCTGATTAGGTACCAAAGGAAACTGCTGTTGCATTGGCTGCAACTGTGCCATTTGTACACAGGGCATTTGCACTTGCTGTTGTTGTATAGGTTGTGGACCCTGCATCTGATTTACATTATTCTGGAAATTTGGGTTTGGACCTCTCAATTTTGGTCTTCTCATATTCTGAAATGTATTGACATCATTGTTTTGCTGACCTACACCTTCCTGCACCAAATTTGGCACTCCCGTTTCCAATGTCCGACAATTCCGCACGTGTGACATGGCATCACCTTCTTCATTGCCTGTATACCATTAGGAATCACGACATTATTTAAATCAGGACCATTATTCACAAAACCTCCTCGGCCTCTGCCTCTCATCTGTGGCTGAAACATAGCATTTCCCTGCTGTTGCTGCTGCGGCAACTATTGTTGGAAACCTTGCAAACCTGTCTGAGCTGCTCTAATCTGCATCACCATCACTTTCTCTTTCAACCTTTTCTGCTTTGTCTCAATCTCATCACTGCAGTATTTTGCATAGTTCAACACTTCATCGATCGATTTTGACTGCCAACAAATTAAATGCATTTTAATCATCTGGCTAATTTCGGGTATCAATCCTTCCACAAATCTGAATACAAAATGGAGCATGTCTTTTGCCTCAATCGTTTCCGTGCCACTGTAATTTTTAAATGCTTTCAACAATCTCTCATAGTATGCATGTATCGACTCCTTAACCTCCTGTGCTGTTCTGTCAATTTTCTGCCAATCTACATTTTTCGACGCAACCTTCGTTTTCAGATACTCTATCACTTTATGGTATATGCTCATTACCCTAGGCGATGGTGCACCTGTGTCCCTATCTCTTTCCGGTTCACTTGTCGGCCAATCTACAGCTCTTTTACAATCTTCCCACAAATTTGCCGGAACTACAATTTCGAATAAAGTATTCAGGTCTTCCCAAAGACATTTTGCGAGTTTCACGAATCTGTCTGTTTGTTGATACCATTCGATCGGTTTCTCTCTTAACTTAGGGTAATCATCCGTAAAGGATTGAATATCACACCTGTGCCATGGTACATGGACAAGTTTTTCTCCTGCTGTTTCTCTCATTGGTAACATGGTTATAAGATCATCATTCTGTTGTACTTTCTCATTCCGATCTGGGGTACTTTCTTTCTTCTTATCCTTTTTCTTAACCCACCTACTCTCCCACTTGTCTAAACATTTCCAAACCTGCGCGCTTTGCAATATTTCTTTAAGGTGTGTTTTCATTCCTGCAGACCTCATATGTTCAAAATCTTTTGTCTCAAAGTCTAACCTGTAACTTCTGCTCAAATGCTTGGTTTTATTTATGTCTATTTTGTGTCTGTCTGCAATTTCTTGTAACCTCCTATGTATGCTGCTTACTTCTCATGTAATTCTAGGGCAAATGTATCTCAGCTCTTCTGTGTATGATTCTAACCTGTTCAAACCCATCGTTCCATCTACAAGTTCACCTGCTTCCATGCCCAATCTTATTTGCTTCAAATATTATTTTCCTTTCCCCTTGGGTGTGTTCTGTGGGGAATTCAGACTGTTCAACCATTGTGTTAACTGTTGTGCGTTTAGTCCCATTAATGTGGCATCTACGTCTACTGCTACTGATGGTTTCTGTAATATTTCTGTTTTTGAAGTTAGTGGTACTATTAATGGTGGACTTGACCTTACCACAGTTGACGGAACACAAATTGGAATTGGACTAAATTCCAACAAAGACCCAGATCTGTTTGACAGTGTTCCTACGGGAGTCGTTTTTGAGTGTTTTCTATGTATCTCCTTCCTGTCTAATTTTGTGTCATTACCCCTTGATCGCATACACTCGGCTTTGCCTGTATATATAATGGTACTGGCGGGCCTGGAGTGATAGGCAAATATATTGCGTCCGGATTCTGTCTGTTCCCCAAATTCTGTGGCATGTTAATTCCCACATTATGGTTCATCATTGCTGGCATGTCTAACTGGTTTTCTGCTGTTTGAATGTACTTCGGCACTTCTTGCATCTGCTTTTGAGGCATCAAAATTTGTGTTGATTCGGTTTGAATCAATGTCGGTCTTTGGTAATTCTGTCACCATCCACCATTAAATTAGAAGTCATTTCCAAATCATGCTCATCATAGTAGCGTCTTTGAACCTGTGGCTGATAATCATTAACAGGTTTCAGTTTAGTCATGTCAGAATATATTCTCTGAACTTGTGGTATTTCTGGTGTAAAAGGCATATCGGGACTACTTTGCCACTGCGATATTCTCACATTCGGGGCTACAGTACCCTGTATTGGTTCTGGAGGGGCAGTACTAGTGCTTGGGCCGTTTTCGTTTTCCACATATGGTGGTGGACGGTCATTTAGCAATTGCAGAATGAACTCCTCATCGTCTGATTCGTCTGACCTTTTCGAGTTTCTCTTGTTTTCTCTATCTCTGGACTGACTCCTGTTTGTTTTATGGGTAGCTTTCCTTCCTTCCATCTCTGCTTCGTCAGTAATTGCTGGAAACAATTTAATTCCCTGCAATATGTCTGATCTCCAAACCTTTTGAGTACTATCCCATCTAGCATCCGCTAGTGTCTTTTCTACTTTTCTCACTCTTGTCTCAAATTTCTTTTGTAGTTGCCTTCTAGCCATTTGTTCCCAAATTGCTAATGCTTCAAACTGTGCTGGTCTTGGAGGTATTTTCATGTCGTATAGCGCAAATCTCAAATTCTCCAAAATTCTTAAATTAAACGTCCCATGAATAGGAAATGCTACACTTCCATGCTTTTCCGCTAATTTACACCATTGCTTTAACCAAAGACATGGTGCGACACCCTTTTCTTCAATTACGATGTAAGCTGGTGTACCCTCAGGCGGTGTTTCTTCTCCTACATTTGCTTTAATATATACATCTCCTCTCAAGGCATTCTTAAGTGCTTTGAAAAATTTCATCTTTCCGTCTTTTATTTTCTCAAAACGTAATCAATAAGTGACTTTAATTCCCGGAATACTCTTCGCTTGCCTTTCCCCACCAATTGCGCTTCACGGACTGCGTCCAATCCGTGCATGACCCTTCTCACCAACCAACCTATCCCAGCGTGGCTCCTAGTGACGTCACACCCACACACTGCGGCTGACAAAGTCTTGCGGCTTGTCCTCCTTCATTCAGCTTCACTCAAAACTAATTTCTGCAATATATCGCAAGCACTAACCAAAAAGAAGAAAACAAATCTGTCGGTTTACTACAGGAGAGGTAATACAATTGCTTCAGAAACCTTAGGGATTTTTCACTAGCCTCGGCAGTTATTCCATCTTTCTCGGTTTCCCACTTTCGCAAGCAAAATTTGACCTGTAAACTTTACTCTCAACTGATCAATGAACTATTCTAGTGCACCTTAGAATTCATCAAATCTCAAAGTCGAAAATGTTCTTTTATTCCTCAACAATTGTACCGACTTGTTGACCACGCCCGATCATCCTATTAAACTGAACAAATTACAACATCAATCAAGTGTCTCATACACTTTTCAACATACTGTGGAGTCTCTTGACCTCGCAGGGCCCGTCTCAACCTCAACAACCACGTGGGCAATTTTTCCTGCACAAAGCGCTACACACATATGAAGTTCGACGACTTCCCTACTCTCACACTTTGGAGTATCACTCCTCTAAAATTTTGATTGGAGTTCGTAACCCCCTAAAATCCTCACAAACTTCACAATTCATCTGCGGCATAAGCTATGCAAGCGCAAAACCCTAACTTCACTCATACTGTCACTAGAAACGCCGAAGACATTCTCACACTTCCATTTCCTCCATTTGCAAGCTCCGAGATTCCGGGAAAGTCATTGGGGATTTAGGGCATCATCATCTCTCCAACTTGTTTTATCAAAGAAAATTCTAACTTGAATCCGTCTATTGTTCGGATGGGGTCCCAAAGGGCCAAACCATCAAACTCTGCTACCATCTACTGATAGCGCGTCCAGTCCTTATAAATTACTTATACTTGGACACGCCGGAGGTCGGTGAATCTTTTGACCGGGTTGAGCTCTCCTCATCTAAAGAATTGTCGGATCCTTCAAATCAATAATCAATAACCATTTATAATCAATGACCAATGCTCAATTAGTAATCAAACAATAAATTAATTAAACAGAAAATCAGTAATTAGACACACCATGACCTTTCAGTCATGAATAACCACACCTGTTTATTAAAGGTTAATGAGTTTATTTCCCTATATTAACAAAGCTAGCACAACATAAGTAAGTCTCAAAATCAAATGATATACGTATACGAACATTACTAGCTGTCCATAACGACGGAAGAAACGCAATCTACGCAAAATTTGGATTATAATGCACTCAGTTAAAGCAATACAAATCACTAATAAAAGTAACTGAATTTGACTAATTGCATACATTGGTCAGCATAACAAGATTTCAATTCAACATGGTGCATCAAATGAATACCTCAACTAACCTCTGATTAGCATTGGCATGTGGGGCTTCATGCAAAAGAATTTAATCAACATAAATTTAGAAAACTTCTAGCTTAGGCTCTGTCAAAATAAGTAGTTGGTACCTAAGAAGGAAAATACAATGAATAATACATTTATCCTTTCATAATTACCAAATACAATCAGCATTCAAAGTAAGTCTTCGTCCTTCAGGTACCGGTTCGATCAGCATGGGGCGGATTTCAAAGGGGCAAAGTTTAAATCAAGTTTTCCTTGCAGCAGCAAGGAAAATGGGGGCAAAAGTTATCGTATGGGCAAGACGGGTAGAGTTAAAATTAAAGTCTCTAAGGTGAGAATTCTTTAAAGTCTCTTTCTCTCTCTGGGATAGAGAAAAAGCATCAAAGTGTCATTTAAAATGGTGTCTTGAATCTGGCTTCAAAATGGCATCAAAGAAAATGGCTGGCTTCTCTTTGTCCGGTGAGTTTAAGTAAGAAAACGTTCCAAATCCTTCAGGGTGGTTTCTCTTTGACCAATGAATAGTGTCTTTCTCTTAGTACTCATTTATGCATAAGGTGTCCTTGGTAGTTTTGGAACACAAGTAGCAACAAAGTTTGCCAATTAATTCTGTATCAGTGTCTTTATTGTCTGCACCTGCAGAAACTGACCTTGCTTCAAAGGGGATGAAACTTGTCTAACACGAAACCTTGAGATAAGTGTATTAGTCATTTTACTGGAAAAATACAGCTTTTAAAATTTTGAACATATCTTTGTTAATACAACTGAAAACTACGCTGTTAAAATTGAGACCAGGCAACTAGGCCAAAGCCTCTGCTAAATTTAAGCTAAGCATATAACAGGTTTAACGAGAAAATCATAAAATACATCTGCAATTTATGACGGATTACTACATTATCGATTCTTCATGATTAATCAAGCTCGTTTATACTAATGGTGAACTACTTCGTGGGCACATTTTCTACACACATTATTTTTCTTTACTAAAATCACATTGCCTTATACGATTTTGTTACATGATATATGAATGTTTGTTAGCCTTTCTTTTTCTGCTTCATCAAGACCATAGAGTCATTTTGTGCACGGGAACGCTTACCTTGCATCTGATTAAGGCAAGGTAGGTTTCCTCATCAAAAAATGACTTTAACTCCATAAATTTGGAGCTAGACGGGTCTAGCACCAAATTATAAATATGGAGTTAGTTTTGCACCGAATTAGAGTAAAACAAAATGATGCTCGTTCGGTGCAAACAGAGTATAAACATGCCCCTAAGTGTCCCTCCAGTCAGTGAGCGGGGAGAACACAGTAGAAGGTATTGCCCGGACGGAGTCCGGCAGGCTGGGCACCATGCCTACCAAGTGCTGTACCAGCAAGGGAGCTGTGTATCCCGATTGTTGGGGATTCCCCCTGCCCAACATCCAATTTCCAGAACTGCAGATGTGCTTGAGCGAGCCCTTGGAAATGCCAAAGTAGCACACAATTCCCCAGACAATGTTAAAGCGGCAGCCATCTTGAAAGATGTTACTAACATGAAGAAAGAGAGCATGTTAGACCTGTGAAACTGAAGTGGAGAGACCAAACCCTTAGGGCCGCAGAGTTGAATAAACTTTTCTCCACTGAACTGGCAGTGAATTGTTGTGATAAATGTTGTGAGAAATTAATTTTGTTTTTCAGCACTGCCCATGCCTGAAACTCATAGACAGCTCTAACATTGCTTGACTAATGCAAAGGGCCCCTTCTTGCACTGGTACAGAGGCCTCTGAGCATTGGTTTAATGCTGGTACACCTAGGTTATCATACATCTCTGGTTGACCTAAAAAGAACATTGCTTTCTTCCATCATAATCCAAATAGAAGGTGATTCTGAGCACATTTCATGCTTAGTGACATTGCTAGATGCCGGAGTTTTTGCATAGTGTCCCAGTAACATGCAGTGTGAGACAACTAAGTCTTTAACTATAGTACAGTGAAGGGGGATATATATTTGCTGCCATTCCATAGTGGTGCAAGCATCCCTGGGCAGTTTCAAGAGCGTTGGCACCATGTCCTAGTCACATATGCTGGATGCTGAAGTTCTTGGCGATGTAAGTTAGAGCATTTAGTGTGATAGAGTTTTAGTGAAAATGATGCATTGGAATAGCAGAAGCTGCTAAAATGGGAGAAACTGACATGCCAGCTCTGCAGACACCACATATAACGCACAACAGTTTTTTATAGATGGATACAAGCAGATCACTGAGAAAATGGGCTACCTGGCTATTTATGTACAACGTCTGAAGGAAGGCATGGACAAAGTTTGTAACTACAGAATGGAGGCTGAGAGAAAGAAATCAGGGTGCATATTCTCCAACATTTCACACAATGCAGCAAGGGAACTTGCTATGCTGCTTTGCGTGAAAGGGAAGGAGCAGAACTACACCATATTTACTATAGGCTTATAGTCTGCTGTAGCGGGCTATACCGGCCATTAAAGGCCCGCTCCAGCGTTAAAGGTTCGAGCCAAAGACGAGGGTCTCTAACAAGGGAGTGGGACTTTAATGCAAGGAAAGCCCAGGTATGAAGGCCTACAAGGCTATTAGAACATTCTGCCACTGCATTCTGCTTTAATAAATAAAACAAGGGCCTCATGGAGCCGGAGGTGATTGAACATTGGAATGTTGGCGCTCTGAGCTTCTACCAGCCATTAGAAGACCGGAGCAGTTAATTGTTTTCAATGGAGCTCCCAACAGTCTAATTTTCTAATAAGATACAGCACAGTTCTGTTCTCTCCCTGCGCTGGCACACTTGAGGCTGCCAAGCACCAATGCAGGCACCCCTGCCCCACGACACAAGGGTGCCTTCGTGGCTAGAATAGTTTTTGTGCAGGAAATGATACTTTCCTACTCAAAAACTATCCCTTGTGGCTATTTTCTCTTTTGCTGTGGCTGCAATACATGGGTGGATACATGGGAACGCCGATACTCCACCCATGTAACGTCTCCCAGATGCAAAGATGCCAGGTAACACGGTGCAGTGCTATGATGCATTACCTTTTTTTTTCTTTCTTTACAAAGCCAAACAAATCAGGCTTTGTGTGGATTTGTAAGTTTCAAAATAGATTTTGTGACAGGGCTGCGCGACAAAAGTGATGCAACCTTGATGCTTGACAGAGGAGACACAACAGCCCTCTTTCTCCTAGACCTCTCTGCAGCAGTTAATACGATCTCATACCCCATCCTTATCAGGCGCCTGCACAAGGGTAGCACCGAAGGACACATTCTGTGCTGGATTTGCTCCTTTTTAACGGATAGAAAACAAGCGGTCAGCCTTGCACCTTACTCCTTGGAAGCCTGCAAACTCATCTGTGGAGTGCCTCACGGTTCATCGCTCAGCCCTACCTGCTTCAACACATACATGATACCTATGACCTACATCTTTTGTGCAATTAACATCAATATCCTCTCCGATCCCAATGACATGCAATTTATACTCTCTTTCAGACGACCCTCAACACAAGAAACAAGTTCACTGCCTGCATGACCGAAGTCCCTAACTGTTTGACAGTCAACTGTCTCAAATTCAACACCAACAAGACAGAGGCAGTGATCTTTGGCAGGAACACCTCACCACTGGACTCCACTTGGTGGACGGCCAAACTGACTCGCACCTGTTAGCGCGCCTGGTCCTTAGTAAGTAAACTTACAAGGGGACGCGTATAGGTCGATGAACCTTTTGGATAGCATGGAGTATCCTAGCTATGCGGTAGACAACTGAACCATCAACAACACTAAAAATCTAAAATCAAACATTAATGAAAACCTATCTAATAAAAAATACCATCACTCTCAAGTGGGTTAATTGTTTATTCCCTATTGGTTACAATTGTAATCAGAAACCTTATTCGACTTTATCATTAATCAAGCCTTATTAATCATCACAGACATGTTATTCATCCAAGAATCACAAAATCAAAGCAACATTAAACTAATACTTTCTCAACGCATTATATAGTAATTCAGCAAAGCAATTTTCATCAGTCAATTGTCACCGTCAATGTCGCCCTTGTCAGCCTACCTAACCAAGATTAGCATCAGCATGTGGGACTTCATGCGAAAACAATTTTGAAAAAAAATTAATTTGTAAAAATCTATCTAAATGAGAAAATACTTTAAAACAGCGCAGTGGGTACCTCGAAGAAAAAGCACAAATTAATCAGTTGCATTATTATAGCTACCTATCCAAGATGGGTCAGCAACGAGTCAGTCTTCGTCTCCAGGTCATCTGTCATTAGCAAAGTATCAGGCTCACAGAGTGTAAGCCCAATTATCAGCACTTCGGACAGCGTCTCCTGACGTCATTAACTTTCTCCTCTCCGCTCTGATTTTTCTCCTCTTGTCATGACTTTTTATTGGGGTCTCTCAGTCCAGCCCACTAATTGCTAATTGGTCAACCTTATCAGAAGTTATGACTCTAACCTATAGTTTTTGTTTACCACATATACACGTCTACTTAGGATTCAAGTTCCATTAGTTTGATTGGTTCTTCTGTTGATGAGAACATCATCCGGCTCTTCAGGCAACTAAATTGTTGTACACAGTCTTTTAGTCAGAGCTTCCATTGTTCAAGTCCTGGGAGAGTGCATTTAGCCTACACTACACATAATTGTATCAAATTATCTTCATCATTTCCTCTCTGCTGGTACATTGCAGAATGTTCTAGCAGAGCCATCTGAACTCTGCACAGTTCAAGGTCCTTCTCTCCAGTTCCAGTACTCGCAAGCCTTGCTGTGTCTTCACGTTAGAGCAGGCAAGGCCCTTTACTGGGCCTTTAGTTTTGGCTAAGTTAAAGATGCGAATTAACACAAAATATAGGTTATACATCCAAGTATGACATATTAATACATTTTACATGAATATTTATCATTATTTAGCATCTTGTTAATACACATGGTGAACACTCCCCGTGGGCACATTTTGCTTGCACACGTTAATTTTAGGTATTAGTTTCTTTATCGAAATTTCTCATTAATAAACACACACAAATCATTAGAAATGTCTTATATTAGCATATCTGCTCCATCAGTCCCTCCTCTGATGACTAAATATGTCATCACACCTTTCCCTTGTCAACATTTCACAGATTTGTTTCAGCTACATTTTGATTTCTCCTCCTTGTATTCCCCCTATAAATTCTTCTCCTAGGTTGCTCTTCCCTCCTCTGATTATTTTTGCCTCTTTTTAGTTTTAGTTTTTGCCACAATTTACATGCACTCCATAATCCTAGTATGATAATCACAATTGGTATTCCTTGGACAATTCTCCATAGTATCCCACCCCAAATTTGACTAAACCAATTTCCCATAGCAACAAATCCATTTCCAACGTTTACCCAAACTCCTGGTTCTTTTAATTCTTTCAAATCCTTACTTGCATTAGTTAAATTAGTAAGTAAATCTTTTATCTCCTTATCATTTTCAGGTATATAGGTGCAGCAATGTCGAGCATTAATCATATTACAGACTCCACCGTCTTTCGTTAAAGTTATGTCTAAAGCATGCCTACTTTGAAGCGTCAAAGCTCTATCCGCAGCCAGTCCAGTATTTAACAGAAGTATAGCTCCTGTAAAGTTTGTCAGCATATTATCCACAATAGTAGACAATCTTCGTATCTTGTTTGCATTTAAAATAACTCCTACAGAAGGAATTATTGCCCCAAAAATATCCCCTACGATTGCAGAGGTTGCTTCTTTGTCGCATTTGGTGTAATTCAGTCACTTTCAGTATCTTCTTTAAGTCATCTATCTGATAGATTTTAGGGAAGACTATTCCCAAATAACATGTCCCATACCATCCTCTAGGAAGACGATAATAGGCATTAAGCCCACAAATATGATAGATTCCAGGAATCACGGGGTCTGCACCATTCAGCAAAAAAGTCCACTTACTCTGAAACAAAAATACATGCCTACATTCACTCGTTCCTACAATTAAAGTGTCAGTGCGTGATTTTGACCTATATATACAAAGCTTCCCTACATGCAATGCATCTAAAGCTAATCTCTCTTGTGTTTTAATAGCAGTGTATGCGTAATCATTTTCGTAAGTCCTTTTCTCTAACCCTTTTTCCAGTTTCTCTTTTAGTGCTTTTCTCCTTAAGTGCTTTTCTCCTAACGTCAGTATGCCCTATGAAGCTCTTCTCCATTGGGGTTAATAAGCAGGTTAAATTGTTACGATGCGCATAAGCCATGCCAAAAGTCAGAGTTGGCTCAAAGAATCCTCTAACTAATACTATATCATGATCCTTAGCTATCTTACTTAAATATCTAATAATCGGAACAAAGGAAAACACTAAATCATGATTCGAGTAAAAGTATTGTATATACTCTTGATTATAGAATCGGGTTAGTAGCAAACTACATGTTATGCCATAAGTCAAGGGCAAGCTATGATATGTAACCCCTTCTTCCACAGAGGAAGGGATTTGCGTGCACACAAGACAATTCTTACAACCGATAGAAAACGTTAGAAGACAGCTCTCCTCTTGCATTAGTATAATCATGCAAATATTGTTCATCTAGCCTAAGCCTCTCTAAAGCTGTTAGTGTGGTATGCTCAGGTACGGATGTAATATCAACTTCCTTCATCTCATGAATAGACGTTCCCACAATCATTATTATAAATAATATTCCACACACAATTGCCATTCCCACACTCAAATATCTACAACACCTAATGTTTTTAGTGCTATTATCTAATTTGCATTTATTTAAAATAACTCCTACAGATGGAATTACTGCCCCAAAAATATCCCCTAAGATTGCAGAGGTAAAGTATTAGAAAGTAGAGATAACCAATGTGTGTGTTTTTTTTAAATTTAGCATTTTAAAATTGTGCAAAAGTCATTTCTGAGTATTTTGATTGTTCTGGGGGTTTGGGGAAGAGGAGTTTAGTTAAAATAGCCTGTGGAGGGAGTGGAAATCGATTTTACTTGTATTAAACAGGAAGTGAGGGTCAGTAAGAGCCCTCCGTCCTGTTGGGACCGCAAGTTAGCGTTCTAGTGTTTGGGAGCCGATTCTGGGCTGGGCCTCATTCCTGCAGGCATAAATGTGCCAGAACGAGCGACCGCGTGCAGCGGACGCGCGCAGCGGGCGCGCCACTGGTGCGCCGAAGGCAAGCCCGTCTGCGCCCGTCCGCGCCCGACCGGGCCCCGGGGCCAGAAATGCTGCCCTTTTTCATAGCTGTGCAGTGTCTGGGGGAGAGGAAGATTACAGCAAACTATCGCCTAATCCCACTAATAATGTAGTATCTAAGCTTTTAAGGAAGGGTGGATCTATTTGGACCTGTGAAACCTGTAATCGGGCTATTCAAGTCCCTATCGAGGCAACAAAAGGTAAGAAACAAAGACATTAGGCCGGCATGGTTGGGAGAGAAAAAAATGAAACAGAAGGCATTTCATAATTACAGCTTTCAGTATGCCTTTAATAAATGCTATGTCCCTTCCCAAACATAAACAGGAAATCTGCGGAATGATTGATAATTGGCAGATTGATTGTCTATTTATTACTGAAACCTGGGGTAAAGTAGAATCGGACCCAGACTTTATTGTCGCCTCTCCACCAGGTTTTACCTTCCACAGACTTGATAGACCTCAGAACGGGGGGGGGGGGGGGTCTGGCCATTATCTATAGGTCTACGTTTGCATGCACATGCATTAGTTCTTCGACAGATTCATGTGAGGCAATGACATTTACAATTTCTCAAAACAGTGGGGTACTACTAGAGGGGCTGTTGATATATCGTCCACCGGGACCGACAAAATTTTTTTTACAGTCTTGGCCTAAGTTGATAGAACCTATGGTTCTGTCTGCAAAAGCTGTGATATTGGGCGATTTTAACATGCACTTTGATGAGACGTCAACTCCTAAGATCCGTGAATTCATTGAGTTTATGGAGGCCCTGGATTGGACCTCCAGAGTCTCGTCGGCCGCCCATATTGCAGGGCATATTCTGGATGGGGTGTTTGCACGAGCTACTCAACAGGTGGAGGTAACCATGATACAGTTGAGTTGGACGGATCATCATCTGCTGAAATTTAAACTCGCCTCAAAGAATGTTGGGGCTGCTAACGTGGAAACGAACAAGGTAGCCAGGTCATGGAAACAGGTTAAAGTAGAGGAATTAGGCCCAGCTTTAGAAGCTGGTTGGGATAAGGCTAAAGCTATGGCCTTGCCCCTGATTGACAGCTTTCTGAAAGGAGTGGAAATGACCATGGAAGAAATGGTACCCCCCGTAATTAGAAGGCCCAATAGTCGGAAGAAACCAGGTCACCCTTGGTTTACAAAAGACCTCAAACTCCTTCAAAGAAAGAAAGTATCGACAGCAGGAAAGACGGTGGAATCTTAATCCAGTACCTGAGGAAAGGGTGGCCCTTAAGTCCACTCTAAAGGCTTATAAAGCAGCACAATTTATGGCCAAATCTAAATTTTATACTACTAAAGTAAAGGAGGCTATTAATGCCCCCAGGGAACTTTTTAAGACTATTGAGGCCCTAACTGTGCCCATGAAGCCGGCTGGTCTAGAAAACTCTCAGGGTTTCTGTGAAAAAGTTGCTTTTCATTTTGAAAATAAGATATTGCAAATACATAGCAACTTTGATACCCAGATTATTCCCGAAGTATTACCCCCCATGATAACAGAGAGTGCTACAGCAGATGACCAGTCACTAATGTCATATTTCCAACCCCCTTCCATGGATACTATTAAAAAGAAGATTCTTGAAATTAAATCGTGCTCCCCTCTTGATCCGTGTCCTCCTTCCATTTTTCACTTGGTTCCGGATTTAATGGCACGGATGTTGGTCCCCATTTACCAAGAGGTAGCTATGTCTGGGGAGTACCCATCTATCTGGAAAGAAACGATAGTAGAACCCCTCAAGAAAAAAACAGAGGGGGATAATCAGGACATGAGTAATTTGCAGCCAATAGCACGTCTCCCGTTTTTGGCAAAGATTCTAGAAAAAAAATTGATCTCTGAATTGATCGAGTTTTTAACAAAAGCGGATGCTCTTGATATCTCCCAACACGGGTTCAGAAAAGGGCATAGTACTGAAACTGCCCTAATCTCATCCTCTGATACTATTCGAAGGATGGTTGATGAAGGCAAGGGGGCCGTTTTGGTTCTTTTAGATTTATCCGCTGCCTTCGACACTATCTCTCCCACACTATTAATGTCCCGTTTGCATCATGTGGGTTTGAGGGACAAGGCGCTTAAACTTTTGAAGTCTTTTCTTACAAATAGATGGACCACAGTTAGCTGTGGTGATTTAAAATCTAGACCTTATCTTCTGCCATGTGGGATTACGCAGGGATCTTCCCTCAGCCCCACATTGTTTAATGTGTATGTAGCGCCTTTGGCTAGTCGAATTCGTACTTTTGGTTTCATTCCATCTTCCTATGCTGATGACTCCCAGCTTATTATTCCTATTAATCAGCCATGGGAGGAGGTTGCAGATCGGTTTAGTAATTGTATGGTAGAAGTGAGTAAATGGATGAAGACCAATTGGCTAAAAATGAATGCCACCAAAACTGAAGTTTTATGTTTTGGACCTGGAAAGAATTTATAGAACTCACGGTGGTGGCCCTCTGAATGTGGTAACTGCCCTGTGCCCACTACTGTTACTAGAAACCTAGGCATCTTGTTCGACGAACATCTGTTTTTTAAAAAACAGATTAATCATGTGGTAAACATCAGTTTATGGTCAATTAAAATGCTCAGAAAAATCTTCCCCTATCTGTTACATGAATAGAGAGTATCTGCTATCCTGGCATTGGTAATGTCCAAGATAGACTACTGTAATGCACTGTTCCTTAATCTGGATAAGGGGCTGATAAAAAGACTCCAATTATTTCAGAATTCCGCTGTCAGAGCAGTTCTTAATCTCCCACGATGTATATCAGTTAGAGAGAGTCTTAGGAAATTACATTGGTTACCAGTGGCGCAGTGTATCCAGTTTAAGTCGCTCTGCCTTACTTTTAAGGCAGTTCGTGGAATAGGACCACGGTACCTGACTTCCAGACTCCTCCTGCATGTACCTAAAAGAAGCTTGAGGTCTTCCCAAGCTCACTTGATTCAGGTCCCTCGCACACATAAAGCCAAATGGGGAGACAAAGCTTTTACAGTAGCTGCAGCCAGAGGATGGAACTCTCTCCCACAGAATATAAGGCAAGAATCAGGTTATATGAAATTTAGGAAAATGGTGAAAACTTGGCTCTTTCCTCGTTAATTTTTTGGTACATCAAGATCAGGGTCTTTGATTTAGTTTGTTTCAGTTTCTTCTATTGGATGTTTTTCTATCTTCATTATTTCTGTTATTTTTCTTATCCTCTGTCTATTTTTTACTACGTGCTTTCTTCCCGGCGCTTCGATGCTCTCTGAGTAGGAACGCGCTTTATAAATCTCGAATTACATTACATTACATAACTCTTAAGTAAGGTGCAACAAGAAAAATCAAAACCAAAAATCTAAAATATGCTTCTTTTTCACAGTTCAGATTCATACGCAAGAACCCTTTTCTTCCTTGGTCAAATCGGTTAGCAGCTGGTCACATTCAGATTTTCAGATGCCATATCAGGTTATTAGTGTCTCTTCCAGTTAAATTCAACAGTTTTCTCAATTGCTCTTTTGATTAGCTCAACAACCCAGTCTATTACTTTCCTTCAGGTTGCATCAAAGTACTGATTCGGAACTTCTCTGTCAAAGCAAAAGTCTTCCACCACCTCTGGATCCACTTCAGGTTCAGCCTGCTCCGGCTGCGGTTCAGAAAGAACCACTTGCTTTGCTGCTGTTGGTGCTCTCAACAACACTTCTTCATGGTCCTGGGGACTCATCACTCTCTTGGTATGGCTCACGTGTATCCAGTTAGGCAAACCCGCACATTTCACAGCTGTTGTAGTTGTCAACACCACTTGGTATGGACCTTTCCAACGCAGCTCTAGGCAAGTCTTTCGCACATGCTTTTTGATCACGACCCAGTCTCCGTCTCTCTGGTTGTGACCTGGGTCATGGATGGGTGGCAGGGTAACAGCTTGTACCTGCTGAGAGAAAGATCGAACCACATCAGCCAGACCTTTGCAGTAGTCCAACACCATATCATCTGTAATATTGACAAGAGCATTCGCTGGTATTGCTGGCAACCTCATTGCTCTACCCATGAGAATCTCATGTGGAGACAGTCCTGTTTTTCTGTCAGGTATATTTCGCATTTACATAAACACCAAAGGCAATGCATCCGGCCATTTCAGATTTGTTGCAGCACACATTTTGGCAATTCTCAACTTCAAGGTACCATTCATTTGCTCTACAAGTCCTGATGCTTCTGGACGATAGCTGCAGTGAAGCTTCTGTTCAGTGCTGCACATAAGAGCTTGATCACTTCGTTATTGAAGTGCGTTCCCCTATCTGATTCAAAAGAGATCGGAAATCCGAACCATGGTATTAGCTCTCTAAGCAATAGCTCGGCAACTGTGAGACTATCATTTCTACGTGTGGGGTATGCTTCAATCCAATGACTAAACACACACACAATCACCAACACGTACTTCAGTCTACCACATGCAGGCATCTGAATGAAATCCAATTGCTTTCTGCTGAATGGTTCTCCTGCTCTTCCAATGTGGCTCAAATTCACCACTGTCCCTTTTACCACATTTAGTTGCTGACAAATCACACATCTGTGACATACTGCTTCTGCTGCTTGCCTGAATTTTGGATTAAACCAATCAACTTTGAACAGCCTAACCATGGCATCTCTTCCAATGTGTGCCTGACCATGGTAATATTGGGCCATCTGAGTCAATAGACTATTTGGCAACACCATCTGGCCCTCCTCAGATACCCAAGTTTCATCTGGTCTTTGTATACATTTTAATTTCGACCACAGCTTTTTCTCTTCCTTGTCTGCATTCTCTTGTAATGTTTTTAATTCTACTAAAGTGTCAATTATTTTCAAAGCAAAACTTGCACAATTTGTCTCTTCTGCTGGCATTAGTTCCCACTTATCCTTGAACAATATACAGTTCAATGCACAAAACCTTGCGACTTGATCTGCATATCCATTTCCCAGAGAAATGTAATCTTGTGTCTTTTGGCGTGTACTGCATTTTACTACAGCAATTTCTTCAGGTAACTGAATTGCGCACAATAACTCTTTTATCCGGTCGCCATTCCTTACTGGTGTTCCAGCCGAGGTCATAAAACCTTGCTGCCACCACAATTGACCAAAATCATGAACAATTCCAAATCCATATTGACTGTCAGTGTAGATTGTGACTCGTAACCTGGTAGAAACATAGCAAGCTCTAGTAAGAGCTACTAGTTCTGCCACTTGCGCAGAATATACTCCTGAAAGCCATGAAGCCTCCAAGGTTCCCATAATGGTGCATACAGCATATCCTGCTCTCAAGGTACCAGTCCCATCCCTGACACATGAACCATCGACAAAGACAATTTGATCATTTTCTTCTAACCGAGTGTCTCTAATGTTAGGCCTTGGTTTTGTGCACAATTCAGTCACCTCAAGACAATCATGCTCAATATCCTCCTCTTTCTCAATTTCAACAGTATCACTTGGAAGTAATGTTGCTGGATTCAACACTGTACATCTTTTCAATGTTACATTTGGAGCTCCCAAGTTGCTCGTCTCATAGGTTGTCAGCCTGGCCGCCGTCAAATGATGTGTTTTCGTCCTTGTCAGTAAATTCTCAACAGAATGTGGTACCATTACCGTCACAGGGTATCCCATGACTACCCCTTTACATTGGGAAAGACTCTGACCAACTGCGGCTGCTGCTCGCAGACAACCTGGTAAAGCTGCTGCAACCGGGTCCGAGGTAGCTGAAAAATAAGCTACTGGGCGATAAGCACCTCCATGGACCTGTGTCAAAACAGACAAAGAACAAGCATCACGTTCATGGCAGAACAATGTGAAAGGCTTTGTGTAATCAGGCATTCCCAACGCTGGAGCTCTGCACAAACTCTCTCTCAATTCAGTGAATGTCTTCACCTGGTCCTCATCTAAGATAATGAGATCTGTAACTCCTTTGTGGGTCAACTGCTGTAGGGGTTTGTCCATCTCAGCAAAATTCGGAATCCACTGTCTACAGTACCCCACCATTCCCAAAAACAGGCGTACATCCTTTTGGGAAGTCGGAGGACTTCTCTGCAAAATCATTGTTATCCTTTCTCTGGAGATTCTTCTCAACCCTTTCTCAATCTGATGTCCCAAATATTTAACTGATTTTTGACAATACTGCTACTTCACAGGTGAGACTATGGGCCCGATTACAACTGAGGCGGAGGGGGTTAATCTGTCCCAAATGTGACGGATATCCCACCCACGGTATTACGAGTTCCATAGGATATAATGGACTCGTAATACGGCGGGCGGGATATCCGTCACATTTGGGACAGATTAACCCCCTCTGCCAAAGTTGTAATCAGGCCCTATATGTCCAAACTCTCCCAAATGATTCAACAGGGCAATCGAGTCATGTTTACACTCGTCCTTTGTTTTGGATGCAATTAATAAATCATCAATGTACTGTACAAGAGTCGATTGGCAAGGTAATTCCAGTGACTACAGATTCATTTTCAAAATCAGGCAGCACTTAACCACCATGTCATTCACTTTTCGCAAATCTTGCACAACACGTACCTTTCCACATGGCTTTTTCAAACCCATTATCAGTGAATTACGTGGGCTACTCAACACTTCCTTCAGAACTCTTTGTTTTAAAAAGTCTCCAATTATCTGTACCACTTTCATCAACATCCTGCTCCATGTTATACTGAGGAAGCTTCGGAATTCAACATTTGGCTTCAAAGTAATTTTGATAGGTTCCACTCCTTTAATCAATTCCACTTCTTTTCCTGTCAAGTCCCAGACTTCCTCTTTCACAGTTCCCTGTAAATCTGCATGCAACTCTTTCATAGTGAACACTGGGAAAAATTCAATCAATGGGTATTCTTCATAAGCATCATTGAATACCATAGCTGACACCTGCTCCTCTTCATCATCACTATTTGTTTGGACTTCTATCCTTGCATCTGTACAATTTATAGAGCAGTTGGTCTTGCACAACAAATCTGTACCTAGTAAGGACACGGGTCTTGAATCAGACACCACAAATCTATGCAGTCCCAAATAATTTCCGATTTCAACTTGCACTGGTTCCGTGATGGGGTTTGTCAATTGTCTATTCTCCACTCCCACAACCTGAACTGTCCTGCCTGAAAGAGGCAAATTCTGTACTTCTATGCTCCGTACTGTAGAGAGCGTAGCTCCAGTATCAACTAAGAATGAGACCTTGTGACCCACCACCTTTCCCTTTACAAAAGGCTCTCTCTCATCTACTTCTAGGGAAGCAGCAAGAATACAGCCTCCCTCATCCGAACTGTCACTCATCCATTCTTTGTTTATTTCATCCTCACTGTGAAATGGGATCTGGTGTACTGTGTTATTACTATTGTCCTGTCTTTGACCTGTGACCTGTTGAGTAAGCATAACCTATTGCTGTTCCATCGGTGCTTGGGGTATTTGCATTTGCTGTCTAGGTACCATAGAAACCTGCTGCTGTACTGGTGATAATGGAGCAAATTGTGCACGAGGCACCTGTATTTGTTGTATGGGCAAGAAATTCTGTCCTCGATTCTGAGCATTTGGGACTACGCCCCTCATTTTCGGGATTTTCACAGTTTGAATTGTACTGACATCACCTTGCTGAACCACTCCACCCTGCACCATCAATGGGCACTCCCACTTGCAGTGTCCCACGTTTCCGCACAAATGACACAGTAACATCCTTTTCATACCCTGCGCATCATTCTGAACAACCACAGTTCCTAAATCTGGACCGCGCATCATATCCATTCCGCGTCCTCTACCCCTTCCTTGAGGTTGAAACATGACAGCTCTCTGTTGCGTTGGCTTCGGCAGCACTAAAGCTCCTTGCGCTCCTGTTTGGGCTGCCTTAATCTGCATCACCATTGCTTTTTCTTTCAATTTCTTTTGTTTCAATTCAATCTCATCACTACAGTACTTAGCATATTACAATACCTCATCAATCGGTTTTGCCTGCCAGCAAATCAAATGACTCTTAATCATCTGTCCTACTTCTGGTCTCAACCCTTCAACAAATCTGAACACAAAATGCAACATGTCTTTTGGCTCAATTGCTTCCTTACCACTGTACTCCTTGAAAGCTTTCAGCAAACTCTCATAGTAAGTATGTATTAACTCTTTAGACTCCTGGATTGTTCTATCAATCCGCTGCCAATCAATGTTTTTGGGAGAGATTCTAGTTTTTAAAAACTCAATCACCTTATAATAATTCTTCATTACCTCGGGTGATGGTGCACCTGTAGCCTTGTCTCTCTCTGGTTCACTCATTGGCCAGTCTACTGCCCTCTTACACTCAACCCATAGGTCAGCTGGAACAACTATCTCCAATAGTGTGTTCAAGTCTTCCCACAAACATTTAGAAAGTTTCACAAATCTCTTAGTCTGTTGATACCGTTCAACTGGTTGCTCCCTCAACTTGAGATAATCATTCGTAAAAGACAATATGTCACTCCTGTGCCATGGGACATGAACAAATTGACCCCCTGGGATTTCCCCCATCTGAAGCATTTTAACTGATTCCCCTTTGTCAACTCCTTCCGTCCCCCTTCTTGGGAATCTCGTTTTCGTTTCTCTTTTTTCTTCGTCCATCTGCCTTCCCACTTCTCTAATGCGCCCCAGATCTGTGTAGTCTGCAACAAATCTCTCAAGTGTGCTTTCATCCCAGCTGATCTCATGTGTTCAAAATCTTTTGCCTCAAAATCTAATCTGTAACTTTGTCTCAGATGTTTCGTCATTTTACGATCAATGTCATGTTTCTCTGCTAGTTCCACTAGCTTCTGATATATTTTCTTTGTAATCCTTGGACATAAATACCTCAGTTCTTCCTCTGTATAGGATTCTAACCGATTCCGCCCCATTGTTCCCTCAACTAACTTGTTTGCTTCTAGGTTTAATCCCCCTCGGTTTAACTGATCTTCACCTTTTGATACGTTCTGAGAAGTATTTAGACTATCCAGCCAATTATTCAACTGTTGAGCTGTTAACCCTTGCAATGAAATGTTATTTGCATTCGGGGCTGGTAACTGCTGTGCCACCGTGCCCGAAGCTTGCAGTGTCAGAAGTCTCAGACTCTGACTTGCGTTTGAGACATTTACCGCATCTGGTAACACTACAAGAGGACTAAAACCCATAGAAGGTCTAGGTTCATTGAAAGCCTGTCCTGCCGACGATGTCAACTGTGCAGAATCTCCCGCTCCCCTTCTCACAAGACTCTGTGACATGTCATTCTGCTCTCCTGTCTCTGTTTTCTTCTGTGCATATAAGGGTACCGCTGGACCAACAGTAATCGGTAGCGATATTGCATCCGGGGCTGTTCTACCACCCGCACCTTGTGTGAGTGGCACTTCCATTGCCTGATTCATAACTGGTGTGTAATCAGTTGGTGTTCCTGTCAGTGGTGTAAACTTTGACAAACCCTGCGCTTGGGCTGAGGGTAACAACATTGCTGTTGGGTCTGTCTGAATCAACATTGGCTTTGGAAGCACCTGCTCCCTCGGCACCATGATATTTGAAACTGTCTCAAGAACTGGTACATCTGGATAAATTCTCTGTACTGAAGGTGGATGTATCTGTGCCTGAGCTACAGTACTAGCTCCTGCAATAGGTGTACTCTGCACTACCCCTGGCAATTGTCCGCCTTCTGCCTGTCCAGCTCCCCCGGCTCCCTGGGATTTCACAGGAGTAGCTGGAGGGGCCGTAGCATTAGTACCCAGACCCCCTGCACAGGTTGTCAAAGGTGGAGGTCTGTCTCTTAACAACTGTGTAATGAGAGCCGAGTCATCATCATCTACATAGGACTTTTTCCTTTTCTTTTTTCCCCCACTCTCTTCTTCCTTAGAACTATCCCCTTTTTCTGACTCATCTACCTCTGTAATTGCTGGGAACATTTTAATCTCTTGCATTGTCGCCATACTCCATCTCTTTTGCTCCCAATCCCATCTAGCTTCCGCTAATGATTTTTCCACTTTCTTCACTCTTCTATTAAATTTCAATTCCTGCTGCTGTCTGGCCACTAACTCCCAGACTGCTAAAGCCTTGAATTGTGCTGGTCTCGGTAATGGCTTCATATCATACAGTGCTAATCGCAATTGATAAAAAATTCTCAAATTAAACGTTCCGTGTTCCGGAAACCCTAAAGTCCCTTGATCCTTTGTCAATTTACTCCATTGCTTTAACCAAAGACACAGTGCTACACCTCGCTCTGCCATCACAAAATAAGCTGGAAAATCCTCTGGGGGGTGTCAGCTCCCCCACTGATGCCTTAATGTAAGTATCGCCCCTCATTGCACTTTTAAATGCCTTGAAAAACTTCATTTTGCCTGTTTTTGTTTACGGTTGATTCAATAAATGAAATTACTTTTACTCCTGAGATTCCCTTCACCCGTTTACTCGACCAATTGCCTCTCATGGACGGCTGCCAATCCGGTTGTGGCTCTTCTTACCAACCAACCTATCCCAGCGCAGCACACTCTGACGTCACACTGACACACAGCGGCTGACAAAGTCTTGCGGCTTGTCCTCCTCAACTTCATTCACTCAACTAATGCTATTTTATTGTGAGCGCCTTCACCAACAATAACTAAAACAAACCTGCTGGTTTACTACAGGAAGGGACACAATCGCTTCAGGGACCTTACGGATTTTCACTAATGGCTCTTTTGGCTCTTCTAGCTATTCCTCTTTCTAAGTCCCCCACATTTGCTACCAAAATTCGACCCGCAAACTTTACTCTCAACCAACCAATGGGTCTGTCCTGGTACAAATAGGACTCGCCAAATCTCAGTCGGAACTTCTTTTACTCAGCTACCACACACACTAACTTGTTGACCACGCCCAATCAACCTATTAAACCAGACAGATTACAACATATAACCAAGTGTCTCCTACACTTGTCAATATACTCCGGAGTCTTAGACCACACAGGGTCCATACATTACCAACAACCACGTGGATAATGTTTTTGCATAAAGCGCCACACACATATGAAGTTCAATGACTTCCCTACTCTCACACTGTGGAGTACGCATACTCCTACTATCCTAAATCAAAGTACGCAGACTCCTTACTTTACCTCACTTGCGATCTGCTTAAGCCTTGTGCAAGCGCAACCTACCACTTTCATACTACTTCAAAATACGCTGTGAACATACCCAACCTTACTAACAAGATCCAGGATCTGGGAAAGTCATTTCTGGGCTTCAGGGAACATCATCCTTGCTACAATTGCCATTTCAGAAAAAACAAAATTCAAACCTCATAAAATACAAACAACTAAACCTAAGTCAAACTACGACCATAACCAATAGTCACCACATAATTAGTTCCCCAAGGAAACTAATCATCAAACTGCTACCAAAAACTGTTAGCCCGCCTGGTCCTTAGTAAGTAAGCTTACAAGGGGACGAGTATAGGTCGATGAACCCTTTGGATCGCATGGAGTACTCCAGCTATGCGGTAGACAACTGAATCTTATTCAACTTTACCATTAATCAAGCCTTCTTAATCATCACAGAAACTTTATTCATCCAAGAATCACAAAATCAAAGCAACATTAAACTAATACTTTTTAAACACATTATATAGTAATTCAGCAAAGCAATTTTCATCAGTCAATTGTCACCGTCAATATCGCCCTTGTCAGCCTACCTAACCAAGATTAGCATCAGCATGTAGGTCTTCATGCAAAAACAATTTGGAAAAAATACATTAATTTCAAAAAATCGATCTAAATGAGAAAATACTTTAAAACAGCGCAGTTGGTACCTAGAAGGAAAAGCACAAATTAATCAGTAGCATTATTATAGCTACCTATCCAAGATGGGTCAGCAACGAGTCAGTCTTCATCTCCAGGTCATCAGTCATCAGCAAAGTATCAGTCTCCCAGAGTGTGAGCCCAATTATCAGCACTTCGGACAGCGTCTCATGACGTCATCAACTTTCTCCTCTCCGCTCTGATTTTTCTCCTCTTGTCATGACTTTTTATTGGGGTCTCTCAGTCCATTCCACTAATTGCTAATTGGTCAATCTTATCAGAAGTTATGACTCAAACCTATAGTTTTTGTTTACCGCATTTACACGTCTACTTAGGATTCAGGTTCCATTAGTTTGATTGGTTCTTCTGTTGATGAGAACATCATCCGACTCTTCAGGTAACAAAATTGTTGCACACAGTCTTTTAGTCAGAGCTTCCTTTGTTCAAGTCCTGGGAAAGTGTGTTTAGCCTACAATGCACATAATTGTATCAAATTGTCTTCATCATCTCCTGTCTGCTGGTACGTTGCAGAATGTTCTAGCAGAGCCATCTGAACTCTGCACAGTTCAAGGTCCTTCTCTCCAGTTCCAGTCCTCGCAAGCCTTGTCGCATCTTCACATTAGAGCAGGCAAGGCCCAGTAAAACCAGGCCTTTAGTTTGGATAAGTTAAAGATGCGAATTAACACAAAATATAGGTTGTACATCCAAGTACGACATATTAATACATTTTACATGAATATTTCTCATTATTTAGCATCTTGTTAATACACATGGTGACCACTCCCCGTGGGCACATTTTGCTTACCCACGTTAATTTTAGGTATTAGTTTCTTTATCAAATTTTCTCATTAATAAACATCCGCAAATCATTAGAAATTTCTTATATTAGCATATCTGCTCCATCACACCCATGCCAGGAATGTCAGACTATTCATCAAGAGCAAACTGAAAATGACTGCACAAATCAATGCCGTCATTGTATTCTACTTCCACACCCTAAAGATGCTAAGAAAGATCTTCAGATGGCTCCCAAGCAACACTAGAAAAACGATTAACCAGCAAGTTGGACTATGGGAACACCCTGTATGCCGGGATCACCAAGCAACTCATAGAAGACAGCAAACCATCCAGACCTTGGCAGCAGACTTATCCTCATCCTTCCACACAGAATTCACATCACACCACACCTCAGGTGGTTTCACTGGCTCCTGATACACAAACTTGCTCATTTTAAACTCCTCACACAAACAAATCAAGACATTACACAACTTAGAGCCCACATTCCTAAACAGCCACATCTCCTTCCACAAACCACCCAGACACCTCTGCACACTCACACACATCCTATGCATACAAACAGAACCAGATCAGGAGCATGGTCATTCTCCTAATACGTAGAATAGCCACCCACTCCACATCAGAGTCTCCTCCTCTCTTCTTGAATTATGCAAGAGGCTGAATTGGCTTTTCAATTACCTGCCACAGGAAGAGCTAGACAACCACACCCACTCAGCACCAGAATACCCTTGCCGGTGATAGTGCGCCTTTTACAAATAAGACACCATAACATGTTACTAATGGTGTTATAGTATGTTAACATCATTTTGTTTTTAATTTGTTGGGAATAAGAGGAGAAATTACAACAGTAATCTCGTTATGGTCTAGGGTACTGGGGTTAATAGCCACACGGGTGGGAAGATTTAGGCCCATATTTATAATTTTTTAGCGCCGCATGTGCGTCATTTTTTTAAGCAAAAGCAGCGCAATCTTACAAAATACAATTGTATTTTGTAAGTGTGTGCCGATTTTGCGTCAAAAAACTACGCAAATGCGGCGCTAAAAAAGTATAAATATGGGCCTTAATGTTGAAGGTGTTTAGGTTAGGTGTGCAAATGAGTTTGTGATGGGAGACAACATCAACTATGTGTACAGACTGAAGGATAGTTTGTAATTGTAAATGGCATATTATGCGGAATTAGATTCCCTCATTCTTTAATGGAGCAACTGACGCCTAAAAAGATGGCTCTTCTAAAGACTTCACAGCGTCAGCATGGTAGAGTTTGGTGCATGTCCTCATGCTCACAGGCACAGAATTCTGGCGCAGTGCCTGGCTCGTCTCTGTAGGCCCTCTTCCTAGGAGGAAGCCTCTCAACTGAACCACCTCTACCAGAGATTTCTTTCTAGTTACGTCAGCGAGAAGATGCCTTGAAATTAGGTTTGAGCAGCCCAAGTTGTACATTCTTGACCCCCTTGTTTCCTGGGAGGCCGAAATTTCTGCTTTCTGACAGGAACTTCTGCTTTTACTATAATTATATTATTTTAGGATAAGCAAACCCTTTCACTTTTGTCCTTTGAACCAACAGTGTACTGTAGTGCCTGGAAAAATAATAGCCCTAACACCTGGTCAACTTAAAGCACTTGGCAGTTTCCCAGGGCTAATCCAGGTGTTAGGGCTATTATTTTTCCAGGCACTACAGTACACTTTTGGTTCAAAGGACAAAAGTGAAAGGGTTTGCTTATCCTAAAATAATCTAATTATTATAAATAAACAGGGTAATTTACATGTGGTTAGCCCTATTCAGATCCGTCTCATCAGATTTATCCCTTTGAGAAACCTGCAATTCTGGAATTAGTCTGTGGAAATTTTACTTTTAAATTTTAATTTTCTTAGAGATTAAAATGGTTACTTTGTTCAGCCAGCCAAGTCTAATGTATACTCGGCTGGAGGCAACGTATGCATATTAAATGCTTTGTCTGGGATCTTCTTGTCAGAATAGTTACACCCAGGAAACCACATCAAGGTGACAATTACCCAGTGTGCTATGGCTATTCCCACAGGGATCAGAGCAGACTTTTGGCCGCGACCCTGAAATTGAACAGCTCTAAAGAACCTGAAATTATGAAGATGAGTAATGTAGAAAGAAAAGTGTCCGTACATGATGTATACTACAAGTAGGTCTCTGGCTTTATAGCATTTATTTATCATATATTCGCATCTGTAGTCATTCACCTTTGTTTTTTTCTTCATCAGACCTGTATCAATCCACGCTTATTTTGCCAGCAGTGAAAAGATGAAGCTGCAATGCTTGTACTTAAGTATTTTAAGTAATACGTGCGCACTCGCGTGGATGCCTGCCTGGTGTGTGCACTGTAAGCATTGCTGTATATCAGTAGGAAAAAAGGCATTCTAAAACGATCACATATGCTGCACCTTGAGGAAATGGCATCCCTTGTTTGGCCTTTGTTGTTGCCAGTCTGTAGAGATATTAGCCTGGCAATCATCACTGATTGAATGCAAACTCATTCAAAAAATACCTGCTGCCAATATTTTTCATTTTCAAAATAAATACAGACAGAAAAAAACGTGTTTTGTCTGCATTTGTAAAAACCAGTAAAGAGCTCAACGGTGGGAGCATGACACGTACGTGAAGTGCTGGCCCACTATCAGCTCGCTCTTGCATCTCTGCCCCCTATGACATGCAGACCTTCCTAGTTGCTTTGCTAGCAGTGTCAATGCTTTTGTTTGCCCATCCTTTCTTTTAAATGTGTGGCAACTTTGAAATCCGGCTGGTGGGGACCTCCACCTGCTCTGATTCACCAGTGGCCTTGCCTTTGAGGTAGAGGAGAGGCGAGGGAGGGAAAGAGGCTGGTTGTTCAAGATAGCAGAGACACTTTGGATTTGAGGAGAAGCAGGCAGCCTAAAACCAAACGTCTAACGACATTTGTTTTGATGTCACTTTGTAATAAGAGCCAGAGGGTGCATTGCTAATTGTACCAATAAACCTGGGATTTAACTTATAAATGCTAGGCTGGGTCCACTAAACGCTGTAGCAGCCATGCATGAAAAGAGATTCCTTATTCCTTGTCTAGAAAGCAGGGGGGTATATTTGTCAGTTCACCAGTGTCCTCTCTGGCTCTTCCCACCCAGAACTGGGGTCTGTACAGTATCCTGCTTGCTGCCGGTGCCCTGCTTGACTCTGTTCGAATCCGGAGTGCCAAAAAGCAGGATGGCCCAGTTGCTGGGAGTCCCGGAAGAACAGAGAAAGCATAGATCTTCAGGGGGGTTGCATGTCAGAATATCAGGTATTGAAAAATAGTCTGACATAAATATTTTGCCCTAAATATCATTTCCAAAAATATTGTCCTTGAGTGAAGATTTTCTGTTATTAACTCAACGGGACAACAGTTTTGTAAACAGTATTTAGGATAGAATATTTATGTCATATAATACTCTTGCCATGATATTCTGGCACCATCCTCTACAGTGGAGACTCCTAAAAGCCGAGACCCTACCAACTCAAGCTCTGTGTATCACTGGGTACCGATAGGATGAGAAAAAGGTAGCACATTGACACCCCTTGTCTAGTGACATGCTATTCTTCTTCATAAGAAAGATCCCGCTTATGAAAGTGTTTTAATCCCTGAGGATACTTTGTTCACTGGAGTAAACTACCAAGTCCTATGCAACCACATGCACTCTGAATTCGGCTGCTACTGATCCAAATCCGTCTTAATATGACACATGATGGCAGCTGGACATTTTTATCACTTTGGAGACATTTCACACTTGTGTAATGCTTTTGCCATACATTTCCTTGTTAATTATCATTCCTTTTGACATCTGAAATAGATAAAGTTTGTTTCATCGACAATTACTTCAATTTCTTCAGAACCTTTTCAGGTACCTAGTCAGTAGTTTGCACCTTATATCATTTATTCTTTTCACAGTAGACCTTTCTTAGATCTGGCTTGATAGTGCAGCTGTATCTTTACCCATTGTTACAAATTTTATTAAAAATACACAGTGTGGGCTTTGGCTCCACCCAGCAAGTTTTCTTTTGTTTTTCTCTTACCTCCAGCTATTGGCTGTTTCATTTAGTTTTCTGTGTCCTTTGGAGTACTTGCATTGCACGGCATGAGGGTCTATTTTAATATTAAAACTACTCTGAGGCTCTCATTACGTGTCTGGCGGTCCTAGGACCGCCAGACTTGCAGTGGCGGTCAGACCGCCGCCAGTGCGGCAGTCCGGCCTCCAAATTATGACCGTGGCGAACGTGCCATGGTTGGACTGTCGGCACCACCATTTTTTCGCCGGCGGACAGCCTGGCGGTGCGGGCGGTCTTAATCTGCCAGGGCAGTGCGGACCTGGGGATTACAAGTTCCCTTTCTGCCAGCTTTTACATGGCAGTTGTACCGCTGTATACAAGCTGGCAAAGACATGGTGTCAGGGGCCCCATGGAAGCCCCTGCACTGCCCATGCACTTGGCATGAGCAGTACAGGGACCTGCATGGACAGCCCTGTCATGCTTCAAAGTGCAACGGATGCTATTGCACCCAACGCACCTCAACATTGCCGCCGGCTGTTACCAGCGGGAAAATCGTAATAGGGTCTGTGGGAGGGCTGCCACATAGGCGGTAACCCGACTGCGGGAGTTTGGCAGGCGGGCTTTTCCGCCCACCAGACTCATAGTCGGGGCCTGAATCATGAGT
Organism: Pleurodeles waltl; assembly: GCF_031143425.1. Lineage (NCBI taxonomy): Eukaryota > Metazoa > Chordata > Amphibia > Caudata > Salamandridae > Pleurodeles > Pleurodeles waltl. The sequence goes on along the minus strand of NC_090440.1, from coordinate 869,425,857 downwards.
CATTAAATTCTTTATCTCATAGATACACTGCATACGGAAAGCAATTGTTGTTTTGCATTTTCATTGTAGGAGGCTTGTACAAGGACACCAAATGAAAGCCGGACCTATTGGCTTTTCCAAAGTTTTTTCCTTGACTCCTTGAACAGGCAGCACCTCCCTTTAAATAAGCCTAGAGCTCACTATACACCACCCAGACCTGGAGACAACAATATTTTAAGGATTCTGTAATTTGCCTGAGCAGTGGCTTCTTAACAAACTTGAGGATGGGAGATGATCTACTTCACATATAAAAGCATCTGGTCATTCTCGACTCTCAGGCTGCAAATAAGATTTCTGACAGTGCATTTTAAATGAAAAAAAATGAAGAAAACGTGTAGACTGATATGCTCAGTCAACGTTAATCTCTCATTTTATCTGGCTAAAAATGCTGTCAAGTAGACCGAGAGGTTCTTTGTAAACCAGGCTTGGTAAAGGTTATGAAGTGAGAATAAAAATCTCCAAAAGTAGGTTTTGATGAAACATAATTCACGGGGGAGAACTGTTTCAAAGTGTTTTAGTGAAAAACGTGTCCGCAAACCTTTTTTGCAAGAATTTTCATATGCAGCTGAGGTTTTGTGAAGTGTCCAAAACGTCAATACCTTTGTGAATTGTACTGTTTGTTAACGCCGCAGAACCTCATGAGCAAAATTTAAATTTCGCCCTCCTCTAACTCGAAACGGCTGTTGCACACTAATGTTTTATTCATAGTTTGCCCTACAAAGCGTATGCTGTTGCAGTTATGTGTTTTAGGTTTAAAAGGTTTGGTGTCACAGAGAGGGTGTTTGAAATAGCTCCACTGATATCTACTTAAAAATATTTGTCTCTAACTGTTTCAAAGCCTTTTTAATGCCTTTTATCAAATATGTTATAGGTTTTCCAAACCACATGGCAAAGGTGACTGGATGAATTTTTGCATTACTATATTTCCTCAAAAATACAGAGATGTGATGTTCTCCTCAAAGCAGCACAGACATGTATGAGTCAGGGAGAAAAGCAAAAGATTTGCCAACTTACAGAACCCTAATATGACTTGTTCTTGCACCCTTCTGCAGTGTCTCCTCTCTCCCCCCCCCCCCCAGTGCCAGTTCTGTGCTTTAGCACCTAATCTGTAAACCGCCCTCTCAAATGCCAGGGTTGTCGCACACCGAGACTGCTGTTTCTTGATTTTACCTCTTTCTTCACCCCACACTTTGTCTTATCTCACTTTTGCAGCTTCTTTTAACTCCGAGTTCTCGCTTTCTCATTCCGCTCTTCTCCTTCTTTCCCCTACATCTACCTTTCTCTCTCGTGTTCTGGGTCAAAACCCGAAGATGAGCAATAAATCCAGCTTCCTAAAAATAAGTGTTGCGGCCCATTACCTCCAACCACCGGCACAAACGAAGCACAGCTCTCTCCACTTCCCACTTAGCACCGAATATGTCATTTTTATCGAGAAGATCCACTACCATGGAACTGGTGATCCGCGATCTCAGTTGTAGCTTGGAACCCTTTAGGGCAGAGGAATATTTTGGAGTCATGAACTATGCTTTCATCCCGGTGACCAACTTCTATGCTACTGTGTTCACCTTCCACTCTTTCCTTCTCCACATCAGAGTGCGTTTATCCCGCCTCCAATGAGCAGATGTATAAAGTTTGCATCAGCAGCTCTAGAACACGGCACTGAAATGGCAGCTTAGCCTGAAGCTCTGAGCTAGCTACAGAAGCAGCGGCCATCTTGAAATGGCAACATTTTCGGTCATTTTCAACAGTCTAGGTCAGAGGTCTTCAAACTGGGGGGTGGGGCGCCAGACACTGGCAAAGAAAAGCATTATGCAGATAACATGCCTTTGTTTTCAGCAGAAGCTTGTGCATTTTTATTTTTAGTGTGCTTATTGCATTTTTAAAAAGGTAACAGTACTTAACTGCAATGTTTAAATAGGTTTAGACATATTTAAACATTGCGATTTTTATAAAACAATTGTGAAAAATTCTGAGGGGGGCCCAATCATTTTGTTTTTTCAATTGGGGGGGCACGGCATTAAAAAGTTTGGAGACCCCTGGTCTAGGTGGAAAGGGATTGGTGAGCCAGCTGTGTTTCACCCACAACAGCGGCTGCATATGGTGACTCTTCGGAGCCACCTATGTCAGTGAGGTCCTGAAGAAGAGACATTAAGACAGCCAAAGTAGGTAACTAATGGTGGGTGCTTACAGTGCAGATACGACCTGGAGAAAGTTGTGCGTTGGGGTGAAAAGTCACTGAGTTTCATTCCTCACCGTGCTGTGCAACCTCCCCACTCTTCAGCAAAAGTGCAGTTCTTTGTGTGGCCAAACCTGTGGTGTATAACCACATGCAATGTACAATGTAGGTCTGTGGAAACCTAAGCATAAAGAACACATGCAAGGGGGCGGGGTTGGTATGTGCAAGCATACAAAGGCTAGGAACATACAATTACAGTAAGCACTAATGTATGTCACAACACTAGAGCGTTTCAGTACATTATTGAAAACAAAGATCATGACCTTGCTGGAAATAACATCAAAAAAGGTGCATTTGAAATAAAAAGATGTTTATTAGGATGAGTTTGACACGTGTGGTGTTTGTACAACATTAGTGGGTTTAGCAAAAGGTGGTACCCAAAGCCTGTTCTTTGTCAATCCCATCCTTTTACAACGGGGCCTCTTGGGGAACCGCTCCCCATCCCCAATGGTGTAGTAGTTCGAAAAACATACATATTTCAAACAAAAAAATAATAATATTAATAAAGCCAACTTAATTCAATATAAATAACGTGCACTGAACATGAATAAAACGTTTGCAATTTAATTACACATAAATAAATATATACAAATTTTCAACAGTTTCCGTCTGGCTTGGTTCAAGTTCGATGTGCTTTTCGCAGCGCAATCTTTTTTCTCATAGTTTGACAGATCGAGGTGTCCAGGGACATGTTGTTTAAGCAAAGCACCTTTAAAGTCTTAAAAATAAAACAGTTTACCAAACCACCCTCCTTGCCATGTACCCTGACCTTGAACAAAGGGCAGAGAAAATGATGTTAAAAACTGAGTGACAATGACTTCCTTCTTGTGGGTTTTCACCTTATTTGAGCTAGGAGGAGAATTTGTTGAAAGTCTGCCAAGAAAATAAGACATATCTCTGGAGGTATTTGGAAAAAGAAGGGCGATTTTTTAATACACCCTTAACATGGAATTTATATCGCACACAGGTTGAAAAAATCTTAATATCGAGGGCCAGTAGGTACAGATGTCTCACAAGCATGGGCTTTGAAAAAAGATCAGATCACTTTTTCATTGCCCTTGTACTTTTGTACACTTGCCCAAAGCATTATTGCCCTCAAAATCTGTGTGTAAATATCATCTCTCTCCGCCCAGTTATGACTTATTATAAAGTATTTATATTTTTGATACCTGAGCCATTGTGGCATAGACCCACACTGCGTTGCAAAGCAGTGCACCCTGTAGCTTTCTATAATAATTTAGGGTACAGACATCGCGAATAACCATTCCATATGCCGACTTTGATTTCTCTGTATTTAAATTTCTTGTAAAATTTGAATACTTTGTATTTTTATTTGTCGAGCCATTTTTTGGCCCTGTTCAGTAGTTGGAAAAAAAAATTCCTTTGAGGCTCAGCAAGATGGAGTAAAGCACTATCCACGTTTGAAGCCATAAGACGCAAGAAAGGATATACCTGGAGGCCAAGTAGGGGCTGTATCTAAAGAGTGTGCATGGAACGACTTTGTCTGTCCTTTTTCACCAATCAGTGTTAACCCTTCATACTTCAGTTTTTAGTGATTATCAATGCAGGATGATCTTAATGTCACAGATTTTGGGAGTAAGCAAGGTCTGCTATTTTGCAGTTGCACGTTTGCGACAGGGCTCTGTATTCTAAATATTTTGGACAATGGAGGAATTTAAATTTATAACAAGAAAAAAGTACAAAATGGACTCCAATATTTAGGAAGTTAAACCTGGAGACATAAACTAGCAGTCCCTGGCAGCATCCAGGGGACGGCGGGTTGATTTCCTAGCTACTGTAACTCCCCTTCTAAGTGTGTACATATTGGCACTGCAAAAGATGTCTTTCTGCGAATAAGACGCTTCTCAAAACTGAATGTAACACCATTTTTAAAATAAGTGTTTGTGGGGCGGTGGTGGCGGTTAAATGTCCTGCACTTCATGTTTCTCTCCAGTGAGAAGGGTGCAGTGGGACTTCCACATTTATGTATTCCATGGCTAAACAGGTGAAGAAATTATTTGCAAGAGTCATTGTCCTCCAAAAGGTTGTATATACCCTAAATCTGTGACTTTTTGGGGGGGGAATGTGGTGCTTCAAAATCCTTTTCATCCACATTGTTTTGGTTTCAACCATGTGGTCCATGAAACTTGTACCGCTACGTTGAGAGCCTTCTGGGGTTAGTTTTAGTAGCGTCATCTTATGTCTGTTCCAGTCCTCGGCAGGCTTCAGGCCTCTCCTGCCAGGACAGTGATGGGGCTGCAGCTCTCCCTCGATCCCTGCAAAAGGGGTGTGTCTCTCATGTGCCCCTTCATTTCCGGTGTTTTACGTCTTTCTCTGAGGGCTTCGAGTCCCCGGCTGCATGGCCGTTGCCATTCATGAACATTTTGTCCAGCCCCTTAAGAGATTCCATCAAGTAGTTCTGAAAGGCGGTCAGGGCAGCGCACAGGGCTGGCCCCCCAAAGCCGTGTGTGATTAGGCTGAAGTGGGTCAAGCAACTCTGGACACCAGGTTCCAGGATGAGCGATGGTCGGCTGTTGCCCAGCGGAGAACGATCCTGGGCCAACAAGTCAGCGAACTCCTTCAGAATCTGCCTGAAAGTTAAAGAAAGGAAGAAGTGTTAAATTTAAACCTAGGTGTGAACCTGTTGTGTTAGTAAAGGAACTAATACATGTAGTAGGATAGGAATGTTCAATTGAATGGCAAAGCAACTTTCCAGGATTGCCAGAACGACATGAGTGTTCATACAGGGTGTTAAGGGGAAGGCACCTCGTTCGCGTGTGGAAGCGATACCCGTTGAGTAGAAAGCAAGAAGAAGTTGAGTGATGAGTACCAGTGTGTGGCGGATGTTCGTGATTAGATTCTAAGACAGGGAATCTATCGCTGACATATAGATTTTATGATGAGCGAGCTTTTTATGGGTCTGTTTTATCCTAAACAGGTCTGTGAGATTGCAATGATTGCTTCTCCGCTAACGTCCTAACACATCTACACTGAACACTTCACTACCCTTCACACTAGAAGTAGACCCCGGCAAAATTGTAACTATGCCGGAGTATGCAGAGTAATTTTGGTAATTCCATGTTACTCTTATGTTGAAATTACAAAAATTACTCAATTGCACCCACTTGCGTTACTAAGAGTAATTTGGGGCAAAAATCCTCCCACGGGAGCACAAGAACAACAAACATAGAGAGCATGAGTGGCTGCTGGCTACTGCTGTTCTCATTCTGTTGAATTTAGTGCAATTCTGTTGGAGCAAAGTGCATCCACAGGCCCATTTTAGATGTAAGGGTGCATTTTGTGCTCTAATAACAGCGCTAAATGCGGATTATATTTCTCATGTAATTACAATTACAGTAATTCTGCATAATTACTCTAAAGGAAATTTTGTGAGTCATGGACATTCCTAACTAGAAGTTATTGTCAGCTTGAGATGTGCAGTGAGCTGTCTCACATCACATGATACTGAAAATTCTTTACTTGGTGTACACCATCGAATGATAATGCTGGTAAAATCTGAAAAGGCCTTTTTATTCATATCAGTAAGAATAAAGTACCAATTATGAAGAAAAATGTATTTGCCATTGCATGGACTATTATGAAGAAATGTGAAAGAAAAACACTAGAATAAAGAAAACCTCCCTCAAAACCCCTCTTGCTGACCCGAACACTTATACCAATCCTAACCCAAACGTTTAGCTTAAACTCAGCCATAAACCTCATGCTAAATAGATACCGGTTTTAACCCAGCTCTAGCCCTGACCATAATCACAGCTCTTAGAAAACCCTGTAATCCTATTTACTACAACCCAATCCCAGTCCCTAATCCTAAAACCACACAGAGTCCTAAACCTAACCATAACCTGTAGCACAAAGCTAACTCTAATCCTAAAGTAGTTCAGCACAAACCAATCACCATGCCCTACTTTAACCCAAAATCTAACTGTAAACATAGCCAATCCTCAAACTAAGCCTTTCCTAAAACCTGCAATTTCCAAATCTGGCCCTACACTGTTGAAAAGATTAACAAGATGAAAAATGAACTAGACAAACACCCAGTGTTTAATGCATTTCATTTCTTCATGAGTACTCAAAATATAAATTCTTCATTTTCCTCCATATTACTTTCTTCCTAAGTAAGGCTCCCAGTTTTCTGTGTTTACTGTTTTTTACTGATAAATACAGAAAACACTATGATTCCTCTCTGCATTTATTTTTAACAGCAGAAAAATACTGAACATTGTGTTCCTTGTGAGTGACTGTCCAAGTTGTCCTTTGTGAATTCCAGGAAGGACAAAAGCTGAGCAGGTAGACAGCATGGGGAGTTAAAAAAACAGGTTATTTCCCTACATACAGGCAAATGTTAGCAATTGTAGCAGGATGCTGATATTTACCTGTGGATGTAGTGTTTTACTAAATTTGGCAGCTAAATTTGGTAAAACGAGACAGGCATCAAAGTATGATCGCATGTTTATCAGTTAAAGAATGGTGGAAATATACAATTTTACGATTCTATTTATTCCCAAAACACAAAATAAATATGAGTAAATATCAATAAGATGGCCAAAAAATAAATATGGATAAATATGGATGGAAATGTTAATAAAATAAATACCATAAAACAGGGAGCTTTATTCATAAGTATTTTCTTCATGTTGTATTTTTTTTTCTTCACACAGTGCCCTGTAGCTTGAGATGCAGAATTGGGTTTGTTAAAGCATACCGCCGTCCTGTGAACTGCTCACAATCTAACAGTGAAGCTGTGTTGTCTCGTATGTGAATGAACTAGATCATTTCTACACTCCTTGTACAAGGTCATTAAAATATTTCAGAGTGTACAGCATATTAACCTCCCTGCTGGTATTTCCTATAAGGGAGCCCACCATGGTATAACAGAGTGGACTTCTATCCCAAACAACCATTTGTAATTAGCCAATAGGTTTGGGTTTACTCTACTAATCCATGTAAAAACAGGCATGCACTCGTGTGCATTTGTGTATGCCTGTGTAAGTGTGCATAAAGAGCATGTTATCAGTGAGAAACCAACAGAGAGGCAAGGGGATGTAAAATAGACCATCATGGATTGTAAGGTATGCAGTTCAGTCTAGGCAGAAAAATACAGCCAATAGTGTTAGGGTGAAAGAGAAGTAGCATTCTGGGCTGGGCCAAGATGCGATTGACATAGTATCACGCCAATGACTGAAAGAGGCTGGTTAAAGAAAGCTAATGGTGGAAAAAAGGGACAATCCAAAACTCAATATTTATGCATTTGAAACAAAAGATCTGTTTAGACCTCTATGCTCTCAATCTCAGACCTAAAAATAGGTGTACAACAACTTATTTTTCAAAGGGGTTCAGACAGACCGGGCATAAGCAACAACTGGCTGGGTTTGAATGTGCGCATGCTGATGGGGGCACTCCAACATCCAGCCAACATGTTTGCATGTCGACTAGATGTCTGAGCCAAGGCCTTGTGGTTTAAGTAGATGGAGCCGTTAAGATGCTGGGCATGTTTCTGTTCGACATTAGTGAGTGTGTTTCTCATTACCCCATACATTGTAGTTTCCCCGCTAGCACTCACTTGGTGGCCAGAAGCATGTTTTTCCGACTGTGGAGCTCTGTGGGGTCAGAGTGTTGCCGGCACAGGTATTCCGCCGCAGCCTTTGCAGGAAACTCCGTCTCACACACATAACCAAAATCCCGGGCCAGGTGTACAGCTTCCCCTGAAAGAGCAAAGCAAACAAGCGCTGTCAACACTGCACCATCACCGCAGGAAATCCAGTGGTAGCCATTGTTCTGTCCCACGGTATTCAACAACAGGCGCCAAGCATGAACTCACGGTGCATCACACTTGGAAAACTTCTATGCACTCTTCCCCCTCTGAATCCCAAACCTAACAGGAAATTGTGTCCTCACCAAAGATGGCCATTCTGCCTTCAGTTCCACATATGAGTCAAATTAAGAAAAAATAAATAAAAACTCACGGATTAGAAAGGAGCAGTATGCTTATATTTATATCTTTGGGCGTTTTAGAGGAAAGGATAAATAAATAGATATATACACGGTTAGTAACAAGCGCTAGAATGTATATTATATTCTAATTTATATGGTAAGTTATATGATAAGTTATAGGTTATGTTGTGTAATATGTTATATTATATGTTACGTTATATGTTACATTATGTTGTTATGGTATATATATTAGAAGTTATGTTCATATGTTATATGTTATGTTATATGTTGTGCGTGAGATTACAGTGCGCTAATCACCCATGAGAGTATCCAAGGGCTCTGTAGCAGGTGTGTGAGGCCAGCCCTGACAGCTTACTTGAATCCAGGTCTTCAGCTTCTTGCAAATGTCAAGAATAGAGGAACAGACCCTCATGTATTTTTGGAGTTCGCTCCAGGCTTCAGGGGCCAGTTACAAGAAGGAGCAGATCTGGACACCTCCTTTGTGGAGTTGTTGGATTGGATGGGGTCCGAGACTGTGTCAAAGGCTGCTAATAGGTGTAGAGCAGGGGTCTTCAAACTATGGGAGGGCACGCTCTGGGGGGGCCTCAAGTGATCCTGGGGGGGGCGCCAAGCTCTGGCCAAAAGAAGCATTAAGCCATAACAGTGCTTTGTTTTAAGCAGAAATAAATTTATTGCATTTTTAAAAAGGTAACATAACTACAGTCTTTAATTAAGTCTAGAGATATTTAAACATTGCCAACTTAATAGAATAATTTGAAAAATTCTGAAAGGGGGCCTGATTATTGTTTTCCACTGGGGGGTGTCGCTGCATTAAAAAGTTTTAAAACCACTGGCGTAGAGGGATAAGGCCTGTCATTTCCCCTGTCAAGAATCATCCGATTGTCATCTGTTGCTGCTATAAGGGTGGCCTCCAAACTATGGTTAGGTGTGAATCCTGTATATGTGGTGTTGAGAAGCTGGTGTTTGGCAAGGTGGTCGGAAAGGCACTTGTTTATGGCTTTTTCTAGGACTTTGGCTAGTAGAGAAGGAGAGATATTGGCTGCTAATTTGCCTGTTTGGTCAAGTCAGCTGAGGTTTCTTTAGGAGTGCGTTGATGGCTGCATGTTTCCATGGTTCTGGGAAGGTGGCGGTCTTGATGGAGGTGTTGAGGATAGGAGTGAGGGTCTCACTATACAAATTGCTCCTTTGTGGAAGGCGTGGTGGGGGCAGTGGTCTGCCGGGGCCTCGGAATTAATGGTCTTGATCATTAATGGTGTCCCCTGTGGTGATTGTGTTGACTTCCTTCGTCACTGGGAGACTTCTGGAGAGGGTCAGTTGGCCCAGTTGTGGGGGGGGGGGGAGTTGCTGTATATGGTTGCGATTTTGCTGCAGAAGAAGTTCTAGGTCATTGTGCAGATCTTGTGATGGGTTGATGTTTACGGTGACCATGTTGTACTCAGGAGGAATTTATCTACAAGACAGCTAGTGTTGTCTAGATTAAATTACACCTGGGTGCAAGTTCTGTAACAGTACGAGTATTTGTAGAACACTTTTCCACCATTTGTAAATTCCTGAAGCTCTTTTGCAGCCATTTTGCTCTTTATTGTTCTGAGATTCTCAGTTACTGGAGCCAAGGTGGTCTCTGGGCTCTGTGTGTCTGTCGTAATGATTCATGTTTGATAATGGACATCTTTGGTGTTATTGACTGAGGTTTTGTTGAGTAATAATTTATGTTGAGTAATAGTAGACTAGCGTGGAACCGACCGTGGATTGAGCCCATCGTCTCCCTGCCACAGAGTATGCATTGTTGTTTCCTGATTGAGAGTTCCACCAGAAAGGCTTATGGAGTCTACCCTGTACTGAAAGGTGCCATCTTCTAGGATAAATGTGATCTAAAGGAGCACAGTTTATTGAATCAGCTCATTAAGTATGATACTCTATGACTCCATATTTACAGTTCAGAGAGCCACTTCCCACAGGGAACTAAAGTAAAGTGTCCAATCATTTCACAAAGATAGTCAAAAGATCACCAGAGTGTCTTCTGATGGCTACTGACATTTTACAATGGTTAACTTCTTAACAGTTATACCACAGCCCTGTTTGTTACAGTTCATCAGTCTAAAGCGTACCAACAAAATGGCAAGTACGGCAAATCTGTGCATGTCTTGGGAAAAGGATAGCCCTTGGCTGTTCCATTTTGTGACAGGCACTCCTTCAGCACGCGCTACTAACCCCGCACCCAATGCATACTTCATAGTGGTTTAACCTGTTTCTAAGTGCACCACAAGATGGGAGATGGGGGTGTGTGGTGATCTGGCCAAGATCAACCGATGTCATCTATTGGGAAAGCTGGGATTAGACCTCGGGTGTCCAGGGTGCGCAGACACAGCCCCTCACCTGGGAAGACGATGGCTTTGCCTCTACGTATCCTCTGGTCACAGCCAGGGGTGTTACCGTGCACACTGTACAAACCCTGCCCCATTCTCAGCTAACCGAAGGTTCCCTGAAGAATGAATCTCTACTCATTAACAGCAAGCACGAGACAGGCTGGAAACCGGTGAACGGCTGGTGCTGCGCGTGCACAGCGGACCAGGCAGTATTTACAGTGTACACACAGCGCAGACACAAAACATGCAGGGACGCCCTCTGCTGACTCACCGCGCCCAAAGAAGAGAAATATTTACTGGTGGGAAACTCCTGCGCATTTATTATTGTGTGTTGTTGTCCTGATGTGCGGCGCTGGTTCACGCAATTTGTCCCCCCAAAAGGAGTGAGTCCCCCCCCCCTGTTTTTTTTCAACCTTTTGACTTTTTTCAGGTGCTTGAAATGGAAAAATTGAGATATCAGAGTGCCTGCTTGTTTGTGAGAAGTGAGGGAACTCTTTAATGAAAAGTATTACGTTTTTCTTGAGAAGTACAGGTACTCTCCCTCTCAAAATTAAAAAGTGCCTGTACTCTGCACCGGCCCGTTTAAAGCACCGGCCTTTTCCCAAGTATTGATATCTCTCGAGATAACGATGAATCGTCAACACGAATTCTTTTTCATTTGTGCCGCTGAGAGGCCACAATTCGAATGGCAGTTAGTTATCAAATACTCACGGGGCAGAATGATGGGCGATAGGCCCCATTTACAAAGATACAAAATCTGGATTATTAAATTTTAATTCAAACCTATAGCCAAATTTAAATAGTAATTTTATGGTCCCATATGCGCACTTTTTGAAAATGTATTCAGTGTTGAGCCACATCGACTTTGACACCACAGGTTCACACTGATGCTTCCCAGTCACACCTTGATATCTTTCTGGGACGAGTTCACCTTTACACAGCAACTGTATGCAGTAATTAGAAATATATTATAATTGTATTTATATAGCGCTTACTACCACTGAGGAGGCGTCAAACAGCTTTTCAGCAAGTAGCACGCTACTCTGGAACCCAAAAAGGATTGGCGGTGGAAGGAAATATGAGTTTATTTGAGCGGGTCTGTTAATTGGATTGAATAGAATAATTGAGGTATAGAAGGGGGAAGAGTCTAGCAAGTGTTATTTGGGAAAGCATGGTCTGTCTCTCGGTTCTCTATATTCCCTCGTAAAACACATTCAAAGGTTTAGATTTGTGTGCAACCGTGTTAGCTAGAACTGATATCTTTCTCCTTGTTGAACCGAACAGTCCCTTGCCTGCTAGAACCAGCAGCTGCAATCCGGGGCTGGATAAAAGCGAACAGGCCGCAGCAGCTTTTGGGACAAGGCAAGATGGCGGGCCCTGAGGAAGGCCGCTGCCGGCCCTGGACAGGTTCGACTCGTAGTTCGAAGAGCCGGACGTCGACAGTACAAGTCCCAGTTACTGTTCTGCGACAGTACCTTTCTTGTGGGTGTTCGCTCGCGATCTGCGTTGCTATGTAATTATCCCCATCTCTCTTGTTACACGGAGTAAGAGGGAGTTTCCTGGTAATTGCTTGTAACTCGCAGATAGGTAATTGTAGAAGCAAGATTAGGACGGGTTAGTGACGGAGATTGGTGAACATAGGGGCCATGTAAATTGGCATTTGTGCCCTGCCTGCTTCGAGGCGCTCTACCCTTCCCGTCACCAAGTGCTGTGAGCACAGCCCAGAGATATACCAAGAACACAAGGGGCTCTCGGCCCCGCCCGACCCACCTGCATCCCTCACACAATATGGGTGTTTTCCAATTTAGGCTTTAATGATGTTCGTGCCTGGTTCCCTGGATCCAGGGAGAATGGGGGTTCGCCCTCTTATATGGAGGTATCCATCAACCCCTCCTAATTGTACTGGTCAGCCAGTCAGATTCTGTCACCTATCCTTAGTGACAGCAGACAGACAGACAGACGGTTTGCGAGCCGAACCAGGAGCTGTGCCTTACATCTTGGAAGAATCTAAAAGAACATGTACAGACCAGAACCCGTACTGTGCTGGTGGCTTCAGAGAACGTGTATGAGCAGAGACATACTCTAAACATTTCATTGCCAATTTTAATAAATATGATGAGGGACTCACCGATGCCATTCGATTTTTCTATTCGTTCCTAGATTTCCGTATTTCACTTGACCTTATTGCTTGAATAAACTTTAGTCTGCATAAGATGCAGTGATGGCTAAAATGAGTATCATGGACACTTGTTTATGACACGTTCCCGATAGACAATGTATGTGGCTGCGGAGGACCGAAATATGGGTCAGGGTCTAATAAATTATGCGGCAAAAAGAGCCAAATTGTGCGGTTTAAGGCGGCACATTTTGTGGCATTAATACTTCGTTTGTGTTATTTTTAAACGTGTTAACACTGTGTTGGTATTGGTTGCACCTCAGTAGTACTAGTTTAGCTCCCAAATTTAGAAATAAGCAACAGAAAGGTGATCTGTGAACCTTTTCAAAAGGCCTGGCACTGCACAGCAACACGTGTGGCTGTGTTTTTGAGTAACTGTTAAACCGTTTGAGCTGGAAACGTTTTTTGTTCAAATCTGCAGATTATGTTGTAGATGGATTATGACAAATGCGGCAAATCTATAATTATGTGAAAAATGTAGCGGTCGCACAATATCATGATTCCAGTGGCCCTGCCTATAGGTAGTCCAATGAGCTATTGTATGGCCGACCTTTTTAAAAATATTTTTATATCTCTACGGTGTATTTTTTTTTTTTTTTTGAGTGAACTACGCGTTTGCTCCCAGCCAAGTTGAATAAGTGGGCAGTGGCAAGAACCCTTAAAAGGTTTCGTCACCAGCGTGCATGGACCCAGTTCTGGGGTGAGTCGATCTACACTCTGCGGAGTCTCTCTGCATCCCTTGCTCCTTTGCCTCTGAGCTGAGACTAACAGCCACCCCGCCTGCTGAAAGCAGGTTCAATGGTGGTTTGTAGGTCTGGCTTGACAGCACAGCTCTGTTCATGGCCTACAGTTATTCATTCTTTATAATGGACCTGGGCCACGCCCAGAGGGGCATCTTTCGCTCACCTCAGGTTATTGGCTGTTTGGTGTGTCTTCCATTGCAAAGTGAATTAGACTATTGTACACCACACAGAGAATCTTCACAAATTGCATCCTATATCTCATAGATGCAATATATACACTAAGCAAGCACTTTTTAATTTTTTTTTTTTTTTACCGCAGCCAGCTTTTAAACAATAACCTGATGGCTTTGCCAGTGTTTGCTGATTAATCCACCCTATTGCACCTGGAGCACCAACGCCACGAAACGATCACGGCCTCCATTCATAACAAAAAATGTATTACAAATTCTGTATTTTGGTATCTTTCTTTGGTGGAGGTTTCTGGGTTTAAAATGATGTTGTGGGAAGGACATAAAAATGTCCCCGCGGTTATGGAGTACTAGACGGTCGGCCTGGGGCAGAGTCAGTGGAATGTCATGCTTCGGTGGAAGCGGGTATTGTGACATGTCATGATATCCTTCATAGGCCTGTCAGCTTCTGCCGAAAAGACTTATTGGTGGGCGGCCAAAGCTTTCACTGGTGGTCCATCGATCAACCGGTAGCCTCAGACAGCACTTGGGTGCCGCCCCCCCCAAAGCATGGGCTATCCATCTATGGAGCCCTGCTTTTCATTGACTGCGGACAAAGGCAATGGGTTCATGTAGAGACAGAAACAGCTGCTGGGGCCCTTTAGTCAAGAGCACAATGGGCCCAGCAATACAGGGGGTGAGGGGTCATAGCATCCCAAGGGAAACACTGCATTGTGAGGGCGACAGTCTAGGGGCCAACGGGTCCCTCCCAACATCCACATGCAGCCTGCAACTGCAAAGAATCGAATTCATGGCATATCCCACCATATCACCACTCACATCATTACACATATGTAGATACAACTACACTGCAGCCATATAATTATACGGCATCAAATGGTTAGTGCTACCTTACAAATATACCGTAAATGCTTGTCCAACCAACAGCACCATCATATGAATAAACTGGACTATGGTATGAAATAGACAGCATCACCTTATACATATACTGCAGCACAGCATCAAATTGACAGCATTACCGCATAAATATACTCGACCATAGCATTAAATCAACAACAAAACTGTATAGATATACTGCACCATAGTAAACAATTGAGAGTCACCTTATAAAATCTATACACTCGTGTCAAACCAAAAGCATTATCATGTAAATAAACTGAACCATGGTATGAAATATACACCATCACCGTATAAATATACTGCATGATAGTATCAAACCAACAACATTACTGCATAAATATACCTCACTACAGCATTAAATCAACAGTAGGACTGTCTAAATATACAGCACCATAGTATCCAATCAACAGCATCTTTGTGGTGCTGTACCACAGTGTACTGCTGCATCCACAGCACCACCAAAGAATTATACTGCACTATCAAGTGAAAAATCCACGGCTGCATCACTGTGTAAGTATAATACACTATGGCGTGCCAGATCAAGAGGAACAGTGTAACACTATGAAAACACACTGCACTGTGGACTTACAAACGAGCAGCAACTGTGCAACGCCATGTAAATATACTGCACTGTAGCATGTTAAATCACAACATCGTGTAAATATACTGCACTGTAGCATGTTAAATCACATCGTGTAAATATACTGCACTGTAGCATGTTAAATCACAACATCGTGTAAATATACTGCACTGTAGCATGTTAAATCACAACATCGTGTAAATATACTGTTCTGTAGCATGGTAAATCACATCGTGTAAATATACTGCACTGTAGCATGTTAAAAAACAACATTGTGTAAATATACTGCACTGAAGCATGTTAAATCACAACATCGTGTAAATATACTGCACTGTAGCATGTTAAATCACAACATCGTGTAAATATACTGCACTGGAGCATGATAAATCACATTGTGTACATATACTGCACTGGAGCATGATAAATCACATTGTGTAAATATACTGCACAGTAGCATGTTAAATCACATTGTGTAAATATACTGCACTGGAGCATGATAAATCACATTGTGTAAATATACTGCACTGTAGCATGTTAAATCACATTGTGTAAATATACTGCACTGGAGCATGATAAATCACATCGTGTAAATATACTGCACTGTATCTTCTCAATTCGACAGTATGATCACAACACTGTGAACACACTGCAATCCAAGGACATCTTCAGGATTTTGGGGGCCCCTGTTGGGAACAACTTTGAATTTATGAACCAACTTCAGCTTTTTCATTTCCTCTTGGGCCAGGCCACTGACAGTGCACAGGCACACCTGTCCACATTCTAAATGTGTTTACATCTAATATTCAGGGACAGTGGCCTGTTTTCAATATTGTAACACAGCAGCAGCTCACTAATATTACTGCAAATAATCTCTTTGACACTCTCTCATTTCTCACATGTGAGGCCCTGCTTTGATCTAAAACTAACCCTTTTTATGGATGTTCATGAAACATAAACAGATCATTTTCTGCAAAGGGTCCGTATTGAACTCTCACACATCACCCACATTAAAAATAATTGTCATGAAAACGGTATTTGTAACAACCTGTTTAGAAATCATTCGAGGTCATCTGGGCAAGACTGCAGAACAGAGCTGGCTGTATCAGGGCCCCCCTGCTGCACTCTGCAATGCTAAATAGCTAACAAGACCACAAAGTGTAAGTATGCTGGCCTGTAGCATGCCACATCGTCAACAATGCGACACCATGTAAATACACTGCACTGCAGCTAAACTGACAGCACCATGTACATTTTCTCAAGTGTTGCGTGCCAAGCAGACAGCAATATTACAGCGCCTTGCAGATATACTTCAGTGCAGCCTGCCGAATCAACAGCTACACCACAACACCATGGAAATAGCGCACGCTAGCACGACAAACCAACAGAAACATCATTAAAAGCCACTCAAATGAGCAGCATCGCCATGCGGAAGGTACTGCACTCTAGCGTGTCACCTTAATAGCAACACCAGGACAACATGTAAATATACTAGATCATGACATGAACATTCCCATGTAAATATACTGCTCGGCCCTGTGTCAGTTACACAGCATTATCTCGCATATGTAATCAAGCCTAGTGTGTCAGGTACTCAACTTTACAGTGTGAATGTACTGCACGAGAGAGTGAATCCACAGGGTTGCTGTACTGTACCAAGCCCACCAGATTATCAGAGGAAAGGTACACTGTACTGCCCTAATTTATAGGCAAGGACACGCCACGGGTGTGCCTTATTCCCAGAAATTGTACATACATAATAAGCAATAGTGTGCCAAAGTCACAGCATCTCTTCTCAGGAGCCCTGTGTGATAGTGCGCCTATTACTGGCATAGTTATCCGTGGGCTGGCAGGGGGAACACTGCTGTGTGTTAACTTGCATAGCGAAGTCAATACCATGCATTGTAGTGTGCCAAAACCACAGCACCGGGGCGGGAATCCTGTACCCGCTGTGCCACTGTCGTGCTGTTTATGAAAGAATGGGCAACTATATTGTGCCAGCCCCACAGTGCTGTTTTAAAGACCAAGTCTATTACATTGTGACACTTACACAACACCAGTTCAGAGCAACCACACCAGTGTGGCAAAGTCACAGGTATCTAGAACCCCACCTAGAAATGAGTAAGTACAAGAATATACTGGGACAAAGCAACAGAATCAGTACAGTGTCAGTACAGTGTCAGTAGTGTCCAGTTTCACAATATTTTTAACAGACAATGCATTATATTGTACCACTTTCACACAACTTGTTCAGGAAAACATAGCTAGAGTGTGCCAGATGCACAGAAATTGGCAGGAACATTGTACCACGGTGTGCCAAATTCATGTAATAAGGATAGGAAATGTTGCCTTTTATTTTGCCCCCCAGCACTGTTATGAAAGGAACACAATGCAGTCGAGGGACAAAAATATTAACTATCATACATATACTACAACACAGAGCACCATATTGTAACCTATTATCGTGTGCCAAATTCACAACAACCTGCACTGCTGTATAGCTTTGTCACTCACAGACACAACACACGAAAACGGCAATAGTGTGCAACATTCAGAAATGAAATACACAGTCACAGATCATTATACAGTGTTATCTTAAGTATTTTGGGGTGCCTAGGCAAGTCATAATTTGGGAGCCTGGTAGAGTAGATATTTTAATTTTTTTACCCATTTTCTGCCAATTCAAGCCCACATGATGCTCAACAATACTAAATGATGTATTAAACTTTAACAGGGTCACACAAAACAGCTAAAATATGTCTTGCACCTGACTCCAAAAATCGTTCTGATGACACTCAAAGAGGAAGAGAGGTTTGACTAAAGAAATAGAATAGATAGCATCACTGAAGAAGTGTTACCCGTTGGTGTTCCAAAATCACAATTTTCAGAGTGAATACTGCGGTTCCAGTGTGACAATTCTGCAACGTTAAAGCGTGCAGAGTTTACTGCGGCGTGCCACTGTCATAGTGTGCAGATACATAGATCTGTACGGGAAAGATTGCATTCACTCTTGATCGTCAGTATAAGAGTTCACTATAAAGCTCGGAGAATATGTAAGTGAGCACTGCACGGTGGTGTGCCCAAGGTAGAGCAAAGGAAGTAGCATCGATGTTCCAAAATCTCATCATCCGTGTAGAGATCATGGACTGCAGTTTGCAGCTTCCTTAGCGCCCTGGAAGCAATACTCGCTTATACTGTTGAAAAAGTCACAAACTCAGTATCCAAGTATTGCACTTCTCTGTCAGGCATACAAAAGTGACAAAAAACTGAACAATGTTCTCATAAATTCACACCAGCAGAATGAGAATACTGCATCACAGGGAACCACATCTGCAGCATCAATAAAGAAATGTGGCATCAGAGTGTGCCACCAAAATAGCACCAGTGCCCAAAAGATTTACTAAGGTTTGCGCCTAATGGTGCAAAGCTCTATGTTGGTTTACTCTCCATAATAAAAGCCTACAGGAGCAGAGCAAATGTACTCAGTGCTGTGCGAGTGCCCACACAACCCTTCAGTAAATCTAGGCCTTAGTCAGTGCTTAATTTGAGCCGGTGGTTTCCAGAAAGGTACACCGGGACTTATTTTTAAGGGCCGGCACTTATTTTTTGGCATCAGGCATATACTGCGAGCAAACGACACATAAGAGGAAGGACGAGAAAAACGAAAAAGTGTCACAAAAGGCGAAAGCAGAAAGCTGCAAGATTGAGCTGAATGGGTAGGGAGTGGCTGTCAATGGATTAAAGAGGCCAGAGATGGCTTTAGGATTACGCTGCCTCAGTATTACGTGCTCGCACATTTAATTGCAGCAGCCGTGTGTTTCAAAAGCGAGCTTTGGGCACCAGAACTTTTTTATTTACAAATTAAGCACTGGCCCTAGGACAGCAACATCACGGTATTTTTCCCAAAGCACAGAATCTGTAAATCAACAGGGCACTGTAATGTGACAGCTGAACAGCTTTAGGAAAGGAATGCTCGGTTGAATTGTAACATTGACAGAGAATTTCCACAGAATCCTGTAGTTACGTGTGCATCTGCTGTGCGTTGTCAAAGTAATACTGCACTACAGTGTGCTAGGAACTGAACTATATTCATGGCCACTGGAAAAGCACGACTGTGCAACAACAGCGTCTGTGCCTGAATATGGATTCATGACATACACCACACTACCCTGTTGTAGATTTCAATAGAAACAAGCATTTGTAATGCAGTAGGTCTTACATTTGCGAGAGTTTGAGCTATTAGTGTTGTAAATGCATAATTGGACTTTTCTTACCACATAAATTGGTCAACCCTGCCTAAAAAATTGGTCCTTTCCTACCATATAATTCTAGTGGCCCTGCATATAACTAGAGCACTTCTATTTACCTTATTCCTATATCTGCACAGTTTTCATTTGTGTTCAATATAAATTCTTAACAATTAGGAGGCAGAAATTAAACAAAAAATGCAAGGCAACTGGACTGTGTAATCCAGGGTGTGGAAGGAAGCAGCAATGCGGACCTGGCCTTATTATTATTATTTTTTTCAGCTCTGCTGTTTCCTCTGCAGAAAATGCTAGGGACCGATTCCACCTATTATGTCTGATCTGTGTTCCCAAACTGCTTATTATAATATAAGTTGTGCCCGCTCCCCGTATGCCAACTGACATCATAATACTATGCCTTGTTCTGTATTTCCATGGAAGGGCATATCAAGTATGAAGTATGTACAGATAAGAGCTAAAAATACCTGATTTAAGTGATTTGGCTTTTTTTTTTGCTCCGACCTGGACCCTGAAATACCATTGGTGCCGGTAGAAAACGGGCCAGGCGGGAACCTTATATGCAGCACAGGGCAGTGTGACCCAGATGTAAGATCGAGCATTTGGAAAAGGTGGAGCATGTAACTGCGCAACAGCACTACCAGTGGACACGGTATTGTACTGTAGAATTTTAACTTGAAGCAGTGAGCGGAATTTGATATTATGAACTGAAGATGCACACATCCAGGGCAAAAGGATGTGCCGCCTGTGAGGAATGATGCGTTCCTCCCCAGAAACCTGGCAAAATGAGGAAACATTAGTAATTTAGAATTTGATGTCCTGGAGCATTTGGCCATAAACATTGATCAAGAGCTGGTGTCAAACCTGGGCGGGTTGGGGGTGGTGAGGTTTGGTAGTCAGCAAATCTTCGACAGTTCTGAAATTTTATATAGGCCAATGGGAGGCCATCACAATGTAAAAGCGCTAGTCAGTAAAAGGAAACCCGGCCGGAACTGTAAACGGAATGCTCCATGGACACGGAAAACAATATCACATCACTCAGACCCTAGGTCAAGCAACAAATCTGCTTTCACAATAAGCCCCTTGGTTGGTTTCCCTTCAGTTTGTTGCACGTTGCCTTAATGCACTGATAAAATCAGTATTCCTGCCTACGGCGCAATGACCTATACTATAGTCATGTTTGTTACAGTCGGAAGCAGTGCACTACAAGATGAGCCGAGCACCAACTTATACTTATCACTGAACGCCTAAATATTTCTATACCCCATGAAAAGAGGGAATCAACTTCCCTCTACAACAGGCTTCATTGCCCATCACATCTCACCGGGTCCAAGCCTCTACGGCTTTTCTGTTGTTTTTCGATTCTCAATGTTGTTGCAGTACCGCTCTTGAGAACCATCTGTGAGCGTTGATCGATTTTCTCCTAACAGATGTGTCAAAAAACTTCAAAACGCCATGGCCGCCATGGAGCATGAAGGGGAGAGACAAAAGGAAAAAAATAGTAGTTTGCCCACACTAAAGTATACGGCTGCTTGTGCAATAATTCATGTAACTGGGTCAGTCTGCAAGGTGGTAACAAAATAGCCTCAAGGCGGGACACATGTAAAGCATTTACCAACGAAATTAAGGGATTACTGAAAGGCAGGCCAAGGAACGAATGAAAGTGATGGGCCTGATATGGGTGTGGTTAAAGCCCACAGAAATGATTATAACATGTCGAAAAGCAGCCTTGTGCACTGCTATGCTCGACCTAAAAATGTATCAAACTTGAAAGGATGAAAAGCTACTTAGAAAAAATGCACCACACTGTGCAGCGGCAGACACTGCAAATGTTAACTGATCCCCTTGTGGTTTTTGATTTATGTACTCTGGTATTTTACTGTTACTTGTGAGAAGAAGCTTTTCCCCAGGATCCACTAATGTTCCCATCTGAATGAGAGGGGAGGGCTTCTGCACTAAAAATAATCCGGACGTATTTAAATGTAATTTAAAGAGAATGAAAATAATTATTCCTTCTTTCTCATGAAAATGTCTTGGATCTTTATTCATGCAAATTCATTTTTACCCCACAAGCATTATTCTCAAAACAACAGGTAGTATGAGGGTACTTAGAGAATAGAAACATCTCAACATTTACTTCTCTTTTTAGGGTCGAAAGCAAAGCGTTCTGTCCCTGGTGTAATCTCTCTGTGGGCTTTTAACCACGCCCATCACTCTGGTTGGTTTGTGGGCTTGCATTTTACAATTCACTTCATTTCATTAGTGAAAGGCATGCATATGTCATGTCTTTTCCGGTGTTTAGCCCGCCTTGAGCGCACCGGTCGACTACTGAAAACATACAAGGCTTTGTGTTTTCGGTATGGTTTCTGGACTACTTTTTCTCTTCATTTCGCAGGCAGCACAATCTCGCTGGGCAGTAGTTGTGCGTTTTGCTTGACATTGATCCTGTTACATGGCTAATTGCAATTTTGCCGGTTACATGGATAATTGCACTTTTGCCGATACGTTTCACTGCGAGCGAACGTGTGTCTCCATCACGCTTCATGGTGGCCGTGGGCTCGCTTATGTAAAACTGTTTTACTTTTCAGTTTATGTGGCAAGAAAAGTCCGGTTAGGAGTTTAAAACCCGAATAGCTCTACCTCGAGCAAACGCAAGACCTGCTGCATTGCAAATGTTTGTTAAGGTTTGACGTCTCAAACTTTACTGTGCCTCCTATCAAGACACTTACTTTAACCAAATTTAAAGTAAAATATTGTTATGCAAGGTTGCTTCTTAATGACAATAGTAGTTTATAGAAGTACATGGTGTGAAAGCAGAGTAAAACCAACTCTGAAGAGCTCTTCTAAAACATAACTGGGATGGGCAGATGAAAAGAGGCACACATTCTATGGCAGCACGAGGAGGGCACATATTGGCTTGTTTTCTGCTGAGTGCAAGGTACACTGTATGTTTTGTCACAAACTAGTTAACTCGGGCAGTCAGAAGGGTGTTTCCGTGCTTTCATGCAAGACCAAATCCTCATTCGTTAGTGAATACCATTTTAATATGATCTGCGGGGGTGCATACTTTTATTTCTTAAGAAACCTCTATATTTTGCATAGTGTTAGGATCTCTCTAGCATACAGGTGCATTAAAATAACTGGCGAGACAATACTGCCACAGAACGTGCCACATACATTGACACTTCTTGCCACTTAATTTACCTAAAGATGCTGCATGATCTGGCTCCCCCTTATGTGTTATTCCAGTCGCCCGGACTGCAGTGGTAAACTAACAGAATCATGTATGCTGCGGTAGAGTCATTCTGTGCAGCACATGCATTCATCACACTCTAGTACGGTTTCTTCTGGAAACCCATCTAGGCTAGTACTGCACAGTAGTGTGACAAATGCAAGGGTTCATCAAAGAACGCTGCAATACAGGAAAATCAATGAAAAAGCAAAGCCAGAGTCCCTTGCAAAGCAGTGTTGAATTCGTCTACGATTTTGAGTAATGTGAACGGCCGAATGTGCATAAAATTGCACTATTTACCACTAGTTTGCTGATAGATTCTTGGGATGAGAATCCCTACATCTCCATCAGTATAGGTATCCAAATATACTATAGGGCCTTGACAAATGTTACTACCCCATTATGCTTATAAGTGCAACACTTTCTAGTATAATTCTTGAAGGCAGACCACAAACACCACTGAATGGTTTGATTGCACAGTATACAGTATTCATTTGCTCCATACTGCCTAACACTGCAGTGTGGGAAGTTCGAAGTCCTGTCACTAGCAGGCGTTACTTAAAATGATCACTTTCCCCACTGGTGACCATTGCAGGGTGAAAGGCTGAGCTAGACATGCCCGTTTTCTAGCTCCTCACCCGCTGGCTACACACGGATGTCAGCAGCACCTGCTTAACTTAGTGGGCCATCTAGATGGCTTAAACAGCGTCCGTTCATTTATGCATTCATTCGGATTGTTGCAGCTAGCCTGATGTATGTGCCGTCACAATAATATAGTGATGAGCAGTACACCAATGAGCCGGACCTGGTGGACATTTAATGAAGCCACAAGTGTCAAGAAGCCTAACTGCTTGGTGGTCTAACTAGAGTCCAAGTGGAGCAAATGACCAGAAGACACACAGTGGTTTCTCGTGGAAGCGTGCCTGCTGTAAGCGCTATGCCTGACTTTGTAAAGCACTCTGCCTAACTTTGAGAAAGATCGAAGCCTAAAGCTTCCTACTGTGTTTACGGATTTCCTCAAAACAGTGTTTATAGAAACCAGTGACAAAATGTTACTCTCTGAAGCCTTTAAACATATCCTGTAAACTACTGCAAGATAGGGACCCCTGTCTGGGAAAGAAGCAACCTCCACTATTTACGCCAGCACTTAATCTTGCTCTCAACATTTACTATAGATACAAAGCTACTCATTCAAAGTCCTTATCTGATTTCATGGAGCACTACTTCCACAGACCACAGCCCCTGGCCACTCACCAGAGATAAAATGAGGCAGCTCTGCAACAGCACTCAGGTCAGCTAAGATGTCCTAGTGTCCAGGGGCCTTGTGTCGAGCAACAGCCAACGAACGGAGCTTCCCACCAGCATCTTGTAGTTATTCTTCATACTACATTATAGTAGCCACACAACAAAACGTCTGACCTCATCTAGCCATTGCTGTATTAAGGCTCAAGACCCCTCTCCAACGGTGAATTTTGAGCAGGAAAAGTTGGCTACCATGGTCGAAGGACAGCTTTTGAGAACTAGGCCTATTTCTATGGTTGGGTGGGGCGAAGAATGACGAAAAACCCTCAGCGACCATGAGTGAGGTTTTCGGGTTAGGTTGGCATCCTGCATTACGGATTCACCCACTGGTTTCTAGTTTTTTTTTCTGGATTATGCTCAGGGTTGGTGCGGGAGAAGACTCTTCCTACTGCTAATGAGGCCAAAGAGTCATGTGGGCAGCCTCACCTTTTGACTTCCCCATTTATGCACCTGTTCCTGCTGCTTTTTGGTGTTCATTGTAGGGCTAGCAGTGGGAGAGTGGGAAGGAAAAGCCTTACCTACTACCCGTGTGGTCAGTAGTGCCACGCTGGCACTCCTGGCTCATCGTTTACCCACTGACACTGCCATTCCAATTACTTTTGGGATTATGTTCGAAACTGACACACGGGAAGAGCCTTACCTTCAACCAGTGAGGTCAGCAGCGTCACATTGGCGGCTTTGCGTCGTCCTGCTGGTAGATTTAGCCCTATTTTTTCTAACCGCTCTCTTAAACACCTGCCACCATTTTTTGATTTCGCCCTGAGCAAGAAAAAGGAAGAGAGTAAATAAAGAGTGAAAGTTAGCATGTTATTACATTAAGCAATGGATAGATGTCAACGTTCTCAGCTGTCTTATGACTGAGTAAGAGTTGGCGCTCCAGCAATATGCCGTCTCCTAGCTAACAGTACACCCTAGTATCGCTACAGTGAGACCTCTTCCACACACAACTGTGCTGTCCTCGCATCAAGTAACATATCCTGCTTTTTCTCTTCTGAAACCTCC
Source organism: Pleurodeles waltl (assembly GCF_031143425.1). NCBI lineage: Eukaryota > Metazoa > Chordata > Amphibia > Caudata > Salamandridae > Pleurodeles > Pleurodeles waltl. The sequence goes on along the minus strand of NC_090440.1, from coordinate 869,400,861 downwards.
ATCCAGGTCCTCCAAAGGCCTCTCGCCTGTGATACTCCTTGATATTGAAAATGTACTCTCTGGCATACCACTGTCAATGTATCTCCTAACCCTAGACATGTCCTGCTCACCCAAAACTGGTACCTCCAAGCAACTCTCCCCATTACTGCCACTTACCCATAATGCCCCCTGCTCTTGCAGGACGAGAACACCCACCCACCTCTCACACATTTGAGTTAACAGCACTGGCAGAAGAATATATATATATGTAGCTAATTATTTTGTTATTACAAATAGCTTTGTGTGTTAACAGCCCTTAGTATCAGGAAGCTGTGCATTATGCACTGCCTTCTATCATGGAAGGGGGAAGGGTTTGATGCATATCACCAAGCTCTACCTTTGTTCACTGATCTTTAGGTATATTTATGAAAATGACTCTCACCGTCGAAGCACTCCTCCGAGCAAGGATGCGTTGAGGCACTCGGGTGGGGACAGGCGCCTCTGGACCTCCCCTACGGTCACCTTGTACTTGGAGGTGGAGCTGAGCAGTGAGAGGCGTCCGGGCACGGAGCAGAAGACCTCGTTGGGATTGGTCACTCCTCCGATCAGACTGTCCTTGCTAAGGTGCATGGCTGAGATGGAGCTGCTGTTGTGCTTCGAGGGGATGGGCACTAGTTGAGAAACAGAGAGGAGGATAAGCGAGAGATGAGCGTAGCCCTGTGAAATGATCACTGTCAACAATTGCAAGGTCCTAGGCAGAGCCTTAGCCCACATTGGATTCTTCTTGTCATCAAATATAAAGCTACCAGGGGCTTGCTACATGGTTCCTACCAATGCTTTAGTAACCTCAATAAAGCAGTATTCTTCATGGGACGAAATAAATTAGGTAAGAAGGCTTCAAATATACTCACATTCAACAATTGGCATGTCTTAGTAGGAGCTTTGTATCACAAGGTCCACATGATCACACCTGGCGTGGAACAGCACACACCAAAAACACCAATGAACTAGCAGTCTCCCTGACATGATAACGGTTGGATAACCAGATCTCAAACGCACACAGCAACCTCGACAGGAGTCTATCATAGTAGGACTCTCTGCTACCATGGACTTGCTAAATGAGCACAAATGAGGCGTTTATGTTATAATAACCACAAAACATGTGTCTTTATAATGCTACGACGGCGATCCAGTGGCCATCCCTTAACAGTACTTCGGGTCAGGTGGGGAGGCCCAAGCCCTCAGGGACCAATCCCATGATTACAACAGGGTTACCATGTTCCAATTATCTCACAAAACACTCTTTTTTAATCCCTGGGTGTTTTAATGACATCCCGGATATATTCAACTAGTGCCAGTTACTGGAAGGAGCCTGACAGCACATAGACTCATCATGTGGTCACAGTAGAGCTGCCATGTCAAATTACCTCAGTGAACTCAAGCTGTTCATGGTACAATGGAGTTGTTGTAATCTGATTTCAACCATATACAGAACATACAAGACCCTTCAAGTCACAGAAAGGTCATTCATGGCAGCCCAGGATGTTGCATCCAGACCTCGATTTTCAATCAACGTCGGTATATTGTTGGCGGAGCCTTAGCCCAGGAACTTTTCACATTATCACAATCCAGAACTACACAGGCCAGTGTCGCAACACACCAACGTTCTTCAAGACAAGAAAGAGATTTGATAACCTGACATCTAAAATGCTCTGAAATAGTAGTCTGTCGATCATAGTAGAACATCAAACCCATAAGCCCCGTCACATGATCACAACCACAATTGACCATGCTTAGTCATGCCTTTAAACTCACAACTTGGCAGACATGTTAATTAACACACTAGCATTCCAATCATGCTCTACCTATACTTGGGAAGAGTTTTGGCCCCTGAATTCCCCAACGGCTGGATGCATTGTAATTCCGTAACCTTAATGACCCATTGTTAGTCAGGGGAAAAACTGAGGTGAAATTCTCAAACATTCTCAATCTCAGTGGCATTTCTAACAATAGGAGTGTTCAACCTTGGTTTATGATAACTGGATGAATGTCAGCTTTCCAGGGACCACTGACTACGTAAATGATGCCCATTTAGGGTCTTAGTTTGGAAACGTATCCTTTGCAAATTTCCTGTATACTAGCATTAGACAGCACTTTCCCGGAAGAAGCCTCAACGCTCATAAATTCATGCCAGGATCAGATGATCAGAAATGGGGGCCTTCAACCTCCTATTACTGAACAAAGCAGAATTCCTTATGGTCAGGTTTGCCTCCAATCATTCAGTCAGAAAGGCAAATATTCTACTTTTGAGAAGTTGCATAACCAAATAGTCTGCTTAAGCTTTTATTCTTGGACAAAACAACTTATGCAGTTGGGTATATAGTGGTGTGTGGTCACTTTTACTATAACTTACAGTATATATGTCCTCTCCCTTTTTTGGTCTGGCTCGACAGCAGATGTCTACAAGACATAGTGTTATTAATGTTCACAAATATTCATACAGGGAGTGCAGAATTATTAGGCAAGTTGTATTTTTGAGGATTAATTTTATTATTGAACAACAACCATGTTCTCAATGACCCCAAAAAACTCATTAATATCAAAGCTGAATATTTTTGGAAGTAGTTTTTAGTGTGTTTTTAGTTTTAGCTATGTTAGGGGGATATCTGTGTGTGCAGGTGACTATTACTGTGCATAATTATTAGGCTACTTAACAAAAAAAAATATATACCCATTTCAAATATTTATTATTACCAGTGAAACCAATATAACATCTCAACATTCACAAATATACATTTCTGACATTCAAAAACAAAACAAAAACAAATCAGTGACCAATATAGCCACCTTTCTTTGCAAGGACACTCAAAAGCCTGCCATCCATGGATTCTGTCAGTGTTTTGATCTGTTCACCATCAACATTGCGTGCAGCAGCAACCACAGCCTCCCAGACACTGTTCAGAGAGGTGTACTGTTTTCCCTCCTTGTAAATCTCACATTTGATGATGGACCACAGGTTCTCAATGGGGTTCAGATCAGGTGAACAAGGAGGCCATGTCATTAGATTTCCTTCTTTTATACCCTTTCTTGCCAGCCACGCTGTGGAGTACTTGGACGCGTGTGATGGAGCATTGTCCTGCATGAAAATCATGTTTTTCTTGAAGGATGCAGACTTCTTCCTGTACCACTGCTTGAAGAAGGTGTCTTCCAGGAACTGGCAGTAGGACTGGGAGTTGAGCTTGACTCCATCCTCAACCCGAAAAGGCCCCACAAGCTCATCTTTGATGATACCAGCCCAAACCAGTACTCCACCTCCACCTTGCTGGCGTCTGAGTCAGACTGGAGCTCTCTGCCCTTTACCAATCCAGCCACGGGCCCATCCATCTGGCCCATCAAGACTCACTCTCATTTCATCAGTCCATAAAACCTTAGAAAAATCAGTCTTGAGATATTTCTTGGCCCAGTCTTGATGTTTCAGCTTGTGTGTCTTGTTCAGTGGTGGTCGTCTTTCAGCCTTTCTTACCTTGGCCATGTCTCTGAGTATTGCACACCTTGTGCTTTTGGGCACTCCAGTGATGTTGCAGCTCTGAAATATGGCCAAACTGGTGGCAAGTGGCATCGTGGCAGCTGCACGCTTGACTTTTCTCAGTTCATGGGCAGTTAATTTGCGCCTTGGTTTTTCCACACGCTTCTTGCGACCCTGTTGACTATTTTGAATGAAACGCTTGATTGTTCGATGATCACGCTTCAGAAGCTTTGCAATTTTAAGAGTGCTGCATCCCTCTGCAAGATATCTCACTATTTTTGACTTTTCTGAGCCTGACAAGTCCTTCTTTTGACCCATTTTGCCAAAGGAAAGGAAGTTGCCTAATAATTATGCACACCTGATATAGGGTGTTGATGTCATTAGACCACACCCCTTCTCATTACAGAGATGCACATCACCTAATATGCTTAATTGGTAGTAGGCTTTCGAGCCTATACAGCTTGGAGTAAGACAACATGCATAAAGAGGATGATGTGGTCAAAATACTCATTTGCCTAATAATTCTGCACTCCCTGTAGAGGGGCCTTTGGTCCACCCAGAGGAGTATTACTTTCCCACCTCATGCTACTGGGTGTTTTATGCACTTCCAATAAGGGCTTCCATTGCAATTAATGAGGAACTATTTAATACCTGAAAGCTACTCAGGCATCACACTATCTTCTATATCCATGCTATACAGAAAGCAAATCTTTTTTGTTACTTTTCCCAAACAGTACAAAGGAATCGGGGCAGACTTTAATGTGATGAAGAGCATTTGTGCATGCAGCAAACGGAAACAACGTTTTTGCATGCAGCACACGGAAACAGCATTTGTGCACGCAGCACATGGAAACAGCATTTGTGCACGCAGCACATGGAAACAGCATCTGTGCGTGCAGCACACGGAAACAGCATTTGTGCACGCAGCACACGGAAACAGCATCTGTGCGTGCAGCACACGGAAACAGCATCTGTGCGTGCAGCACACGGAAACAGCATCTGTGCGTGCAGCACACGGAAACAGCATTTTGAATGCCTGTGTTTACATTTGTTGGTACAACAAAGCCAGGCCCACTGGCATTGTCAATATCTATTTTTCATTCTTCATAAAATGACAAGTGAATGGTTCCAGTATACAAGAAAAGGATGGTTATCCCGGCACCAGGGCAGCTTTTTTGACCAGGTCCATTTTAAAAACTCTTTTGCATTCAGTCTCTTTCCTCCACGGCCATGTTTTACTCCACGCGAGCTGCATTGTGGCTGCGCACATATTTTTCCTGTTTAGTAACAGACCGAAGAGCGATGACACGCCCCAAGGGAAAGCGCCAACTAAAAACGCTACACCTGCCCCCGGCCAAGACTGAATGACAAACAGCCTTTGTGAATTAATACCATTTCAAGCAAAAGCCAAACAAAAAAGTGGAGACCTGCCAAGATTTTAGATAACCCGCCTCCCCCTTTCCGTCTTCACTGTCTTTTACTCACCTTTAAAGGGCAAACCTGCAATTTGCAAATTAATTATGCAACTTAGTGGAATCTCATTTTGCTGCGGGTAACAGCTTTCTTCCCGCTGCAGCAAAACAAGTTCTCTTTCAGGAGAGAGCTGGAAAGCTCCGGGCCCTTGAGGGAATGTGTGGACTGGGCCGATGTTTCTGGCTTTCTAGAAATGCCCGGATCCCGTGTTTTAAATATTGTTTACAAGGCAGTGTGATGGCTCAGAGGACACAGCTGTGGGAATCTGCGAGTAACCTACAGGTACAAGTCTAGGCTGAGTCGACTCAGCCTTTTGTCTCCGAACTGAGAGAAAATGAGTACTGTTGAGTTGGGGAATAGTAATACTGATTCAAGCGCCAAACGAACGTTCCGTTTGTAGTGTGCGCTGTATACATTACTATATTTACTGCTAGGAACGTTTTGGAAGTATTTATTGCCTGCACCATTTTGTTAATATGTAATCTAGTGCATGAAGCCTTGTGGATGAGGCAGTCTCTAACATTCAAGTCCCGACTCCCAGGGGTCACGACCCTTGGGCCCTCATTACGAGTGGCCTGGCTGGGAAGGCAATTATTATTGCAGCTTTTTTCGAATTTAAAACGTGTTATAATTATCGCTTATTATAAGTAGTGCCCTTTAAAATGGGGCAAAACATGCAGAGTTTGGTGCTTAGTGCACCAAAAAATCACATGTACCGATATTTGACGGGCATTTTCCCCCAGTAAAATGTGCAGGCGAAACCTGCCAAAATTTACCTGAGGGAAAATGTGAGCGTGTGGTAACTACCACTAAACTTGTTATTCTGATTCCTGTGCAAACAGTAGTTTGCGCAGGGATTGGAAAGAACGGGCCTCATAATGAGGGCCTAAGGTGGCTATTTGCCAGGCTTGTGGGCAGGTGCTTGCAAGGCACAAAGAGTTGCAAAGCATTGCGTCGATTTCCTATCGAAAAGTCTGCACACGACTGCCTGCACAGCCCTTAGTAAGTAGACATACAGGCGTTATGTTGTACTAGCATCTACCCCCTGCCAGGCCCTTCTTACCGCCTGTGAGTTCCAAAGTGCTTCCTCGGGGACTGGGTAAGTGCCCAGCCTAATACATAACTTTAGATGTAGTCAGTGACTGCTGTAGGGCAATAGTCTGCAACTTGCCTGGCCACTCTAATGCTCGGCTGATTGCTTGAATTATGAACCCTTATTGTCGGTGTATTGGTGGTCAGATGTTATGTTGACTGTTTAAATGGCATGACAGTAACATAAAAACGTATTTATCGAAAAAAATAAAGAAAACTATGTCAAATTCACTCTGAACCTGCAAACCCAATTGGTCCTGGCGTTTCTACCTTCAGTAGACGCCTAAAGGGGCTACATCTGCATCCTGCAATTTCAGACAACTCCTGACACCAGGTAATTTAAGTGTTTGACCAGTTTCAAGCTTGTCGCTCCAAATTGGCCTATCCTGGACTTTTCCTGAAGGTCTTACTACTCTTGTCTTCCCCACGTCCGGGTCCCCTTCCTTCCCACCCACAGTCACACTGAAGAATTGATGTTCTTGCCATATTCATAGTCTTCTCCTGATGACCACCATTGAACGAATTCGGGTTGAAATGCCATTGAAATTTACAGCAAAAGACCCATCTGTTCTAAGTGTGGGGTTTGCATTTTTCCTCATGTGTAATTCTGTATGCGCCTGCAAAACCTTTCAATTGTCTCTAGTCGCGCGTATGTCTCGTACACGTTTTTCAGGTCGCCTCTAATTTAAATACAGTGTGTTCACTTTGTTGGCAATAAGCACTTTATCCTTCATAACTATGAATTTTATATGAAGATATTCTTTTGATCTACATGTCTTATGTGACTCTTTGGTACCTACAGCGCGTCCTATCATCATATATCATATTGATTTTGCCCCAAAAAATTAATCTAATTTCGAATTCATACCGCAATCAGAACGTTGTTGTTCTTAACCAATCAAAGGCACCACATTAATCACTCAATGGAGTTAATTTAATCGACTTCTGAATGATGAATGACTGAGTCGGCCCTCTTAGGATTTGAAATTGTGACCTGTGACAGAACATTATGGGGTATATTTACTAAAGTCTTGTGCAGACGTGTGATGCAAACTGTAGCTTCTGTCTACTATATAGCTTAAAACCTCCACAAGTGCAGCATAAAATTGCACTGCACCTCACGAGCGACAGTGCAAATGTTAGTAAACATACACCGTTTTAAAGATTTTTTTAACATTGCAAAACATCGTTTGTGCACTACTGCTTGCTTAATAAGGGAAGAGCAATTAGGGTTTAATGAAATCTAAAATGTGGGATACGAATTGCACAAAATTAGTTTTTAGTATTATAAGAAATGGAGTATAAACCATTTCCCCACCTTTCAAATGAAAAAGAGAGAACTAAGATTGATGTAAATGAGCCTGTTCAATTTCTTATTGCAAACAGGAAATCAAGTGCAATCTCATTTTTAAAGATTTGTATCCATGTATTAATGTAGCAGTGTTTTTTTTAATGATAGGCAAAAACTATCTGAACATAGTCGAGTTAAGTGAATTTTGAAGTGATGCAAGTTTTTCGACCTCAAACTTTATGGTGCTTCCAGTTTATGGTTGCTGGACCCCTTACAACCCAATTCCCAAGTTTACAACTAATTCAGTGACATTTTTTTATTACACACACTGTCTGTAGTCAATCTATGTTGAATTTAATTGGCTCTGAGTTCAACCTCTCCGGAGCTTGGTTCTCAGGTCCCAGTGAACCTCTTGAAACCCTCCTAGAGATTCCAAAAATACACAAGTAAAATAAGCAATACACCTGTTATGTATATTGCAATGTTTTCACCTTGTTTTTTAGTCCTTTAGATCTTAATGTAACTTTTGTGGTATTCCATTTAGCGCAACCACCACAAATGATGCAAAATGGGCTTGCTCTGCTTTTTACACCATATTAGAGTTAATATAATAAGGAGCTCAGCTCAGGCTTGAGAAAAGAGACAACATTCACCTCCACGCTGCATTCAGACTCCATCTTGGTGCTTGAGGGGGAGCCTAGGGCTGGTGCTACCTTAAGGCCACTGCAGACAGCTGCCTAACAACAACACCACTTATAGCCACAAGAGGGGGCTAAACACATGACGTTAAAAAGGCCTTGTTGGTAAGGAAAACCGAATGCCCAAAAATAGAAAATATCCTTTGCTTCTGAAATACATGCTTCTGACCTGGTTGAGAAAGAAAGGTTTACGTTTTGATGAATATGTGCCCATTCTGATGTTTGAGGGTTTGTCTGGTCAGAAAGCATTGTATAAACAGTGCCAGTGGAATTAAGCAATTCGAATTCTGCAGATGTGGCAGTTTCTACATAGTTATGGATTTTCCCATTTGCCTTATAATTCATCACCTGATGCATAATCTGTAGATTTTAACAGAAAAAAATGTTTGTAGCTCAAGTGGACCAAAAAGTTATTAAAACGGGAGCGACCAGTGCTGTCGCGCAGTAGAAGGCCCTATAGAGGGTGCCTGGTCATCTTTCAGTTGCTTATTATTGTATATGGATGTTAAACTGGTAACCATAGATGAAACTTTTAACCAGACAGTTTTAATATGTGCAAAATGAGACAAAATTAAGAAGCAATACTATCACAAAATGCGCCCATTAGGTCTCTTAATTGGTATTTTACTTGCACATAACTTAGTCAACACTGCCGCATAATTTAGCCCTCTCCGGCCGCATAATTCCTGTAGCCCTGGGGATAATGTCTGACTGAATGTACTCTGAGTGCTGTCGCAGCAGAGGCAAACGACGCTATGGAAAAAGCTGGACTTTTACATTCCTTTAGTGATCGGAAAGGCCGGTGGGGCTGGGATAGAGCCCATCTCACGTCAGGGCAGAAGAAATAAACTAAAGGGTAGCAGAACACAGAAGAAACCTGGCTGTACGTTTCCCTTGCATCTCACGTCCTCTCACTGACACGTGCCGTGCAAGGGATCCGTTCTCACTCGGGTGAGAGCCAGGCCAAGAAGAAAGAGAGAAACAATGTTGAAAAAATATATCGAAAAAGGAGGCTAATCCGTTCCCTCTCCCGTCCCGATTCCGACGTTCAGATACTAATCTCCTGGGGGCTCTGAGCAGCCCGTACACGTTCAGCGCTTGCATTTTCGAGAAGAGACATTGACCCGCTCTGGGGCCGGCTGGAACTCTCCTGCCAGGGCCCTGGTCGGGCTAGGGTTCACTGCCCTGACTGCCCGGTGCGGGGCCACCCGGCTCTGCGGCCCCGGACACTCGTGGCACGTTTTCCCATAGAGATGGAGGGACCGATAGCGGGCGGCTGGGCACAGGCGCACCAAAACAGGTTTTACCCGAAGCGCTGGGGCGCGTTCTTTCAGTCTCTTGAAAAAGTTAGAAAGGAGTTTTGCGACAGTTTGGAAAATCTTTCCATAACGTTTCTGGGGCTCCTACGGAACGGACATCAACGGTGAATAAGAAATAGAAAGTAAAAACAAGCCACACCTCCGCCTTCAGAAACTGATGGGCCATCGAGCTCTAACTTCCGGATACTCGCAAGTGACTGATCCTGCCCCGCCCCTGCAGACCTCTCCTAGGTACTGGCACATTTGTGAATGCTGCCGATTTACCCAGAACGTAGTCTGCCACAGACGTGTTAACAACATCTTGGGCTGCGTAGAAGCAAGCAGGCGAGGGGGCAGATACCAACAAGACGTAGTTGGTAAGCCCGACAGAACCAGTAGCTTTAGAGTTAATTGCCCAACGGCTGTTTTCTTTTCTTTCTTTTTTAAAGCGGATTGGAAGAAATAACTTGGAAGGCGGTTTCCCCTGGGCACTCCCTTCTTAAATGAAATTAGGAGTGCTGCCACGGCAAAGAGTTTTCCTCCTTGTTAGTGACGTGAATATGGAGACACTAGCGTAAAAAAGAATGCCGATCTGAGGCCCTGTAGGCTATGCCAATAAAAATAGCCATAAGCTATGGAAAGATTCGCCCATCGCCACCCCCTCTTCTCCAGACCCCATTCCACCCTTTCCTTTCACCTTCTGTTTCCTCTCCCCAGCTTTTCCCTGCTGCCCTTTGACCCCATCATTATCCATCAAACCTCTTCCCTGCTGTCTACAGCTCACCTCATCTGCACCCAGCAGCACCCCTCAGAGAAGTCTAGAGCTATCAGCCACATATATATTAAAATTAAAATTGCACCATGCAATTACCCCACCCTACTGGGCCCTGGAGGACACCTTGTGAACCTTGCCTGGTCAGTCTACAGAAAATATATTTCCACACCCCAAGCCTCACCTCTCCTCTCATGAAAAATAGTGATTACCTGCTGGGGCTTTCAGAATGCTTTAAACCCCCACTAATTGTAGTCTTACAGGAGTAGCCCACTGAGTGGGGGTCCCTTGTGTTGTACATCATAAAGGATTAAAGGTTGTGAATGGGTCAATTTAAGGAAAACACACAGTGAAGTGTAATTCAAGGGAGGTGAATGGTGTTCAGGCCTTCATTGTTCCAACGCAGACCCCCCTAGAATCTGACTTAAAATACTGGAGTTTGTGAAGTTTTTATTATGTGAAAAAACTCTTGCAGAGAATAGAGTACAATTCTTATCACAGAACTGCACAGTGCGTGGAGTATCCTGCTTTTGCATCGTGTAGGCCCTGATGAGTTTTTACCCACAAACTTCCAATATATCTTCACAAGTGCTAGCTGGTGCTGAAAATGGTTGTGCTGTTTTCATGTGAGTACACTGTAAAAATAATTTACACTAACCACTGAGTGGATGTTTGCAAAGTTTTTTTCATGCAACAACTTAGAAGGGGCTCGAAAGTCCCAAAGTTCATGTCAAAATCCACATGACGGAGAACTTTAAAGGTTACATGTTAAAATTGTAGTATTCGTGAGATTGACGCAAAAAAAGACACACTTTGAAGATTTTCACACCTCAAAACATAAAGGTGCATACCTTTATTGGTAGTAATGACACATGATTCTTGTCTATTTAGGGTCTGGTTTAAAAATGAATTTGTAAATCTTAAAGATTTAAAATTAGTACAATTCTGCTATAAAAGTAAAATATTCTTAGAAGTCATGAACAAATTCCCCAAGGCATAATATTCTCAAAATGAATGCCAGGCCTAGATTTCAAGGAGTACTCCTGGAATCCCTGATCTTAACCCTAAGCTAGGTGTGATTTTTACCATGTAAAAATCTTTTGAACAATAGGCAAAACAGGAAATCTGCACTGTATATTTTGTGTTTTGTTTTCCACAGGTAAACTCATGTTATCAGCAAAGAAACCATAAAATGTGAGACAGATTACTTCCTTGTTCCCACCTCCGAATCACGCTCTAACATTTTGGGGCTCTATATTTGCTATTGTGTATATGGTGGGGGAGTACCTGCAGCGTGTTGTGCTAATCACACAGAGTTCTGAATTTGTGGGAGATTCCAAGACTTTTGCATACCTCCTGACCCCACATCACACACCCATGTCTTAACCCACATCTACATTTTTCTTACCCCTGCTTTAAATGTCCTTAAGCACTAAAGATCTTTCCAGTAAAATAAATTGACCACTACAACATCCTGATCATGTGAATTAGAATGTCCTATTTAGCAGAGGAAACTGGTCTACTCTCAAGCATAAAGTATATCCCGTTTGGACCATTGGTCTCCAACTCTGACTTTCAGGCAAGCTTGTTTGTACTGATTTTGCTTTCACTGCTCTTGCCGTTCCACTGTTTTTATGTATTAAAGTAGGGTACACTAAAGGGAGGAAAACCTTGTGCCTCTCTAGAGACCCAGACCCCAGTGAGTCTTATCTCATGATCCTTTATTCTAGGCCTCAACATATTAATATCCTCTGGTACTATTATGCACCTGGTTTTATAATGTGTTTGTCAGATTGCTTCTCTGCTCTGGTACTCCAAACTAAAGATTTCTTCAGGACAGTCTGTAATCTACCTTTATTCCCCTGCAGAATTTAATTGAATGTTGTGCTTTCTTTGCTCTTAAAACATTAACATGTGTCTCAAATAACCTCAGAAATTCACTGAACAAACATAGCTAATGTGATGCTATGGTTATGAAACAAAACCTAAAAACGAAAACGCTGAAATTAGCCAATTGTGGTTATCTAGCCAAACTATAACTTACTCAGTGCACTGCTGATGATCTGACACAAGATGTCGGAGACAAAATCACATTTGACAACACTGATGACATCACCAGTTACATCACCTATCTTTTAAATTCTTGATGACATCACTAAGGACATCCTGCTGGACTACAGGGGAAAGAGTCCATTTTGTGAAGTGGGAATGTGTAATTTATACCCAGATTCGATCAGAACCTTTTAATAAGGGGGTGAAAAGTTCAGAACCTGAGCAAGAGATGGTCGAGAGTCCGTTGAGTGCTGGAAGGTGAAATGGGAAACTAAACAATCATTTGCAATGCAATAGGTCTCTCATTTGCGAGAGTTAGAGATATTATTGCCTTTGTAAGTGCCTAATTGGAATTTTCTTGCCACATAAATTGGTCAACCCTACCTCATAATTTGGTATTTTCCTGCTGTATAACTCAGACAGAGCAGGCCCTGGTTGAAGGTGCATAACATATTCTCACAAAATAATAATTCCTGCCCTGGCTTCTCCCAAAAAACTGGCCTATGCTATGCGCAAATGACCAGGGTGACAAAAGAACAGTTACCAGTGCTATGTTTTTAGTTCACAGTCACAGAAAACAGTCCCAACACCAGTAGAAGGGACCAGTGGAGTTGCAGCAAGCCAGCTTCATGATACAATATATTTTTTTTTGCTTTTATACACACTTCTTACAATTTAAAATCATTATTTGGGCTCACTGCCCTGATGAGCCCCAACAGTACTAGCACGGACACTGGCCAAACAGCAATAATGAAATACCACAGCACATAAAATATATCCGTAACATCCGCAAAGTACTGGGCACAAGAAAATCTGCACTGGCCTGTGATGCCTCTACCCTGGGTTACACAGAGCAAGGGGCCGTAGGAGTTAACAATAACAACGGGCCAGTGAAATACTTTTATAATAAACTGTAGGCTATGGGGTTGTGGTTCTACAGTGAGTGTCCGATCTGCCTCCTGCACAAGATTCCATGCAGCAGCGCACTCCTGCCAGCTTCATCTCAGACCCTCTGGGTCTGGACCAGAGTGAAATCTGATCAGAAAGTGGCTACAGAAAGGTGAGCCTCGTGGACGCGAGCAGCACCGCAGCAATCGTTAACTCTGTCATAGGAGCGTGCACGCTATGTGCCTTGTCTCTGTGCACCAGGGTATATCTGAACCCAAGATGACAAGGAAAGTGTGCAACGGGGAGCACATTACGGCACAAGGAAAATGGAGTCAAGCGGGGTGGTGGAGGTCAGGGGGTGATGGGGAGTCAAAACTCTGGGTGTGCATTAAAGGGGCCCACAAAATTGAAATGACTCTGAGTTGGTAACAGTGTGAACAATGTGACATAACTAGTAGTCATGCAAAGTGCTGCAATGCTTCAGATCGAGTTTGAGCTGTATGAAATATGAAAGCGCCACAGCCGCCATGGAGCGTGAAGGGTAGAGAAAAAATAAAAAAGGAGTGCGCCCACACTAAACTATATGGCCGATGGTGCAATAATCCATGTAACAGGGTCAGTCTGCAAGGTGTAACAAAACAGCCTCAAGGCACGACAAGGGTAAAGCATTTACCAACAACATCAAGGGATTTTTGAAAGGCAACCCCAGGAAAAAAATTAAAGTGATGGATGTGAGATGGGAGTGGATAAACCCACAGAATAGATTACAACATGACAAAAAGCAGCGCTTGTGCGCTGCTCTGCTCAACCTAAAAACTATACCCTTATCTATGGTACAGATAGAGGGAAAACAGAAGAGGAATGGTTGCAAAGCAAACCTAAATCTAGAGACCATCTCCCTTTTTTCTGAAGAAAGAACTGGTAAGGATTTGGCTAAAGGTCGTTAACTGCAATGGGATTATGTTTCTAGTGCAAGCCAAGAGACTGGTTCGGCTACCATATCCAGAGCCTAGCTTGTAAACCTGGGCGCACACAAAGGGAGAGGTGATGAAGATGATGGTGGGAGGGGTGTATTTCTTGGACTCCTAGGCCTCAGAATACAGCTTCCTAAGCACAAGCTGTTGTCTCCATCAGATAGGCGGCCTGTGCTGTATTTCAGAGCCTGTAATTAATTATACAGCACAACACTGGAGCACAAAAAAACATTTGCATTCCCCATAAAACGAGGCCCCCAGGGAAGAGGAAGAGGAAAAGTAAACCAGGTTTTCTTCCCTCACCCTAAGAACAGATGTTACATTTACAAAAAAAATCTTTTTTTATTTAATGATTCTAGACCATTTCTTAGCAACTGGGGGAGAAAAATAATTCCTCATAGAGCAGTGTCCGTAAGGCATGAACATTAAATATGGATACCCAACCACTGGCTGATTCTGCCCCAGCTCTGCGGGTGGTTCAGAGCACAGCCTGTCAAGAAACCTAAAAAATATACATGATTTTCTTAGTGTGCTGGGAATTAGCCAAAAGGGCCAACGTTAGAGGTATCGATGTGAACCTTAGATTTAGGCCCTCCCATATTACTTCAGCCGGCGGATGTTATTTTGTTGCTTCCCTAGCACATATAAAGTAATGTATTCCTCTAGAAGACACTCCCACCCCCCCACCCCCCAAACACGCACTCTCACGAACTAGTGCACAATCAGTTTGCTAACACTCTCTGGTGCATAACCAGGGGTATGAAGAGCATTTAAATGCATCTAAAATACATTACAAACTAAAACGTTTGTTGACCATTCAAAATATCCTGAAATGTATGTAGCCCACGATGATTTCTGTTACCAATTTTCATAAAGGTCGTAAAGATACAGAACATTTGTATGAAGTCCCAAAACATTGCTTCCCATTAAACATTCAAGGCTGAGAGGCAATGGTTCAAGTGAGTTGTGTTGAACTTTTCTATGGGCAGACAGGTGGTGATGGCATTCTTCTTTACTACCAGGAAATTGTCAGCAGGGTGCCAAAACATACAAAAACAGTGTTTAATAATGAAAGAAATAAAAACATGAAACAGAAGGCACACCTAGCACATTTTTAAAGTCGGCGTGCCCAATATGTTGCCTTTTTTTAAATGCAGGCTTTTTTTGGGATAAATAATTTTATTGATTTGTAGTTGTCTACAGTATACTAAGATGATAACAAAGAAACAGAAAATTGCACCTTCACAACCCCGCTCCCCGTTATCCCAGTGTGGCTCGCTTCTACATGGCACAACATTTAGATGCCAGGCCTTTGAAATGTGGGATCTTCTTAGGTTTGGCCTGTAAACTGCTTTAGTTGACTTGCTAATCTCAAGTTTTCCTACAATTTCATATTAAAATATCTTCATACATATATAAAGAGACTGTGGTCATCCCTCTTTATCCACTTGCCACTTCAAGTGTCATTGACATTTTATTTCCACCCACCACATCCTACAACAAGGGGCAGCAATCGTTCAGCCCACTTCGGCGATTGGCTCTCTTCACTGGGATGGCGTTTATGCTTCCACACATGTGCACATTCATCTAAGAAAAAGTAGCCCACTTAAGTGTCACAGCTGGTAGACCCCAATTCTGCTTTCATTTAATTTTTAAACTTATTTTTGTGATGGATAATTTTTTTGTAAAATATGTATGCCACCTTTATTCAGCTGCATTTAAATTTTTTGTTACTTTTACAATTTGAATCTTTATTGCACATATTTACAACAAAAAAAAAACATAATAAAACATTACAGGCTTGCTAAGGCCAGGTGGTAGGACCTTAGACTTCGAGGGAGGTTTCCCTGTTCCTTGTGAAAACGCACTGTAATAATGTATTTTCCAAAAACCAAGACTTCAAAATATAGGCTGCCAAAATCTGATTAATATTTCCCTACAGAAATGAACAAGTGTAACTAATTCCTAAATCCACCTGAACATACCTCCCATATATTTTACGACTGGGATAATTTACTATTCCAACTTCAGTCCACACATGCTTGTCAGCAAGTAAGCCATAGTCGCGTGCAAGTCGAAACTTCTGTATGGAGGTAGTTAGGTACTGTCGAGACTTTTGCAGATGTTATTGTACTTTTCGCTTTCACATGATATCTTTTTTCCTTTATTTGTCCGGGTGAAATTCATCACGTTACATCAATGACAGAAGATTGTTTTTTCCGCACAGTTCCTAATGCTGCGGTTGAGAAATAAACCCTTTGACAATAGATGTTGCTTCAGCTGGATCCCTAGTTGGAAGGCCCTGTGTTTATATATGTCAGAGTTATAATAACACAACGATTAGGGAGGCTGAGCTTTGAGGCCTTATCTGCATCTGAGGCTTTCATATCTGATACAAGCAAAAGTGAGACTTGACACTGCAAAATGCATTAGACCACTTGTAGCTCAAACTCTTACATTACAATACCGGAGACATCGCGGCTAGCGCTGCACAGCTAATAAGACCTTCAACGCAGAGCACATTTTCCCATATCCTACTGGGATCAAAAACCTCCTTATTAGGACTGAAGCTCTCTTCCAGCACAGCTCCAAGACGGCTGGATCAATGTCAAATTTTCAAGATATACACGGAAAATACAAACAGGGTAATTTATATTCACTAAAGGGAAGAGTATTTTATGTGGATGTCCTGGAAACCTGGCATGGATTCAGCCCATCTGGAAATACATTGGATGCCCCAGTTGTAGACTTCCACATCTTAAATGGTAGTCCGACTCGTTGAGTTCTTGAAGCAGTGACTCGCTACATGGCATTCGATGTTACCTTCCATCAAGTCAAATTCATTCTGCAAATTTTCAAGCACCAAATTTACGATTCACACAAAATAAGACAACAGCATCTTCTCTCACAGATAAGATCCTTAAAAAATATATTTATCAATAGACTTTGGAGTAGCATGGTCACAATCCACCCCTAGGGAGAATTTCAGGACTTACTCATACAAGAGGTTTTTATTGCAGGATCCCACTTTCTGCTTGACACCACAGGAAAGTATGGTGTGAGACTCAGTACTGACTAATTTTATTTCATTACATCTGGAAACGTGGGTCTGCGGATTGTCATATAAGAAAGCAAGGAAAGGGTAGGAATTCAAACGGACGAGGTTAGGGGAGTGTTGAGGGATCAAAATGTAGCTTGCTTGAATGGGCAGATATATGGGAGGCATAAGCAGCAGATGAGGGAACATGCACCCTCATGAAGTGATAAAGAAAAAGAAAAAGTAGTTCCTTACATGTGAGCAGTGCCAGGATACAAGTCATCCAATCAAAATGAGGGTAAAGAGGATGTGCTGCAGGGGAGGGACAAACAGAAGCAGGGCAGTGACAAACATAAGATGGACTAGGAAAGCCACTGAGTAACAAGCAAGCAAATAAGACTGACAACGAAGACTATCAACAATAAGAAATGGGTTGGACAAAGCCCACTTTAAAGTTTTTGGTATAGTTCACAGTAAGCTTTCACCTATCACAAAGCTTCAAGCTGTCTGGTAGGCGACACCTAATTAGTCCCAGAGGAAGGTTGGAAAACCTCCTCTTCCAGCCTCAAAAAGAAAACAACTCTAATGGGGCTGTTTGTTTTTGCTGTTCATTGAATATTTTATGGAGTATGTCCTTTGGGTAAATACCTGGGAGAGGGTCTGGGCCTTGTGTTGTAATGGTTCCTTATATTGTACCCTACACTGCCCAAAGGCTGCCTCAAAATGTTGGCAGCATGAAGTGCTGGACCTGCGGGGCATGGGTATAAGGAATGAACAAGAAAACTTGCGGATTAGGTGACCTCCAACAAAACACTTGTGTCTCACTGGATGGAGCAGCGGTTCATGGTGGGCATCTTGTGGGGAACGAGAATGAAGGAAAGACAAGGAGGGAGCCAGTGAAGGGAGTAGGAAACAGGGAAGCTAAGAGGACGTGGAGATCAAAAGAGGGAGCAGGAGAGGGAAGGATGTTGAAATCAGAAAGGTCCTCGGAGCCCAAGAGATATACTATGTCAAGCCAGAGGGCACGTTTGTGAGGCACAATGTTGGCCACCTCCCCATAGTGTTTGCAGTCAATACCTCAATAATGCCTCTAACTAATAAATGTACTTTTGGAGCCGCAGCTGAAATAGGCTTTTTGAGTCGGTGAGACCTTGGGACTACTATCTACAATCTCCATCATTTGACATAAAAAAGACAACTTTACTTCTGGCAGGTGCCATATTGAGAGGTGGATGGGGCTGAGGCAACATCAGCCGCAAGTGGAATGCAGTGTCTACAATCAGTGCATTCTGGGAATTAATCTTTATTTGCTTTTGTTGAACCAACACACCCGCCTACAATGCTATGGAACAAAAAAGTCCAGGACTGGAATCATGGTTTGCAGAACGCATGGAGTGAGGTTGCACCCCGTCCCTATGTCCAGTGTCTGGGGACAGTTGTCCACAAAGAAACAGACCACTGGTCGTTTACAGAAAGCCAACCAATATGATGCATTGGTTACTCTAAAAGTGCTAAGAGCAAAGCCAAACGTAGACCTGTGCACACTTGAGGGAGGATGGGGCTTGTTCACACTCCTAGAAAAGATATGAGGCTGAAACATTAAGCAGACAAGTGGTGCTAGATCTGAGATCACAGTCTGAGACTGAAGAAAATGAACTTCAAGCGGCGCTTCTCAGAACATATGCTGTAAACAGCAGGCAGTGCTTTGGATGGGTAACGCGCCAGCTAGAGGTAGACCAATTAACGTATTCAAAAAAAGGTTAGAAGTTAGATAAATAGGAATATTGGAGGAGCGAGGCAATGCTTATCTGCTTATTTGTAATATACATTCATGAGTTAAATGTGTGATGGAGAATTACTGCTGCAAGGCAGTGCTTCATTCTATTCTGGTTAATATCCAGTGACTATACGGCATTTTTTTTAACTCTCCCCTTCAAAAAACTTTAGACAGTCCCCTGGTCATTACTAGTCTCTCTAAAACAGATTTAACCTGAATCACTCGGTCGGTCAAATCGGAAAGCTGGGATTAGAACCTAGGTCCTGTGCTTCTGTGCCGCCAGATCCTAATCACTAGACCATATTTTCTGTGTCGAGTTATAACATATCCACCGTCTCATCCCTTCCCGCCCACTCTTGCCCGGGGGCTTTCTTTGCACAGGGTGAATTAATTTAGTTCCGAGATGGCATAATATGAATCTTTCTGAAATGTTCAAGGTATGATACGTTTTATCACGCATGTTAAATCCTGGGAAAACCGGTTTCCCCTAATCTTCACGAGTTTGGCTCACTGGTGAAGAGTTCTCGTGCCTGTATCTTCGCCGTGAGCTGGGTCTGCCACGGGCAGAGTGTCTAGGATGCCTCCGCACCTTGTTGGGTCTTGTCGAGGGCTCTTGTTGGACCTACACCGCGCCATCTTGGAACAATTTGTGTCACTCAGCGTTAGTATCAATTTGTGCAATGAGAATATTGGTCGAGCGCCAAGCAGATCTACAGCAACAGGTCTGTGGGGGCAGGTATCCTCCCGGGACCGCAAGGGCGACAGACCAATCAGACAAAACTACTGTTTCGGCGACGTAACCCTGTGCTGTTACTGTCCAATCCACCGTTTTGCCAGCTTTAGCACCCCGTTCGACAAATTTTCACTGAATAGAACGAACTCACAAAGTGTTTTTTTGTGTGTAAAGACTAGCGCAATGTTTCCCTCGTGAGGTGATATTTTGCAAATCGGAAGTCGGTAGTTTTGTGAATTTAGAGCACTCACATGTTGTAGCTTATTCTATTGGTGAAAAACTTCTCACGCAAACTAAAGTTAGCGATACAATTTCCTGCAAAAAAAGGAAAATAGCAAGGATTATTGCTCACAAAAGACAATGAAATGCTTTGAAGAAAAAAATAGCAAAAAATTGCAACTTTTAAAAAACTGTTTAAAAGGCATGTTGGGAGGTATTAAAGACAGAATATAAAAAGTTTTGTAAGAGTTTGAATATGTATTAAATTTTCGGGAATACAAAAAAATGCAACTGTTCTCATTTTGAGAGCGTTTAATTCCTTAAGTTTCTTGATTTTGGAGGCAGCAAAGTGTTTTCATTTTAGTCCCCTCGCAAGTGTGCATGTTTTGCATGTGAAAAATCATATTTTTTTTTTAGTTTATTGCGTGACATTGACTTTTGCAAAAAAATATTTGGTTTGTAAGCATTGTCTGAATGTGAAGTTCGAGGCCTTCATGGAGAACATTTTATGTCCCTCTTCCTTCCAAAGGGAAAATATTTTTTGTAGACTTATTGCCTTATTTAGTGTTTGGGAACAGTGTACACCACCACGAACGTAGTGCTGTACCTTGTCTGCCAAACAGTTGGTTAGCGCGCTCTATTTAGAGTTGGACAAACCATCATGTTTCCAGCAGCGTGTCCTCTGCTGCCTCGGACGACCCCAAGGGAATGCCAGGGTGTCATGAAGATCACAACAAAAAAACTTCTGCTTGGAGAGTTTGTTTTTGAAAAACAAAAAAAACTTTGCTGAACAGCTACATGAAACACAACCGATGCTTAGCAAAGCTATAGCGCTGGAGAGGAGGCACTGACTATCGCTCCTCTGATCGTCTCTATTAGGCACTCAGAGATCTCTAAATATGGTTGGCGTTCATCTGGCAGAGCTTCCACTACCCTGGAAGGATGATGGGTGCCCCATCAAACCTTAAATAACACCCTTACTTATGTATGATTTTGTTACATCAGGGTAACAGCCATAATGCTAACAATTATGACACTTTAATTTATGCAGCCACAAACAGAATTGTCTCTTGGGGCTTCTGGAATAGGAATGAATATCTGACTCAGGACCACTGATTTTATAAATTTCAAAAGGACAAAAGGTTGAAGTGGCCCTGGTGTTAAACCAGTGACACACGTGTTATGGAAATGTTTATGCTGTGCTTACTCAACCCACTGAGCTACTCTTTGTGCCTATATGCTAGCTGAAAGTTTCCAATGCAGAAACAAAAAAGCCATTAAAAAAAAAAGTGTGTGTCTAAAAAAAAAGGAAATTTCTTTGGAAAGCAGCAGCAGTCCAAAATTTAGCATATTTCCTTGTGGGAGCACTAGATTCTATTAGTTTAACTAAGTAAGCAGTATCATGTGGCTATTGCACAATGTTTTAATTACGTATTCATTTTTGTTATGGCATTATTTTATGAACCTGTATTTTGAAGAGTTGAGGCCTTAATGTCTGTGAATGCTGAATGCAAGAGGCAGAACACCATGGCAGTGTGACCATTTTGCAATGTCTGCCACCGTTTCTTCACGTGTCCCTGCTCCTCACACGGTGCAGGTTTGAATCTCGGCGTCAGCTTTGGGTCAGCTCCCTGTGATTCTGGGCAAATCATGTAATCTCCCAGCGCCTGCAATTCAGCGCCTTGAGACGCTTACGGGTGATTTTCTGCGCTTTACTAATCCTGGATTTATTTGTTTAGATACTCAGTCTTTCACTGTATCCCAAGCTCTCTCACTGTCAGTCCATATTGGTCATGCTCGCCATACTATTTGTCCACGCACTCCACAGTCTTCACATTCTATCTCATTGGTCCAAAGTTCTCAAAGTATCTACGCAGGTGCCCCAAACACATACGTATTGAGCCCCAAAACCTCCCCACTGGCTGTCTATGCGCTCTAAGCCCCTCATATTGTCTTTCCTTGTGCTTATGGCACACTTTGCCCATATACCCTCGTTCCACACAATGTCTGCACTCTAGACTCCTCACACTGTCCATGTACCCCAAGCTTATCCATTCTCTCACTGTCCCAAGCTATTGACTATGTCTGCCCATGTATTCCAAGCTCCTAAAAGTGTCTGGCTGTGTGCCCAAGCTGTTGGCAGTGCCTGCCTCTTAGCCCCAAGTTATCCACACTCTTTGCCTGTGTGGCCTAGCTGCTATGTGCAGGGCCTCTGGATTGTGCTGCATTTGCATATAGTCTATCAATTGCTGCATAATCAGCAGATTTTAACAAAACAATGATTCTTGATCAAATGATTCAAAAGTTACTAAAAACGCAGCAACACAGAGGAAGGCCATTTGCAAAGTTTAGCTGATCACCTTTCTGTAGCTTATTGTTGTATTTGGCTGCTAAACTGGTAATAGGTGTAACCAATGCCCAGTCAGTGTTAACAAGTGTGAAAATAACAATACAATTAAGCAATACTATCACAAAATGTGCTGTGTTGTGCCACATAATTTGCCTTTTCTTGCTGCATAATTTACTAAACTCTGCGCATAATTTGACCATCCCATGCCACATAATTCCAGTATATGTGCCACATAATTCCAGTATATGTGTCACAAGCTCCTCATGGTGTCTGTGTACCCCAGATGTATCACTAGAAGCTCACTCTTTGAGTAGTCCAGGCTCATCACAGTATCTGTCTTCAAACCTCCTTGCACTATGTATACTACACAGACCTCACACTCATCACATTCCCTATGTGCCACACTCTTCTCACATTGTCTGCCTATATGCCCAATGGTCGATTACACTTTGTGTCTTTGTGTCTAAAGTTCCTCACACTTTGGCCCATGTTTATACTTTTTTAGAGTCGCATTTGCATAATTTTTTGACGCAAAAGCGGCACAAACTTGCAAAATACAATTGTATTTTGTAAGTTTGCGCTGTTTTTGCGTAAGTTTGCGCCGTTTTTGCGTCAAAAAGCGTCGCTAAAAAAGTATGCATATGGGCCTTTGTGTTTACATAGCGCCACGTGGCACACTAGTCTGCTTCACAAAGCTGATAACTCAGAAGTATGCAGTGTCACTCTGGATTGTGGCAAAAGTGCACTTTAGAGACCTCAAGGGAGGCCCCAGGGGTATGCAGCCAGAACAAGAAACACGTTTATCCTGGTTACCTTTATCACTACAGACGGAGCGATATATCTTGGTGGTGATGAAACTGGTTTTCGGCCTGTGCGTCTCTACGTGTGCTGCCAGCAGGCATCCATGTTGACGTCGCTGCACGCACGGCGGTAAAAGACTGATGCAACGGCGAGCACTGGATGAACAGGACGCAGGTTAATTACCCCAGGCCCAGCGCGCCAATTAGGGGCCCCCAGGGGCCGTTATTGACTCACATCTTCTGGCTGTTGGTAGAGCTGCGACAACAGGCTGCAAAACAAGGCCGTGTCAGCACTTGTTGCGAATGAAAGGTCGATTTGTTATTTAATTCACAAAGCGGTGTCAAAGATTTATTGGTCGACGGGAAGACCTGGACATATGCGTCACGGCTGTGGCAGCGCATGTGCAGGATGTGGTGTGTGCCGCCGGCCCTGCGCCACTGAATGTAAGTGAGGCCTTAAACAGAAGTGAATGTAGCGTTACAGGCACCTATCAAGGTTATATTGCCGGGCAGTTTAGGAGTACGATGAAGGTTAATATTCGCTGCAGACATTTGAAGTGGCATGAACATCCCAGGTTCAAACCTCGGCAAGAGATAGTCATCATTTCTAATGGACAGATCGGTAAACTAGGTGCAGTTAAAGTGAGTGACAGAAATATGCCAGTGCTGAGAAGCACGATATTACAAGCTGTAATCAATATTAAGAACACCTTATGGAAGACCATAATTAAGGCGCATGGCAACAAATGAATACTGTTTTTTTTGTGCACGATTGAAGCTGCAGATTCTGAAGTGTTCATCAAATGCTTCTTCAGCATTCCTATGAGTTTAGGCCAGGGGTTTGGGAAGTCGGGCCACAGCTCAGAAACCAACCCTTAAGGAAATTGAAATTTTCTGGAGTGAATGGACGCTGTGCTCAACTATCTAAAATATGTTCTTCCACATGTGGCCCAGTATGAACATTCTAATTTCAGAAAGTGGTTGCTGCAGCTCTGCACCCCTCACAACTTCTATATTTTATTGGAAATTACCTAGTGCTCCTGCATACAGTACAGAGGTGACGGACACTAAAAAACCTGGAAAGTCCTGGAAAGAGCCTGGTGAGAAAAAATATTTTACTGAAGATACAATTAAATATAAGGAGGCTGCTAAGAGTTGTGAGCCAAAACGTAGGTGGCTGCGCTCTGAATGCTATTCTACTCGCTTGCTGGCAATATTATGCCAGTGGAAATGTTTAAAATTCTTCATGAGGTATCTAAGCAGCCAAGCTCTTGCACCAAGGATTTGCCATCATCTGAACTTTGTGAGTCACTGGCCAAGTATTTCATTAGAAATTCTAGGGTATTTGCCAATTTCTCCTTCCTTCATTTGTGGAACCACCCCCCTTTTAATGTTTAACCTTCAATGAATTGATTCAAATTTTTGGAAGATCTCATGTACGAATCCTGATTCAGGTTCTAAAGCAATAAGCTCAGTTAAGTCCAGCTCCCCAGGCAATCCTTGCCCAACACTCATATTTCAACTGGTGACACTTATGATTAGTTCGGTGGTATGTCAATTGGTGTGCGCAGCTCTTCAGTCTGTCCAATGCCTACTGATTGGAAAAAGGCTAGTGTTGTCTCTTTAATAAGAAAAGCCCACTAGAGTCTACAGTTTTAAGTAACTATCACCCTGTTGCCATTTTGTGCAAAAACTACGAAGAGAATCATAACTATCCAGCAATATGACAATATAGCTTCTAATTCTGTTTAAGAACCGACTCAGACTGGTTTGACGTCGCTGCAGGGTGGTCGCTCCTTTCCATACCTGACAACATGGAATGAGCTTCTGTTTTCGCTTTGATCTGAGTTCCATCAATTTAGATTTAGGGGACAGCTAAAAAAATTATGCTCCTTTGCATTAACAGTTATTTATCATGTTCAGGACAGCTGGATGATTTACCTTTCTATTCAGCATCACTGCACCCGGGGGGTAACTGGGCTCACTATAAAACCAAGCAGTATATAAATACATTGGAATCGAGTTAAAGCTTGAAGACATCTTGGCATTTTACATATTTAATTTTGAAATTACCAAAGATGAACACACTGGAACACACATTTAAGATTTTTTACATTATTTTTAGGTAGTGTGTTTTAGTCATATATTTGTATATTCATATATATTATACACATTAATTTGCTGACAAAACATATACTAACAGACCTCATAGTTAGATTTAAAATCTTCTGAGGTAAGGCCAGTTCTGTCACCACCTCTTCTAATAACAACTTCCAAATGCAGGTTTACTTGCCTTACATTTTGACCGTGAGATTGTTGTGCTGAGGTGGTGACCATGAGACATAAGTTTTGTCAATGAACTTGTGGAATTTGGAATAGTACACTCACACAGGCCCAAAGCAATGCTGTAAGTGACAGGTTGTTCCTCTATATTATGGTAACCTAGGAAACTTTGATTTCAAGGTACAAACTTTTTATGATTTAGGACTTTCTTTGCAGCCATTTGAACCTGAAGGAAGCCCATTTTGTGACAAATGTGGCACTTTATGGCATTTCTGGTATTTTTCAGCCGCCTGTGATGAGCCCTGATCTTTACTGTGGTGGTTATCAGGAAGGTTTGTTGTAGGACGATTGAAGCCAGAATATTGAAGGGTCACAATATCGTTGCCAGAATATAGAGGGACAAAATATTGAAAGGTAGGTTTGTATAGATTTTCTATACTTAGCTCCACCTATACATTGCTTGATGATGTGTAGCTCCATGGAACATAGATGTGGAGTTAAGAATAGCAAATCCATACCTCCCTCTGTGCACTTACCTCTTCGATATTTTGCCCCTCGATATTCTGGTCATGATATTGTGACCCGCTGATATTTTGGGTTCAATATTCCCTACCACAATCTAGCAGGCATACACTCACATAGATCAGTTTTACGCATCATGTAGTTCAAGCATGTTATGAAAAGTCATTCAACCTTGCACACAGCTGACTAAGAAAGTCTTCTGTTTCTGCTTCATAATTAAACCCTGGAGGGCACATTCTTCGTGAATGTTTATCCAGCGAAACACCCAGAACCTCAAACATGGGACACATTATTGCCCTTCGCCAAGGACATAAAAAGAATGTGCTCAACCACATTTTAGAGCCCTCAACAGACACTACTGGGTTATGCAGGTGCCCAGCCACTGGCCGGCCTGTCCCTTTGGATGCAGAGTATAGTGATGGGACTAGTAGGTCCGAATCTAAGTGACTCGAGTCATGATTTTTATGCTTCCCTTTGAAATTAGGGAGGCCTCATAACTTCTTTCATCAGCAACTGTCCCTCCTGAACCCAAGGGCTTGGGAACCTTGATTTTATCACCTACCACTACCAAATAGGAGCCTTTGAGGGAAGGGGGGGCACACCTTCTAGGTCAACTTTTCAGGTTTGATCAGCATTTCCAAAGCGATGCTGATACACAAAGTTTGAATTACCCGAAATCTAGTTAAATGATAACCTATGCCACCAGCATCTGGGGGGCATTGAAATTGTACGTGCATGACCAGTGGATCATGAAATATTGATCCTGGTCAGGAAAAGTGGGCGCCGACTGTAACCATAAGGTCTTGAGTGACTCTGGTACCCCATTAGACCAAATTTTATTTAGTTTGAAAAAAAAATGGGACTATGATTTACTTTGCATAACTTCAAAAAGAAGCACAAAGAAAGCTGGACTGACCTCCTGCACAGATTTGAACCTCGCAACCTGTAAGATGATAAAACATTCAGCACCAAGGACGCTCTGCAGATTGCCTTGGTGTTCTTCTCTGATGGGACAGCACCATCCCATTTTAGTCTGGAAGGACCACTTAACCAATTTATACCACAGACCACCGTGCAAAACAGATGGTTTACCCTTAAAGGATTGTCCATGACTATCTCTGGATCAGTGAGGACTAGAGGCTTCAATCTGCCATTAATCCTTATGAATCTTACTGCACTTTTATTCTAGAGTTAAGCCTGTTTGTAGTATTAAACCTGTTTGTTCACTGAAATGGATTTCATGTGTGATAATGAACTGGTTATACTATCTTTGGTCCATCTCAGACACCAAAATGGCGACACACGAAGCAAAGCAAAGTAAACAACAGTGTGGATCATATTTTCCATGTAAAACGATTTTGTTTCTTAGCAGGTTAGTGAGTGAGGCGATGAAACAGCACTGAATTGCACAATACGAAATCTCTCATGGTCTATGCAAAATGGGAGGAACTAAGTTGAAACAGCAAAAAAACACTCAGGCCCGTATTTATACTTTTTTAGCGCCGCATTTGCGCTGCTTTTTGGCGCAAAAACGGCGCAAACATACAAAATACAATTGTATTTTGTACTTTTGTGCCGATTGTGCGTCAAAAAGCGACGCAAACGCGGCGCTAAAAAAGTATAAATATGGGCCTGAGATTCCATGCAAAGCTAGATCAGTCTAAATAACGTGAGCTGGCTTTGCCTACAATCTAAGCATCAAGTAAAACCAGATGCAAACAATGGGCAAGCTGAATATTGAGTGATATTTCTATGCGTAATGTGTTACTTTAGCAAAAATACACGTTATCGCTTTCCCTTGGTGGGTTGTTTGTGTGTAGAAATTTGTACTGGAGAGTGTACTTCTAAAATAAATTACCTGCAAGATATATGTATGCAATATATATGTAATTGCCTCTACACCATGGGTACTCACAAACATTTTCCCAGGGGCCAAAACGTTTGGTCTGTAACGTTCCTGGGGGCCGCATTGATGCCAGGGCGGTGGCGGTCAGGTGGGGTGACTAGGGGGATTGGTGGCAAGGTAGGTGTAACGGAAGCAAGGGATATACATCTAGTGGCTGAAATAAACAGTTGGAAACCAGAAAACCTGAAATTAATCCTGGCTTACCCGCTTTTCCAAATTGTGTGATCCTAGGCAATTGTTTAGTGTCACTTTCCCTCCTTTTTCTGCATTATCACATTTGAGATTACCTCAAAATACATGATTCATGGTGTGCGCTGCACAAAACCTGCTTCTATGTTTGATTTAATAAACTATAATGTTGTTTATGTATGATAGGAACCCAGGCCACCCATAAAGTGCACATACCAAGTGACTTACCCCTTTAATTTACTATTGGTGGGGTTCTCAGGGTAAGGGAAATAATTAATGTTTCCAAATTTATGTTTGAAAACTATCACTTTAAAAGGAATACATCTTGATGCACTGATAAAATAAATTGTACTAAGGCGAAAAGGTTCTGCATGTTAACTAAATACACTTAATTAATTTTGAAGAGATTGTCTTAGTTTTACACATGCTGCAAGATGTCTTTAAAAATGAAAGCGTTTTTAAAGTTAAGTGCAGAAGTCCCCAGTTACTTCCTTTCTTTAGCACTAATTAAGTTTGAAATAAATGATTGTGTGTGCATTTAATATTTTTGTTAGTGCGGAGTCGAGCAAACAGCTGCCCAGTGCTCCTGTTGCCAAAGGGGCCGCATGTAAAGGTGAGAGGGGCCGCATGAGGCCCGCGGGCCGTACTTTGAGTATCCCTGCTCTACACCATGGTGTAGCTGTTTAGCAAAGCTTTTTTGGCACGAGTCCGGCCCACGACATCAAAGACACAGGCTTTCCATAAATAGAGTGCTGCACAATTTTCTCCCAGTAGCACAACGCAACCCTGTGTGTTTTCACACAGTGCTGCGCAGCTCAGGTTTTAGCCCCACTTTGCTTAAGCCAGGCTCAATTGCCCCAGTAAGCTCCCTGGGAGAGTCATGAGCTGTTTCCTCAGATCCAGAATCCCGGCCATGAGGAAACAGCTCACTGGCCCTTCTCGATCAGTTTGTTGACCACCTACAACTTCAGCATCTGGGAAAAAGCCTGAGGTTTCAACCGATAATTCACAGAAATGACGCTGTTCTTAATGTAACTCACGCATGTGTCCTCCAGGTACAATTTATTAAAATTAATTGGTAAACAAACACCAGCAGGACTCAAATTTCCATGCCAGGACGCCAAAGAGTGTTTTCCATTAAAGGAGTATTTTTCCTTTCAAGGAGAACATTAATGGGAACAGAGGGTGTCAGACAGGGAAACAGCTCTACAGCTTTGGCTCCACACAAAACAATACTTAATGCTTAACAGTAGTACATTAACATAATGGTTGAAGCACTATAATGTGGCTGTACCACCTAAAGCACGTCACAAAGTGCAATGGCTCTGCTAAAAAATCTTTCATTTGTAAAAAAACAGAAAAATAAATGCAGGGGCCCAAAGTTTTTCGTAGGAGCCCATCACTGCCGCTGCCTGGTGAAGGCTGGGAATTTCGATGGAACATAATATCGTTACAAAAATATCAAAAAGTACGTTTCTCTGCATTTTCTATACCTAATTCCACATATATGCACCTTTGTGCTATATATAGATCTTCAAATTGATAGATGTGAAGTTAAAAATAGTAAATCTTTACCTCCTTCTGTTCACTTACCTTTTGCTATTTTGTCCCTCAATATGTTTATAATTATATTCTCTCTAATCGATATTCAGGATTCAGTATTCTCAGCCACAATCAGGTTTGGATTGGGATCAAAACTAGGTCAAAGCACCGCCAATAAATGGCCCCTATTCAAGATTACGCTTTTTTGCAAAATACTACTTCAGTATTTTGAAGGGGCTTCAGCCTGAACTCCCAGGTTCTCCCTGGACTGGAAACAAGCATTCTGGGACCAGTTCTGGGGTATCACCCTTCATCAGCCAGGCTTTTGAATCCAGTGGCACAGTGAGCACCGGACCCATGTCTGGACATACTCTTCCCACTTAGGGTGACAAAGCAAAAAGAACAGATGATGAAAGGAATGCTGAACAAATCAAACATTAACCCCCAGTCACAGATCTGGATTTAATCCATTGTTTTATATACTCACCATGCCACCCCAATTTGGACTCTACCATATGCAAATCAGTCTTTACCCTGCTCCCCATGGGAACAGGCCAGGTCCTCCCTGGACTGGAAACTAGCAAACTGGGACGAGGGATGAAACCTCGAAACTAGTCCCAGAATACTTGTTAAATGTTTGACATTGTTCACCATTCCGTTCATCATATTTTTGTGTTGCTATAGTTGCCCTAAGTGGGAAGGGTACACCCAGACGTGGGTCCCGTGCTCACTGTGCCATTGGAATCAAGCAAACCGGGCTGATGAGGGGTGATACCCTGAAACTGGTCCCGGGATGCTTGGGGAAGTTCCAGGGAAGACCTGGTCTGGCAGTTCGGGCTGAACTGTTCCCATGGGAAGCAGGGTCAAGAATGAATTGCATATGACTGTGACCAAACTGGTGTGGCATGATGAACAAACAAATGATGGATTTAACCTAGATCTGTGACTGGGGTTAATTTGTCCATCATCTTTTTGTGTTGCTGTAAAAATCTCTCACGCATTAACGTTTGTGTTCTTAACTTCACTGAGCTAAAAAATGCAAACTTTACCAGCACAAATCCTAGTGCACAGATTAGTTCACACTGGCGACCACACAGGAATGTCAGTGAGGAGTTACTGCAGCACCAGATGCTTATAGTTATTTAGACTATTGGTGATAGCATCCTACTTCTGGATGCCACTTCCAGAGTTCTCCAGTTCCCCTGATCATTACATGAAAAGCTCATACAGTTCAGGTTTATTCTTTACATTCTGAGAATTGTAGTCCTGATTGTAAATATGATCAGCAGGGCCACAAATCCCTAAATACAGGGATAAAACTTGGAGTAGATATCCATCTCATGCATAGAAAGGGAGAAATTGCTGCTTGGGCCATCTCCCCCTGCTCACCGCTCCCATCAGGGAGACGGGGGCAGTGAAAGTCCACTGCTGGCTCCCAGCTGGAGCGATAATGGCCTTTCTTATCTGGACTCCAGTGAGCCCACTTCTGTTCAGGCCCCCTTCCCTTTCTCAAGCTGCATACATGAATGTGCCCGTATCCAACGTACATCAGCTTCTTATACCATTGGGTTGGACTAGCAAGGCACTAGGAATGACACTGCTGGTCCCCCTTAGGGAAAGGGTTGTAATGGAGGCCCATCTACCACACAGCCACAGGCCTTCAGAAAGGCCGCTTAGGCCCCACTAGGCTGCTGGGGGTAGCCGAACAACACAGGCAGATCTCAAATTAGCCAACACACCGTCCAAAAAAGCAGTCCACAACTGCAACTCAAGGACCACCTCATCACCCATTGCCTGACTGCCCGCCTTACCAATCAGAACCTGGCCACCATCAGGCTGCCTAGTCTTGATTCGACTTGTTGCCTCTTTCTTCCACCACTTCATGTTTCATTCTAGTGGGTTCTTTTTCACCATCTTTCTCACTTTTAAAACTGTTTCCCTATCTTTCTTCTCCTTCTTTCTATTCTTTCTGGCATTTCTGTCTGTTGCTCTGGGTCTGTTAATGAAAAATACGTCCAAAAAGTGAGTCCCGGTGCACACCGCTACTGGCACAAATAAAGCAAAGGCACTAACTTGTTTTTCCTGACTCTCTTTCGAGTTCTTCGCCCCGTTCTGCATAGTGTTAGAAAAAGTAGCAAATAAAAGGTGCGCATTTTTAATCCTGGGCCCTAGCACTGTGTTTGTAGATTCCAGGAGAAAGATGTATGGGAACATTTTACACTTTATAATGGTTTTGCAGACCAGTATGTTGGTAGGAATGCTCCTTTCCAATGCTATAAATGTAGGCCAGCTGTAAGAAGGGTCTAAATTTTCCACAAAACAATAACCTTGAAGGAAAAAAAAGAAGAAAACTCAGCCATTAGCGGCCCAGTTTCCCCCACTTTGAAGAGAGCATGTGCGCAGGAGGGCGGCTGCAGTTACACTCATAAATAGTTGTCCCATTTACTTGCAAAATTACTTGAAATCATAGGAAGGAGCAAATTTGCCGTGTAATGGGACGACGGACGGGATTTTTACAGGCATGTCCAACTTTGTGGCCTTCCAGAAATGCCTGCTGTCTGCTAATTAAAGCAGCAAAAATAATTGTGGTCAGGCCTGGTCCTGTGATTAATTTTTATTCTAAAAAAAGTTTTTTCCGCAGAGACAGTGTGGCATGCCCGGTTCTTTTTCGTGAAATGACTACTGTTGTGTAGAGCATGAAAAGTGTCTGAAAGCTTCATTATGCCACCCCCCAAAAAAATTCCCTCCCACTTTACCCTTTCCTTGCCACCGACAATAAAGAATTTATGGGGTACTGAACATTTCTCCGCCTTGATCAAAAGGAAACACTTCCCATTCCCTTAGTACTTTGGAGGGGGTCCTGGTGAAGGCCCCAGACTTGTGTTGCTTAAACCTGCAGATACGTTAATGTTCTGCTGCCTTTTGGCTGGGTTGGGCTGAAGAAATACCATGTAACTACTTGCATTCATTACTAAGTCTGAGATTCAAGACAGGCGTTGGGAAGGCTCAGTGTTAAGGCCTTCTGGGGCCCCTGCAACAACTTTGAATCTATGGTACCCATTTTTTCTGCTATTTGAAGCACCATAATACGATATAATATTGAATTATATGTTAAAGTTTGAGGCGTAGAAATAAACTGAAGAGAGAAAAAGCAAACTTTCTCCCGGGGCCCTTTGGAAGGTGGGGGTCTGGTCAATTGCCCACTTTGCCTTTGCCTTAAAACGTCATTTGCTCAGCCCCCAAGCCTTGTCAAATGACGTCACTGATAAGCATACAATAGGCCTGTGGAGACACGCCAAATTGTTCTTACTTACTGAGGTAATTATTAAATAACCCTTGTGCGATTTTTGTGGTGTGCAACCGCAGTACTTGACACAAACGGAAGCCATGTTCTGTTGGGTGTGAACTGGCTGGAGCACCAAACACGATCATTGTACTCCTAGGCTACATTGAAATGGAATAATATAATGTTTACATATGTTATTGAATATATTTTCAAGATCGATCGTTATACATCATTTGAGTCAAACAAATTACTGTCTCCAAATACTTAATGTCTGACGCAGCAGTGAGTGCTCAGAAGAACCTGGTCATCTGTTTCCAGATGTATCGGAAAAGCATCCTGGATGATCCATGCAGAGTTGTGCCAAACTTTCTTTTTCAGTATAATACATGTTTGAAAGTTTACAGAAACAAATAAAAACCATGTATGATGACATAACAAAAATATAAAGAACTTCATATGGTGAATACATTGGATTATGTGACGTCTAAGAATAAATAAAAAGCACAACAGCAGAAATGGACTTCCAGATCTGTCCGGTTTATCCCTTCCGGGCTTGGGCTTGACATACAGCCGTATAGCAGGAGTATCAGTGTAAGTCCAGGAGGACGAGCCCATGCTACATTGTTAGGATACCAATGACTTTGTAAATCAGTTCTGCTTGGCTTGATTCGATGTAAATGTGTTTTATGTGAATATCCTTAAAATCTGGCATCGACCTGACCCACCCATTCTGATTTATGGTGGAGAATCTTTCACTTGTGTTATTCTGTAGGATACATTTACAGCTAATACCAGGGCTACGCATTGCCATTGACACATTTTTTACATTGCCCCCGCAATAGAAAACACGTTTGCTCTACAGGAAACAGCCATGACGTAAAACACCCAGGTCATGACTATTGCCACTTTGCCATGGTATGTGTACCACCACTGTTGTGCCAGAAGTTGCATTGCCCCAATATTTAGAGCACCACTGTCGTGCCAATAAAACATTATCCCTGGATTTAAAGTATCAATGCGCAGCAAGTATTCACAATGCCATGGTTTGTACATTACTGGCAAACACCCCCAACTGTTTTTCGATCCTGTTGTACCCTGATTCTTACCTAGGTCATGTCTGAATCCACGCACTGTGTTTGTTTCCACGCTTTAGCGTTCTGGTCTGGTCATTCATGCACTTTCTGTTGAATGTTTTCTAACAAGACCTGCGCCTACAGCCACTAAGTCATACATCACAACTTCTGTGTTCCAGGTACTCTCTGGCTAGAATGCTGCCTCGTGAACCGGGTGACTATGCATTTAAATGTCTCCCTCACACTCTCTCTCCTTTCTTCCATCTTAGATTATGGCATCACTGCTGCCCATCTTCTACTTCTTCCTCTCCAAAAGCAGGACACAACAGTCCAGATGTATCTCCAAGAACTGGACAGATCATTCCAGTGGAGCGCTCCAGATGTGGAGGCCTGCTCAGGTCCATGAGGCGAGGATCTGGGAGGTCAGACTACTTTACCTAACAGCAGGGCTTAATCCTCGCTCGATGTCCACTCTGCCTTTCACCTGTACGAAATGAGCACCAGTTTCATTGGGTTATAATGACTATGCCTAACTAAAGCGCTAGAACCCAATACCAGCCAATGAGGCACTATACAAATTAATAGCAAAAAAAAAACAACACAATAACAAACTTGGCCAAAAATGTACAGGCGTGCTTCTGACAATAGACTACAGCACTCCATGTGCAGTCGTAGACTTGAGTTAATTGTGTGATAAACTATTTATCATCTACAGTAAATAGATGGTAAGCTCTTTACTACAGTACAAGGGTCACCATAAGTAGTACTCCACATGTATCTCGAGGACACAATATTTCGTCTAACCCCTCACAGTAGTAGCACACATTCCCTTTTTCTCTGGCTTACCCCCGCGGATGTCCACGTGAGCAGCACTTGCCAAAGTGCACTGTGTGTACACGACTGAAGATGTGTGTGTGTCTGAGATCTGTGCCGACAAACCTCAGTATTCGGACGTGATTACTGAATGTAACCTGCACTTTAACGCTGAATTGAATATTCCTTTCATTTTAGTTCTAACTATAGCGGAACTGTAGTTCTGTAATGGAATTTGCTTGCTTATGTTTAAGGACAACACAATTACTGGTAGAAAGTGCCTAGACGAGATGTGCTACGACATTGGAAGGGAAGAACTACTGATTTAGTGAAACCTAATTTTACAGGAACAACATTTTATTAATGTATGTTGAACTTCGCAAGAATGAGGGTCCCAAGATCAACGCTCAATCGGTGTTACACAGACTCCTATCTGAGAAGATAAGCATTCTCGTTCACCTCACTGTCCTCACTACTTGCAGTCACCATAACTACTGTACTCACTCGTCAGTGACTGAACAATATTACGGTCACTCTTTATGGTGAACGTAGCATTGCGATACTCACTCACTGCAGTCAATAGCACATGTTCGTTTCTGCAGCTGCAGGGATGGCTATAGCAAGGACTTTGTGAGAAAGTGCCGGGCGAAGCTCCATGCTGGCCACGCGCCTGGGCAAAACAGAATCACAGAATCATTCTCCATGACTGAGTTTAGGTCCAGATGACACTTCAGATTCCTTCTGCACCACAGAAGGGATGCTGCAAGTCTTGTAGCGGGGATGTTATTCCACATTCCGAGCACATACTTCGAGAAGGCTCGTGTCATGTCTGAGTGCTTGTTCAGCGTGGGTGAGATCCAGACCTGGAAGCACAGAACCTGGGGGCTAAAATGCAGAGTGCGAAGGTTTGTAGGTGAAGAGCGACTGTTGGTGGCACCAATTGATCCTGTTTCCTCAGAATCATGTTGCTCATAGTAATCTGCTGGACTCTTCCCAATAAAGTTGTTGTCTATCCACATTGTACTGTCTTTTCGATACCACACCGTGTTTCTTGGTTTTCTCTTCTATAGATTTCTTGTTTTCAAACCTCGTTCTATAGTGACTCCTTGCATTGCGTTGGCCTCGTGAGATTGTGATTTGTTACATCAGGTAGGCTGTGCGCTGTTTCTTACTGACTTGTTGCCAGTGCTTAATTTTAAAATAAAAACGTGCCGGTGCCCATAGCTGTCTTTTGAAACACATGGCTGCTGCATTTAAATGTGCAAACCATCTAGTTTTTTTTAAATCTATTTCCAGACAGTCCTTGCCTTTTCAGCTCATTCTTGCAGCTTTCTGCTTTCTCCCTTTGTGCAGCAGCAGCCGCTGCAAATTTCAGAGGGTGAGGTGAGGGAGGACAGGCAAAACATTTTAAGAAAAAAAAACACTTACCTCCGCTGCCCGTCTCCTGCCACCATCTTCTGCCGCCTCGCTGCTCTTGTGGTGTTCCAGCATTCACTGCGGGGACACCAGCACAGGCTCCCCAGCAATCCTGGTGCTGCTTACATGCTAGCATGTAAGCAGCACCAGGATTGGTCTGAGTGACTGCCATTCAGACACAAGCATGGGGTCTGTGCTGTTTCTCCAGCCCGACTGTATACAGCCGAGTTGGAGAAACCTAAGTACGCATGTGTGTTTGCCCGGCCGGCCAAACTTACATGCACACTTAGTGCACTCCCCCCTCCTCCCCCTTCCCACCTCCTTGTGGCCCAGCCCAGCCTGCCCCACCCTGCACCTGCTGGCTGAGCCAGCAAATGAAAAATGATGATAAAAAATAGCATGCTATCATTTTATTTTTCATCTGCTGGCTCAGCCACTGCAGAGGAGCCACCCCTGCCTTTGTGACGCTTTTTCATTTTTCTCTTCCTTCACCTTTACCATATCTGTCTTTTGCTCACAGTAAATGTTTGATGAAGAAAACTAAGTGCCAGCCCCCAAAAACAAGTGCTGGTGCCCTGCACCAGAAACCACAGGCTCAAATTAAGCACTGCTTGTTGCACATGATGCAGTAGGTCTTGAAGTTGATTCAGGTCTGAGTATTACGTTGTATACTGGGGGATAACAAGATGTGTCTAATGATTTTTGGGGCCATGGTAGAATCAGCGGACTCGCTGAGTAGGATATTGACAGAGGCCATGTAGGAGACAGCTAAGGCTTGCCCTGTGGATCTGAAATCTTCATCGATGATTCAGCGTTTAGGTCCATAGGGGGAAAAATAGTTGGTACAATACTATTTGGTTTTTCTTGGTTATGGGAGTCCTGAAGGTAAGGTCACTGTTGAAGAAACACATCGAAGATTCAAAATCCATGTTGTGTGGTGAAGCTGTTCCTTCATTAGGCCTTGATTATGGCCATAGACAATGAGAAGGAATTCTGTTTTGGTTGGGTTCAGAATGTGGTATTCTCTTGACTTTGGGATGATTTGGAGGGAGTTTTGGAGTCTGTGGGTGCCACTGGTAGTTGAGATGTTCCGGTAGAGGTTGATGTCACTGGTACATTGGTGCCTCTGGATGCTTTGGTTTGAGAGGAGGATTCCAAAGGGCTGCATGAATCTGGAGGGAATCATGTCGACCAGTGATCGCGTTTTTAGGAGTAAAGCTATGGTGTATGTAAAACCAATGCAGTCTGCTAGGATGTTTAGAGTAATAGTCAACAGTGTTGGATGCTGTGGAGAAATCAAGCAGGACAAGGACCAATGCTGCAATAACAAGTAGGGCATCATCCGCTGTTGCTTTTTTACTGTTTGTGTGCTTCAGCGGCACCTGAATGTAAGCCAGGTCGGTTGCAGCAGATGATTGACATTGCAGGAAACCTGCAGGTGGATGGTGACTGCTTCACCCACGTCAAGGGATCACAATGTTACTCTCACTCTTTCCACAGAATATAACGTGATACACTCAGTCATTTTAGTGAATACAATAATATTTTGATAATTGACTGTTATCATTATTAAAATGATTTACTCACTGTTTGAAGTAAATAAGTTATACTCACTGCAGTGCATGGCAGGGGAATGGCTGCAGGGCCTGGCCGCAGCCAATTTCTCCACATGCAGCCAACTCCATGCTGTGCACCGCCTTTGGCCGTGCTTGGCAGGGGTTTCCTGTGTGAATGGGTTGATTTTTAGGTCAAGCGCACAAGCGCTTTGACCTGTTGTAATTATTGTGGGCTTTTAACCAAGCCCACCGCACACCTATCAGTTTCACTTGTTTGTGGGCTTGCCTTTCAAAAATCCTTCGTTATCATTGGGAAATGCTTTATGTTTGCCCCTCCTTGGGGTGGTTTTGTTACCGCCTTGCAGACTGCCCCTGTTACATAGATAATTGCACGATTGCCGATACATTTGACTGCGAGCAAACTTATTTTTTTTGTCTCTCCTTTGTGCTCATGGAGGCCATGGCACTTTGAATTGGCTCGCTTATGTCAACTGTTGTACTTTTCATTTTCAATTTATGTGGCAAGAAAAGTCCAGTTAGGAGTTTACAATGCTAATAGCTCTAACTCAAGCACATGCAAGACCCATTGCATTGCAAATGCTTGTTTCTTTTAAGTCTGCTTTGGATCCATTGCAGATTTACCCTGGAGGTTATGCTGAACCCCATGGTGGATCCACAGATCTGCGCTTTGGCTGTAAAAAATAATTGGGCAATTTTTTTCCCTTGACCCCTCCATGTGACCTGTGGGGGTTGGATACCTGTATCCTGACCCCTTATGTGTTTTCCCCTTTTTTTCCTTCCTCAGCCCAAGTGAGAAAGAAAATGGTGGCCGCAACTTTCCAGACAGGTTGTGGCCAGCCAATCAGAGCTTTGCTTTTCCCCTGAATCCGCGGATCCACCTTAAGGATCTGTGGCCCTAGATATATAAAGTTCTTTTTCCTCTAATAAAATTCTGAAACTACTGAATGGATTTACACCAAATTACAAAAAGCACGCTTTCTGGACCAAGATATAGCTTTCTGCCAAATTTGGTGTAATTCTGTCCAGCGGTTCGGGCTCTAGTTGTGTCTAAAATCCCTATGGGTGAATTGCTTGGGGAAACACATTTTGGAACCCCCCTTTTTCTCGGCCCCCGATTGACGGATTACCCTGAAACTTTCCAGGCAGCAGCTGAAGTGAGCTGAACTCTACTTTTGAAAATTTCAGCAAGATTTGTAAGTGGCGCCAAAGTTATTGGCAAAACAAAAAACAGTTAATCTATAGGAATTAGGCCTAAACTATAACTATCTACTGGCTCCCTACCGCCAGTAGGTAATGCACCTGACCCATTAAAAATCACCAGTGCCTTAAAGTAAGAATGAGATAGGCATGGAAGGTGGGTCTGCCACCGAATGTCAAACCTGTTGACAGCCTGCTTAATTTTGTACCATATTTTGAACAGTAGCATCCACCCCAACAATTCTACACCAGAAGTACGGACTCTAGGCCTGTAAGATCCGACTCTGGAAATGGTCCATCAAAGTTACACAAAGCAGAAGACAGACGGTCTCATGCCTCGTCATTGGCCCCAGGCAGACTAAGGACATCACATTCATCATGCTGGCACTCTAGCCCATCCTAGACAGTCTATATAACATAATATCATAATGTTTTCATGTGACATATTTCCAATTGCTCTTTGGTGGTTTTTGCAGTTTTTAAGGCTGGTGATGGGTTGAACCACAATGGAGGGTTCTTGTACGGGGACTGAGACTCATGACCCTTACTATCAACCTGTCTCTGAGTTTGTACCCCAAGTATAGCTATGTTATCTGATTCTGGGTCTTTTAGTCTAGTGGGCATTTCTTGCTGCTTTTATTTGAGGCTTTCGTGGTGGTGTTTTCTCGTTCCTTCTTCCCCGACTGCTGACTTGCAGTTGTACCTAATCTTCATGGAAGCCTCTTTAGGGGAACTGATTTTGTGACTTACCTCCATGCAATGACTAAGGGGAAATGCATGTTCTGCCACTGTCTTTGTAATTGGGCTGTGGTTTGCTGTTCAGCGGTGTTACTTTTTCGATGGGGTCTGACTAATTTTACATGATGTTGAAGGTCTTGTGGCACAGTCTGTTCTCATGACCTGGTACCCACACATATGGACAGATATATTATGTCATACAGTCTTTGGTACAGCACAGGGTACCCTCTGGCCACACCACGTTGTCAGATCGTCCGATGCTCCAATTGTGCTGTATTACTGTAAATGTGAGACACATGATTGGCCCTCTGCATCTGTGTCCTGCTGTCAGCCTGCTCCCTGTCCCAGCACTGTGTGTGTTCACAGTAAGGTGCACAGGCAGGGTGGAAGGGCAGCTCGACCTTTCCTGCTCCCAGTCCCTAATCAATAAATTTATCTGCAGAGCCAGGAGTTGGGGCGATAACCACAAGGTGGTCGAGTTAGGGGACCACTGGTAACAAACCCCTCTCATTTCTCTGCTTGATCAGACTTGTGAGAGAACAGGGACGTCGGAGTTTGAGGGGACACCCTTTAGATGGTTTTAAGGGAATTGCTCCTGCACTCTATGAACCCAGAAGCTCATTGCCTAGGCTACTAGTGGCTCGTGTGACCCTGTGCTGACAGTCCTCTAGAACCATCCTAGGCTCCTAGTTGTGTAAACCCAATCTTAGGGTGCCAATGTGACTTCTTCAGTCGTGTTCCTGTTGTCTAGGTCCTACAAGGATTGGGGACAGATTAAAAGCATGACAGGGCCATATTAGAGGATGACGGGCACAGAACCTTGCCGTTTCACTCTAGGATTTCTGGAAGAGCAGAAGCCGGTAGCTGCAAGCTGACAATTTCATGGACTGATACCATTACCACTAGGCATCACTTCAAAGGAATGATGGCCACCAGATCTCAATCAACACTGCGCCGGGAGTACCAGGCCTACCCCAAAACCATTACTTGTACTCAGTTGTTCCCGAAGTATGCACTATATAACTGGATCTCTGTCCAACTAGCCTGGTACCACCTTGAACTATAATCCCTTCTGCAGTAAGATAAAAACAAACCTTTGTCAACAATATATACTGTCCGACCCCCATTACTGCACTTGTGATGACATTTCGAAATCAAGGGAGTGCTCATGTACAGGTTTCCACAAAGTTCGTTAGCTCACTTGTGTCCTTACAGATGAGAGCCAACATTGTCCAAAGGAGTCTTTCAAAAAGTAGGACTGTGGCCCAAACTGCGTTGCTGCCTCTTCTGTACAAGACAACAGCAACCATCTACGTGTTTCAGCCCAACCAGTAACATGTAGTTTGAGTCTCCAGGCGTAGATCCTTCCCTTACTGTGTCAGGACATACCCACTCCACTTAGAAAGAAGCAAAACACACAGAATGAAATGTACACATATGCAACAGTATACTGCTGCATACAAGAAAACCCAAAGAACCGGCTTGCAGAAAATGCCACCCGAAGTGCTGCAATAAATATGGATATAAAGGCTAAAAGCACAACTGAAATTATAGAAACACCTCATGTCATTAGCTAGTAATATAGCTCAGCGAGTTGAGTGCACACGTGAGCGATCTGTGAGTAACCTAAGGGGCAAAGGATCACATCCTAGCAGGGCCAACACAGCCCATTCTTCCAAGGTTGATCAGATGAGTACCACTGAGTTAGGGCCATCATGACCTCCCTGGCATTCAACTGCGAAGAGACTAATCCGTGTTCATCAATCCGTGTTCATCAGGCTCGTGTGGTACTGACTGGATGAGGTGAAAGCAGATGTTTCCCTGCTCGAGACAAGCCAATTGTCCTTATTTACATTTGAAAATAGGTCCAGTTGCATACATGTGTGAAACACACATGCCTGGGTCTCGGTGGTTTGCCACATAATCTCTTACAAACAAATGTATTCAAAAATATGGGCTCGCTTCTGTTGTAGTAAACACTGAAGAGCTGAGGGCAAGATTTAAATATTTATGGAAGTTCTCCAGCAGCCGAATAAATCTGCCTAGTTACAAATGATGCAATAATGTCGCTATGAACGGTTTATTGGGATTTGACATCCTTGAGCTGTGCTAAGGATGGGGCTCGGGCATACGGTTTGTTACAGGCATGGAACAAATGAGAACATTATGAGATGTCTCCAAAGAAATTGTTTCCACTTTGTTAAAGTCGATATTTATGGGTCAAACGTCTTTTAGTGTCGCTGTTAGAGATGAGCAAACGAGTTTCACAGTTAAAAAAAGAGATTATAGGCCGGAAAATGAGATGCATATTCAAGGGCATCAAACAGCTTGAAGAGAGGAGGGGAAGAGTTTTGTTTGCCTGCTTGCTGCTCGGTGCTCGCCCTTAATTCTGCCTTCTTCTTACTTAGAAGGCTGCTGCTCTCAGCCAAGACCAAAGAAAGAAAATGAAGGTTGAAGGAAATGCAAAGGAATACACACCATTCCAGGCAGTTCTTTGTACAGTAGCCTTAAAGGAGGGATGTTATGTGATGTGTTGTGCTGCACTGCGTTGCGTTATGTTCCCCTAAGTATGTTGCGTTAAGCTACATAACTAGTAAAGCGCACTGTCGCCGGCGATGCTATCCTGGCGTGGAGCAGGTGTGTGTCTACCCTTGACTAGGGCAGGGTAGTTAGTTTATTAGCCAGGTCTTCAGCTTCTTGCAAATTCAAGAAGAGAGGAGGCGGCTCTGGTGTGAACTAAGAGGTCCTTCCACCTTTAGGACAACTCCCGCCCCGAAGATCTAGTTCTGGTTGATACGAGGGCGTGGTGGATAGAAAGGGGGAGAGACAGACATGGGGAGATAAATGGAAACAGGCACAGAAAGGAAGCCAGATAACATGACGAGAGGCAGAGAAAGAAGAGAGAGGTAGAGACAGAGTGGGAGAAAGTAAAGAGGCAGACTGATTGTGATAGAGTGAGAAAGGCAGCAAGAGACAGAGAGGAATACAAAGATAGGAAACTCTGGGCAGGAGCATTCACACCCCCTGGGCACAAGAATTAGAACATCATGTGACCAACTGATATTGCCTCCTTTCCTCATAACTTCGCCTGTTTGCCCTACTGGTCAAATGATAATTAAATACTGTTGCCTGCGATTGCGACAGTAACAGATATTAATTTTCCCATCTACTCATTATATGTCAAATCCAAATGGCATGGCCCATTCCAGTATGTAGGGCGTTAACAGCGATTATTGACGTGCTATAACGAGCTCAAAGTTTATTACTGTGCACCCTAACCCAAGGAGTGACTGCCACCCCACTCAAAAAAAGCAAATCTCACACAGCAACAAAGTTCTTCAAGCCTGCAGCTTCTATGCACCAGATCTACTCTTCAAGCAGCAACAGTGATGCTGACAGAGGAGAAACCTTAATGCCAGGCAAAGAAATGAGAGAAAATGGGAAAATGCAATACTTAGGGCCACTCACT
Organism: Pleurodeles waltl; assembly: GCF_031143425.1. Lineage (NCBI taxonomy): Eukaryota > Metazoa > Chordata > Amphibia > Caudata > Salamandridae > Pleurodeles > Pleurodeles waltl. The sequence continues at coordinate 869,357,891 of NC_090440.1, read as the reverse complement.
AGTACAGGGTCAGGAAGAAAGTCCATTTGAAACTGCTGCTGCGAAAGGGAACTAGCAGCCAGAGTCACTACTGATGAGGCTCTGACAATAGTCATTGCCCGTATAGAAAGCATACTGCTTGGCCGATCAGATTGCAGCACCCCATCCAAGATGACAATATCAGGGATTGGCTTCTTTTCGTCAGGCCACTGACTGACACCACCTCTCTTCCCCTGGGTGCTGACGGCTGACCATGCTTTGAGTTCAATCACTTAAGCGAAGGGGGGCTTAATCGTGCTGGTAGCCGACGTTTGAAGGTGTTTCTTCCCAGGGATCAGTGATCGCTCTCCCTGCCTTGCTACATCTGAACTAGGCCCGCCTTCTTTCTTTGGGCATTACCCTGCTGCCCAGATTTTACTTGATGCTGGCCGAACCATCTGTATTGTGGTTACATATGTTTGCAGTGTAGGCCTTCTCTGCAGAATGGGGTGGTGGAAGTCATGGAGAGTGGGGGAGGTTTTCAGATGCACCCTTACTGTGCAAAGAGTGTTGTACAATCCGCAACATTCCATTGGTCCTGTTAGTTTCTCGCTAAATGTTATATACGTAACACTGAAGGAAATATCCACTTTTTATCCGGTTTAGTGGTTAATATAGAGTTCTGATAAATGGCAGCAAAAAACAAAGGAAATAAAAAAAATAACCATGAAGAGTTATTTTCCTTTCAAGGAGGGTATTTTCCTGTATATTGCCCTAAAGGAAGGACTGTAGCCTAAAGAGCGTGGGCCTGGTTTATGAAGGATTGTTCCTGGCTTAAGAAATGTTTACGATCGTACGCAGCCACAAAAGATGCTTCTGATTTACAATGGGTTCCCCTGTCCCAAGACAGTTTTAGGAATAGCTTAAGCCTGGGACAACTTTTAATCATATCACTCAGAATGCTTGCCATCAAAAATTCAATTTCAAATCCTCAAAGGCTTGGAAATGCACTCTTTCACCAAATTCTAAGATGGTCATTTATTGAAGGCTTTCAGACACTTGTGGGGGGGGGGGGGGGGGGGGGGGATCTGTGTTAATAGGTTTTACAACAAAATTATTTTGTTAAGAGAGATACAGGTATGCTTTATGCTATTATGTTGAAGTGGTCTTACGAGGTGTATTTGTTTTTTTATTATTTACTGTTAAATGAAGAAAAACAGCTCATGTCACGACTTTAATCGCTTGCATTACAAGCGAGTAAAAGCATTTTCTAGTGATTTTGTTTGAGCATTTCAATTTTGAGTTGGCACTGTAGAAAGAGCTTTAAGGAGAGATTTGAGTTTCTATTTATGGACTTAAACCAGTCTGATGCAGCAGAGTTTTCTGAAATATGTCTTGCTGGTGGTGCAGTTCTCTTGGGGAATTATTTCTCCTAGGCACAGGCGCTTAAACTATATATATATTCACGTGTTCTAGTAGTCTGTAATAAAGCAAATGTCACGGATTCATGTTTTAAAAACGCAAAAGCCTGCCCACCTTATTACAGCCCTAATGGACCTAGCAGAAGTTCTTCTGGTGGGAGATTCACAACTACAAAGAACACTTCTGGCTCCCTCGTACTGGTACATTTAAGATACCTGAAAGTGCACTTGCTTATGGTTCTTAAAAGCAAGCTGAATACCCAAAATATTTCAAAACATTCTAGTAAATTGTTAAACCTTTCACAATACAAAGACTTACATTTTTTCACAATTTCTGTGCTCGCCCTGTTGAAATATGGGCATTTTGCATAGTAAAACCCTTTTACTCTTTGCTTTGACTCTATTGTAATCTCCCCTAAAGATGCAGAACTTGAACAAAAGTGAAGCGCCAACAACAAGAATGGAATAGCTCACCACACACTCTGCCTTCATCAGTCACCGACTGGCACCCTCCCACACCATGCTCTACCTCCAAAAATGCATTAACCTCCACAAACTACCACACCCCCGTTTCCTGTTCAGTCTTCAACACTGCATTTTTCCATGATGTGTTACATATATGCGAGCATTGTCAGTGCCAGGGGGCTATTTACAACGATAGCTAACACTTTATAAGAAGCAGCTATATATACCATAAGACATTCTTCAGTCATGCCAAGATGGGGCATGAGGTAAGCGTTCACCAATGATACCTGGGCAAAGTGACAACAGCCTTTAATCCTTTCAAGGTTGACAAATTGAATACAGCGATTAGTAGAAACTCCTCCTATTAAGTGTTTAGAAATGTCAAAAATTGTATTAACAGCTAAATAAAAAAAGAATTCTTATTTTATTATACTCTTTTCCGAATGCTACTTTTGTCAGTTACCCCTTAAACACATCAACCTTACTCTCCCTATCATCAAAATATTCATCTTGTTGTTTCTAATGTGTAAACTAACATTAGACCCCCCCTTCTGGCATGGAAAGCAATATCATTTTATATTCATTATAGGAGGTTTAACCCTGCAGGGTTCCCGCCTGCATAGAACAGAGCATGTGTGCTGCCTCTGATAAGTAACTGCTTTGCCTAGATGTTACATTTAATTCTAAGTTCAAAAAAACTTTGGAAGTACACTTTTAATTCCACCTGCCTGTCTATCATTTAGTGGACTCCCTCTCTTCATTAAGTATTTCCACTTTCAAGCACCAATAGAAGTACAAGGAGGCTTTAAATGAAGGTTCAAGCTTGTGCAGAACTTCCAAAGGGCCCAACCACTTCTAGGCACTCTCGTCACAGTAAATCCATCTCTGCACTATGAGGTTAAGAGCTAATTTTGAGACCCCTGAGCTGATAAAGGGTTTTATGTAAATCAAATACGTCTGTAGGTTTATGAGATAGTTTTTTGGGGACAGAATAGCTTTAGTGTGTCATACAGAAGTTTTACTCAATTTACAACGCACTTTAGTAGCACACAACTAAACAACTGCAACAAAGAGGACTTAAACGAGAAGGTATGATTGTGATAAATTGATGTTTGTTACTTCACAACCTTTTAGTAGAAAAGGAGAGAGGACCTATTTTTGTTTTGCGGATATTAATTACGTCTGTTTATAAAACCTTTTTTTTAAAGAGTAGGTATGGACCTGCAACTGCTGAATGTAAAAACTTGTATTCTCCTAGCTACAGATTTTATGCCTGAGAAAGTAATGACTTTAATGTGAAAAAAGAGAAAACACTAATAAAGGATTTTGCTGTTCAGTTCATACTCCGGCAGATACATTCAGAGATGTATTTGCATAAATACTTCATGTGTTTTAAAGCTGTACATAAATCAATACAATTGCCCCCTCCGGCTTCCCAACAGGGCCTGGTGAACAAATGCATGGATTATATTAGGCGTTAGGTCAACATTGAAAAAGAAAAGCAACAGCTGAAGTATGGCATCCATTGTTTACAATGCATCATGCATAACTTAAATGGCAAAACGTCAGCTCCCTCCTGAAATATTTAATGCCCAAGACTCCCTAAAATATGGTTCCCACATACAGGATGTCCCCAGGCCTGATGCAGGCACGTCACTGGCGCAAGATGATTGGGAGGGCCTCTTTCAAAGGCTTACGGGGAAAGGAACCTTCACTGGGTTCAGAAAACCAGTGTTTGAGAAATGTGTGCAATGTGCTGTTGTGGAAAGTTATAAGCGTGCATAGATAGGTTTATATCCTACTGGTGGTTAGCCCACTGGCTACATGTGGCGTAAAGCAAAGTGGGATGCACAAAACACATTGAAATTTATTTAGATGTATGAAATAAAGTTCTGTTGTTATAAAGCACACAATAATGCTTATAAACTTCTGGAAAGTGTTAAAGTGACCAATTGGCATGTTAAAAATTAAGTGAAAGAAAAATCGTCCATCCTGTTCGTTATTTTTTTTTCATGAAACAGAGCAGTGGTTTTGAAGGAAAAGCAACAAAACATTTCTGTAATATCAACGTCAAAAAGGGAATCTTTTGGAAAAATCTCCACAAAACACCTGATTTTGAAAAACGAAATTAAAAAAAAAATTCTCTATAAACTAGGAAGTAAAGTAACAAAATATTTAAAATAATGACATAAATAAATTAATAGAGATTACTGTTTAATGAGTCTACATTTTCTGGCCTGACTGAGAGCATGGTTATTTTATTTAGCTTAAGATATGACAGTAATGATAAGAATAAGAAATAAAATAACAATAATAATAGCAATAATACGGATTAGGCAACCTGAACTTATCAATTTTACTCAAAATAGTATCACCCATCTAAAAGTTTTTCACTTTAACTCTCCGTCACATCTGTTGGAGGATGATAGTCTTTCAAAATGTTTTGTGTATTTCTTAACGCAAAGAAAGTTAAACATATGCAGGCGTGTGTTGCACAGTTGTTAATAGTCACATACATAAGACTGTCTTTCTAGGTACATCTTGGATTCGTTTTCGAAGCCCCATATAAAAAATATCCCTAGAGTCCTCTATAATTTCTGGCTCACTACGGGGTGGCATGAATTTTCCTGAGTTTAAAAAAATAAAAATAAAATAACACATATTTCTCCCAGTGAGAACAGTGTAAATTTGGAGAAAACCTAGACTGCCCACATTTTGACTTTGTTTCAGGACTGACTACTTTTCCAAGGGCGTGCATTTTGGTGAAATATTTTTGCATAATCTGAATGTAAAAAATGTAATTAATGATAGCCGTGTGACTATCCAGTGGGCTAGAGAACAAATAAACAGAACGTTTCAGAACATGTGGGTAGAAAAAAGTCTCGAGTACAGGGAAAACAAAATTGAATAAACAAGAACTGAAGAGAAACATATTACACAAGTACTGCAACTTATGATATATAATCAATATTATTATTCCATAAGTAATAACAATAAGCAACAGACTACTACATTTTAAATTCAAAACCTTATTAACAATACGATTAGCGCTGTTATTATTACATCTCTCGATAATGTCTTGATTACCAGTATAATTGTTAATCAATATATAATTGAAAATCATTCAATTAATCTATGTTAAATTTTCCAGGAACAAACGTTGTGTGGGGTTGGTACCTCAAATGTCCTATTCAGTTTTTCTTAGATAAATCACGAATATGACTTGATTGCTTATTCATAAATCAAAAACATCTCAACCGAATTTAGCCAGATTCTGAAAGCAGAAAGAATAAGTTCCTGTATATGACCATTAAAGGATGAAATTGCATCCTTCTCTGCAGTAAGGTTGCAAATTGTCAAAAGTCTTAAAATTCACCTGTTACGTTAACGAAGTAACTTTTTCTTATCAGCAGTTCATCGTACTTTGTCACCAAAACCTGCCACGCCCTATGCACAGGCATGCCACTGTGTATAGGGATATGGGTGCCAAATTAATGTTGCCTAGGTCCCTTATATGGTTAATTTAAATACTTCTGAAGTGTTGAAACGTTATTGTTCCTCTAGGTACGATTTTCAGTATATATATATATATATATATATATATATATATATATATATATATAAAATCAGGGCCACAATATTTGCTACACCATATTTTTCTCCATGTAAATTATGAGGTTGTAGATTTAAAAGTGGAAATATGATCTTCTTGTACTCATTAGTGATATACACCCTATTAGGAATTGGTGGGGAATAACATGTGGCTCTTTCAGCATTAGTATTCGGGGAAATAATCATTCAAAAAACATAGTGATAATGACGGAATCAGACCAAAACTGTAGCCACTATCAGACTGCAATTAAAGATTAAATTAACAGACGCCACTCAACTTGTGTGCTCATCCTTTGTTCATGTGGGCTAGACTACTAGTTTCACCTCTTCCCAGGCAGAAATATCTTCCACAAACCTCTGCCCAATGCCTTATCTCACCACCATGCCCTTGCATTGAAACTTTCGTAAAGATGTACACTTAAAAACATTTTATCATTTTGTCCACAAATGTACACCATCCAGAAAGTCCACACTACACACCGCTGTACATAATAACGGCTTTCATATAAAGGTGAGGGGACCTTGGCCAATGTTAAGGACACTATATATGTATGTTGTCTTATATCAATCACACAAGCAGGGGTGCCCCTTAAATTGATTTAGGGTCTAAATATGAACCTACTACAGGCTGCACATGTCACTGCCCATGCAAAGTATACTGGTAATGGGTACATAAAAAACATACTTCGACCTTCAAAAATACAATCTTGTGTTTTACATGGAAAAACAATGTGGTGTGGCAGATACTGTGGCCCTGATTAAAAGATAATGTGTTTTTATCACACCTAATAATGATACCACAGGGTATGGTATTTATCGGGTACGATAAATAACACCTGTTATGAGTTGGTGGAGAATTACATGCAGAATGTTGTGCTGAATGCACCAAAATGCACATGATAGAGTAACTATATGCTTTTCCCCAGTTAAATTTCGTCTGGTTTGACCTGCAGAAATTTAACATAGGTTGAGGTATTTAACACATCTGATAATTATCAGATGCATTAAATACCTACCAAGTGGTAATACTGACTCGTGCGTAAACAGTGGTGTACACATAGGTCAGAATATACTGAACAATTCGTAATCAGGGCCTCTATGTTTGTATTTCTCTCTCTATACAGCAAACACCCCAAAGCTGCTGTTCTTTCCTTGGAATGCAGTTGTACTGTCTATAAGACATCATTCCCCTTCCTTCACCTACACTTATTCAGACAGGCCAGAAGCGGTGCTGAGCGCTGATGTTACGCTGTTTCTATGTCTCAATCACTTATTACGCATTCGTCTCTCCTTCCTTACCCCATTGTTTCTGCCACTATGTTTATACAGTTGTTAAAGTGATGCAACTCTCAGGACACTTACTTATGAAAAAGCCCTTTTTATGTTGGTGTATTCAACATGCACCATTGTTTCCTCTCTCTTGTCTCTGCGGCTGAAATCGAAGTGAATGAACCTTACCAGGGGCCTGTAAAGTCATTAATTTGTTGTCCTGAAAACTTATTGAAGACTACAAATACTAGCCATAGTCAGTGGTTGAAGTGCAAAAAAGTATGATAACTGTGATCCTCAGTGCAATGAGGGCAGAGTCAGAAAGTGTGGAGAAGGGCCAGATACATGGCTAAAAATAATAAAGTGTTCTGCAACTATTTTGTTGGCCTTTCACCTTCAGGTAAATATGTGCAAAATATAATCTAAATACCTTAAATTAAAAATAAACACATGTTAAAGTAATGGGTGGGAATCCACTCTTTTACATTATAAAAGTTAAATTGGTTAACATGATCATTGCAGATGTCTGGTGTGTAACCAGAAGGTCAAAGAACTGAATCCTTCTTAACGTAGTGGGGGAATAGTGACATATGCATTTTTAGTGATAAGAGGTTCCAGCCTGCAACTGAAAGCACTGTCAATAGGTAAGTCATTATTTTGAAATGGCATCGCACATGATATAAGATAGGTTGCAATATGTGCAAAGAAATTTACTGTTTAAGATAAAACAAGTCCTTTCAAAATATATACTTTGAGTAAAACACACCAAAATGCATCTAGTGCAAATGTTTTTATACGTTTTTGTTAGAAAAACACACTCCAGGACACGGCTGGTAGCACCCATGCATTACATCTAAAAAAAAACTCTTTGTCATCATGAAGCCTGGAATTACTCCATTAAGGCTATATACTAGTTTTATTTACGCAATCTTTAGATTTCCTGATTAGCCAATTGCATATGTGTAGGTTTATTTCATATAGCAGGTACACTAGTTACTTCTTTCTTTGTCTGCCTCTCCCTTGTCTTCCCAGTACAAGAGAACCCCTCCCTTCCAATCGGAGGTACCTCATGGTCGGTATTAATTGAACCCTTGCTTATTTTAACACAAAGTATTGGAAACGTTTTTGTAAAATGAAAAAAGATTAGAAACATTGTTCCTCAATGAATCCCAACCCAAACACACACACACAAGCACACACACTTCAAGCACTGCCTATAGTTCTACAAAACTTTCTGTATGTGGCTTTTTACACTAAAATCATAACTCATGCCCCATTTTAGAGAGAAAAAAGGCCACAAACATTCAAACAGTTTTTTAAAGTCACGAAGAAAACTGTTTGAAAGTAAACAGAGGAGACAAAATAGCCCAACCGTTTTGAAGCTAAATTCACACTCACAGGGAAATATTAGCATTTGCAAGAAAATATTGGCACTTGTAAGGAAAATACTGGCATTTGCAAGGAAATATTTGCACTTGTAGGGAAGATGTTGGCATTTGAGAGGAAATATTGTCATTTGCGAAGAACTACTGGCATGAGAGTCCCTTACAGAGCATCGGTTGCAACATTAATTATAGTAGGAAATACTGGCATTTACAAAGCAATATCGGCCCTTGTGATTAAATATTAGCACTCGTGAAGAAATACTGCCAATTTGAGAGAGCAATTATGCAAGTGCATGGATTTAAGAAGAAGAATTCCTCTTACTGCCAAAATTTAAAAAATCTGGACCAAGGTCTGCTTGAGATACAAAAACGTGGAGACCTGTACACATGGTGATTAGACTCCCAGCCTGAAGAGTGCTTTGTTTTTTCCCACCTAAATGTGTGCTATCGAAGTCCCTCAGACTTACAGACATTATCTAGCGACCTCCGCACTCGTGCATTTATGCAGATACATCACAAGTGCGTGTAGGTTTTGTGTGCGCTATACACATATACAGATATATAAGCTGCGTTCAGAGAAGCCAGTTAGGCCCTGACATTGTATCTCAAGCACAGATAGAAACATTGCTCTCCTCACAATGGTGAAATGCTCGTGCCTAGAGTCCATACTGGCCACTTCAAAGGGGCATTCGGTTTCCTAGGTGCAGATAAGGGGCTTTGTGTCCTAGGGGTCGCGCCCATAATCTCTAGTCCAAGAGGTGACCTATGCTAAACGAGGTGAGAGACTGGCGGCGGTGGTGGAGTGTATGTGTCAGCACTGGTCAGTTCAAGTAAAGGACAACACTGCTCTCCTGAGGTCATATATAGCACAGAACCAGCGAGGTCACATATACCAAAAACAACATAGTATTGGCGAGAGACATACAGAGAATGTTAATTCCTGGGGTTACGTATAAGCACAGCAATGGGGATCACAGACACGAAGTGACAGTTTTGTTCGGGTCACACGGCACGTCAATGTTTTGGGGGTCACATATAGCGCAGCAGTGAAAAGTCACATGTACCACAGCACTAATAGGGTCGATGACAATGCAGCATTGACACAGTAGCATACGTAACAGCGCCGGGGGCGTCACGAGCAGCACGCCACTGACGGGGTGGCGTACAGCGGGGTCAGATACAGCACAAGCCTGGCGGGGTCACACGCACAGCGCCAGCGGGGAGGTAGACACGTAGCACAGCGGGGTCACGCGCGGCACGGCGGGGTCACGCACAGAACATAGGGGTCACGTACAGCACTGCACGCCCTTACCTTTCTTGATGACAGACTGATCCAGAAGGCTCATCCCCGAGCTGTCCTCCACCACCTGCAGGGGCAGCAGGGAGAAAGGAGCTTTAGAACAGGGCGTGGGGAGCAAACAGGATGGGGGCTGCGGCGAGTACACACAACCAGAAGCACACTAACAGGCACCGAAAAACACACACTTTCAGTCACAGTCATACATCGCGCAGGTGCATAAACATAGGCGTCTATACAAAAGAAACTTAAAATGATACAAACATGCAGAAAAGTAAAATACAAAAAGTTACTGCGCACGCAGAGGCACGGCCACAGAAAACAGGTCACACACGATAAGGTTGAGAGGCACTAAATGTACAGGGAGTGCAGAATTATTAGGCAAGTTGTATTTTTGAGGATTAATTTTATTATTGAACAACAACCATGTTCTCAATGAACCCAAAAAACTCATTAATATCAAAGCTGAATATTTTTGGAAGTAGTTTTTAGTTTGTTTTTAGTTTTAGCTATGTTAGGGGGATATCTGTGTGTGCAGGTGACTATTACTGTGCATAATTATTAGGCAACTTAACAAAAAAAAATATATACCCATTTCAATTATTTATTATTACCAGTGAAACCAATATAACATCTCAACATTCACAAATATACATTTCTGACATTCAAAAACAAAACAAAAACAAATCAGTGACCAATATAGCCAACTTTCTTTGCAAGGACACTCAAAAGCCTGCCATCCATGGATTCTGTCAGTGTTTTGATCTGTTCACCATCAACATTGCGTGCAGCAGCAACCACAGCCTCCCAGACACTGTTCAGAGAGGTGTACTGTTTTCCCTCCTTGTAAATCTCACATTTGATGATGGACCACAGGTTCTCAATGGGGTTCAGATCAGGTGAACAAGGAGGCCATGTCATTAGATTTCCTTCTTTTATACCCTTTCTTGCCAGCCACGCTGTGGAGTACTTGGACGCGTGTGATGGAGCATTGTCCTGCATGAAAATCATGTTTTTCTTGAAGGATGCAGACTTCTTCCTGTACCACTGCTTGAAGAAGGTGTCTTCCAGGAACTGGCAGTAGGACTGGGAGTTGAGCTTGACTCCATCCTCAACCCGAAAAGGCCCCACAAGCTCATCTTTGATGATACCAGCCCAAACCAGTACTCCACCTCCACCTTGCTGGCGTCTGAGTCGGACTGGAGCTCTCTGCCCTTTACCAATCCAGCCACGGGCCCATCCATCTGGCCCATCAAGACTCACTCTCATTTCATCAGTCCATAAAACCTTAGAAAAATCAGTCTTGAGATATTTCTTGGCCCAGTCTTGACGTTTCAGCTTGTGTGTCTTGTTCAGTGGTGGTCGTCTTTCAGCCTTTCTTACCTTGGCCATGTCTCTGAGTATTGCACACCTTGTGCTTTTGGGCACTCCAGTGATGTTGCAGCTCTGAAATATGGCCAAACTGGTGGCAAGTGGCATCGTGGCAGCTGCACGCTTGACTTTTCTCAGTTCATGGGCCGTTATTTTGCGCCTTGGTTTTTCCACACGCTTCTTGCGACCCTGTTGACTATTTTGAATGAAACGCTTGATTGTTCGATGATCACGCTTCAGAAGCTTTGCAATTTTAAGAGTGCTGCATCCCTCTGCAAGATATCTCACTATTTTTGACTTTTCTGAGCCTGTCAAGTCCTTCTTTTGACCCATTTTGCCAAAGGAAAGGAAGTTGCCTAATAATTATGCACACCTGATATAGGGTGTTGATGTCATTAGACCACACCCCTTCTCATTACAGAGATGCACATCACCTAATATGCTTAATTGGTAGTAGGCTTTCGAGCCTATACAGCTTGGAGTAAGACAACATGCATAAAGAGGATGATGTGGTCAAAATACTCATTTGCCTAATAATTCTGCACTCCCTGTATATTTTGCTCGGCCTCTAGATCCTCTGTGTGACTCCTCTGGAGGAGGTCTAGTGCCGCTTGTTCTAGTTGTCAGAGGAGCTATGTTTATAAAAGCCCTGCATCCTGGCTCTAATTCCTCTAATTCAAAATGCGTTGCTCTCGAGGTCTAGGCGCCCTGATCTTATTTTATTATTGGTTCTATGTGCCATGTGTGCTCTGACTGTAAGGCGCCCTGATCTTGCGCTATTATTGGCTCTAGTTTTCCTGTTTGCTGTGGTTCTGTGTGCCCTGATCCATGGATGTAGATCAGATTCTCTTCAAGCCGTGTTTCTAGGTACTCTGAGTCTGTGCTGGCTCTGCTGCTCAAGACCCAGGTGGCTTGCTTTATTTAGTTATTTCGTCATTTATTTAGTTATATCATTTACAGAGCACACTGCCATCAAACTGGTATCCTGGTGCTATATGATTACCGGAGAAGACCGAATAATACGACTAGAAAGGTGCAATAAGTACTATCCGAGTCTTCAGTTTATTTAGGAAAGGGCCACGATTTTAAGGCCTTTCTGAACTACAATAGGTTTGATGTGTCCTTTTCCTAAGTCGTGTCTAGACACTCCTCCTCTGCACTGTGGTATAGTTCTAGCTGTCTTTTTAAGCGTTCTGATCTGTGTGGTCTGCACTCTGCAGTTTGGCACAAGTGCTCAGCCCTGCCTCTGTTTCTCCTCAGGGTGCTCTGAGTCAAGACGCTATGTTCTGGATTCACCGGCTACAACTACCCTCCCACTCCAGGTTCTCTGATTATAGTGCCCGATATGCTCTGGTTTTAGCTGTTGTGCCACTGCTCTGTTGTCAGGACTGTAGTTGCTGTGCTTCTGTATATATATATATATATATATATATATGTGTGTGTTTGTGTGCTGGTGGAGAGTTTGCGTGGCGTAGTAATGTGTGGAATGTATGTCTGGTGATTTGTGTGGCGCACTACTGTGCGGTAATTCGTTGAGTGTTTGTGTGGTGCCCCTTTGGGTGCAGTGTTTGTGTGGTGATTCGTGGAGTGTTTTGTGGCGTACTAATGTGTGGAACACCTGTGTGGTGATTTGTGGAGTGTTTGAGTAATGTGGTAATACGTGCAGTTTGTCTGTGAAGCGGTAATTTGCTGGGTGGCCGTGCAGGGAGCGTCCCGTAGCCCTGTTTGTGAGGTAACATTTGTGTTTGGTAGGTAGCAGTATGCGGATTTTTTGTCTGTTAGCTTTTTGTACCTGGTAGCTGTTTAACAACCGCGTTGGAGCGAGCTGCGGAGATACGCATGGAGCTCGTGAGTTGTGTTACAAACTAGCGTGACAGATGTGTGTGTGTGGGGGGGGTGGGGTAGGGAAACAGGCCCACTGCCCCTACAGCCATGGCAAAGACGAGAACGTCCACCCCACCTCCCCCTAGGGCGGTGACATGGTTCCAAACACACCTCAGACGACAATAGAAAACTTAAGCCCATAAAGCACAAACAAATGAAGCAGACAACGCACTCCAATAGAACCACACATCTAGGAAATACCGAGAACAAATCCATTCGAATCGCACATACGAGAATACGGACACAGCATGCACATCGCGCAGGCATACGCTTAAACACGCACACATGCAAAGAAACGTATACACAAACACACAGCCACCCACAAAACCTTTATACAGCACGCACACACTAAAGCTAGAGAAATGTTTAGAGCACACATTTGTACTAGTTCTTGCGTGCAAGCGTACACACATTCTAGCATTCAGAAACGCGCACAAACACGCCAAGAAGAACATTTATTCAGAAAATATTGTTCGTGTATCTGTTGCTACGATTTACATTTTACAACGAAAAAAAAAGAAGTAGTACAAAAATTAACAGTAAGAGATATTCACAAATTCTGCCCGGAACCCACAATTTGAATTACGGACAATCTCCACAACGGGGAATAAAATGGAAAGTCATATTTACAGAGGCTACGTGTTTGGGGAACAATATTATTATTGCTACCGTGTGCATCTGCGGCAATATTCTCCTAATAAAATATGTCTGAAATAAAAAGGGCATTTCCTAAGACCCTGCAGCGCGTTCCCTCGCCTCTTCTGTAAAATAACGAAGTCACTACTGGACGTGTAGGTCTGGAAAAGACGTGACGTAAAATCGGTTTTATGGGGAATATTCCTTCTTTGGAGCTGCCCAGTCCTGCTTCAATGGTTATTTTAGTTAAAGTATTTTAATTATATTCCGGTGTGCATTGATTGTGAAATAATCAAAATAATAAAATGTAAATATTAGACTATTATTCAAGCGGCAACGAAACCAACTTCGTACAAAAATATCAAATGAGTGTGATTATATGCATCTGACATGAACTGCACGTTTATATCGTAGTCGCACAATGTTTTTTTTCGGAATTGTAATTGCAGCTAATGATGGCGCGTTTCATTTAATTTAATTAAAGCACGCCAACGTTGTTGAACAATCGGTAATTAGTTTGGGTCTTCCAGTTTATTTTAAAAATGTCAATCGCTTCCATTTCTCGGACGTTTGTTTCCTTTTGAGTTTATGTTTCATTTTCTAAGGGCCAGTATGAATAAGACCCCCGTGCAAAAAAATGTAAATAATTGTACTAAAACATAATGACAAGCACGCACAGGCTCTTAAACCTATAGATAAAGTGAAAGTGTTTTTTTCTTAATAAAAGGCTTTAAGCAAGCATATTCCGGCGAAGATTAAGGAGATTAAAAAAATATGTTAAACATACATAAATCATCACTTGTCTTTCAGATCTAAACACAAAAAATGAACATTTTTTAAAAAATATTTAGAAATTCAATTTGCCGCTGGATGCTTCGTCCTACACAAATGTAAGACCACTGCCAAAGAGAACATTTAATATTTGAATTCTATTTAGAAAGAAAACGCACATTTGTTGCAGGTAAAAGTTAAGAGCACAACGAGGTATTGTTATCGTTTTGATTTGTGGTCCGGCCCTAAGGGCCAGTTTATCACGATAGCTCGCAGGATTACGTGTAATTATGGTCGCGACAAGTGCGACGGTCGCTCCGCCTTGGCTGTGTTTTACCAACATGTGGGCTATCAGGATTAAATGCCAGTAGCGACCGGGCTGGGCCTGGGCTTGTTATCACATATTGATATCACCTCAGCGTGCAATTTATGATTTGTTCCTATTTATTAAGGCGATTAACTGTTATTGTCGCGTTAAACATCCTGTTGAAGGGTTACTATTGCGGGGGAGCATATTAAAGTATATTGTTTCACATTGCAACGCGCTATAGTGCATAAGATTCATATGATATGGCTTTTGATGCGCTTGTTCTAGGAGGAAATATTAATACATTTTTGCTTCTCGGGACCGCGTGCTTTCACCGGGTTTAGGCTGTGTGAGCTCAGGCTGCAAAACATTGTATACGTACCACAACTAGGGTGGGTGAAAGGGGCAGGTTAATTGCCTCCACTTCTGGAATGGGAGGTCAGTCTGAGGAAGCCGAGGGTGAATAATTCAATCCGCCCGGCAGTCAGATTCCTGGCTCTTTGCGGACTTGTGTGATCTTCGCAAGTGCTATCTTGTCTGTACAAATGCAGAGCCCGGGAGCGCTTAGGGGTACCCTAGATTCGTGTATTGTGGCATCTTCCGCTATGTGGCTGCGAGCTCCTGGAGTCTCAGCTCAAAGGCACGTGGGAGGGACGCGCAGTGTAATCTTAAATAGAGGTTACTTCAAGCACTGGTAGCGCACAGAAGAGCCTGGTAGCGCTAGGCACAGGCCGGCTCCGTGAGAACAAGGTAACTGAGGTTCAGCGCGTTCTGTGCTGCTGTAGCGCCTAGGCGAGGCTCGCAGCGCCAAGACTCACCTGGATGTCCTCGATGCTGTGGTGGCCCAGGCCGTGCAGACTC